>NC_142033.1:100744025-101090025 GCF_982192425.1 Myodes glareolus | reverse complement strand
TGTACTGGACATTGTTAATGTAGTTCTTGTCTGTATGTATTTATATATAGTCATTGTACTTATTGAATATAGTTTTTCTATGTTAGTTAAAGCCTTCACTTTTTATTTAGACATAAAGGGGAAAACGTTGTGTGATATTTTCATTGTGTTCTGACAAATAAAGCTTGCTTGGAGTCAGAGAATGGAGCTAGTCACTAGCTAAACATAGAGGTCTCCAGGTCTGTACAGAGAGAAGACAGGAAGTGATAGGTGGGGCTGAGACAGGATCTTGGTCTCTTTGGTCTCAGACCTTTTGGATGGAGTAACAGAAGACACAGGAAGTCCCTGGTGGCCGCTCTGACGCTCTCTGATCCTTCAGGGTTTGACCCCATATCTGACTCCTGGTTTTTATTAATGAGATTAATTAGATTTACTCTTCATGTGTGTGTCTGTGTATGTGTGTCTGTGTATGTATGTGTCAGTTTGTTTCTCTATGTGTCAGTGTGTATGTGTGTCTCTGTGTGTGTATGTTCTCTGTGTGTGGGGGGGTGTCTGTTATGTGTCTGTGGGGGTGTGTGTGTCAGTGTGGGTGTGTCTCTATGTGTGGGTGTCTGTGTGTCTGTGTGTGTGTTTCTCTGTGTGTCTGTGTTTGTGTATGTGAAGTCAGAAGAAAACTTGCAGGTGTCATTTCTCTTCACCTGGACCAAACTCAGGTTGCCTCCTTCTCAGCAAGCTCCTTCACGGAGTGTGCCGTCTCACTGACCCAGTCTTGTGTGAGCCCTGGCGTCTCTGGATTCTGCTGTCTCTGCCTCCCTCCTCTGTGGTAGGCATCAGCTGAGCCACAGCACCTTGACAGCTGTCACACTGCCCAGGGGACTGTGCAGGAGTTGGCTGGAGTACTTCCAGAACTCTCAAAGATTACATATCGTGCAGTATGTCCAGAGGCTGCATGGTGGGAGAGGCCACGATGGCTCAGCAGTTAGCGCTCTGATTGCTCTTACAGAGGACCCAGGTTTGGTTCCCAGCACCCACACAGCTGGGGATCTGATACTCCCTGCTGGCCACTTTGGGCACTGAATACATGCGGAGCTCAGTGATACACAGCCAAAACACCCACACAAGAAAAATATTTTAAAATAGAATAAATGAGATGTCAGAGCATGATGGTGTCTCTGTCTTGCTCCCTCTAGGCACCACATGGTGAGGACGGGGAAGCTGTTTGGTTCCAGACCGCTAGCTAGTGGGGTAGGTGGTTCCTCGCATATCCCTGTTCCCCGCGGCTGTGCAACAAGTGTTCCTGGTGTTATCTTTTCCTTCTCTTGATCTCGGTGGCCCAGGCTGAGTCTCTGAGCTCTGGGCCTCCTCCTGACCTGTCTGTGGTCTGTGTGTCTGCAGGACAAGCTATCCTATGCCTCCGTCAGCACACACGTGCTCAGGAACTTCTGCCAGAGTAACATTGCCCTGTACCTTGGGTGAGTTGCTTTCCCTTCTCTTCCCCCTTCTGCCCCTGTCCCTCTCCCTGCCCTTCCCCCTGTTTCCCCCCGTCTCTCATTTTTCAAAAACCAAGCAACTCTGGCCGAAATTGTTAGTCTGTGGCCCACAGAGAACCCTAGCTGGGCTGGGTATGGACAGGAAGACCTGGGCACAGGCAAAGCTATGCCACTCAGGGGACAATATGCCAAGCCTGTGGCTTCCACCAATCACAGGCTGACAGAACAAAACAAAACAATAAAAAGTTATTCTCTTGGCTTAAACATTTTTAAATTACACTGATTTATTTGTGTACTTATTGAGTATTTATTGAGTGTACATAGCACCTATGTAAAGGTCAGAGGCCAATTTGGGGGAGTCGCTTCTCTCTTTCCATACTGTAGTTCTGGGGATAAAACTTGGGTGATCAGGCTTGGTGGCAAGCGTGTTAAACACCCTGCCCATCTTACTAGTCTGGGCTTTGTTTTGTTTCTTCAAGACAGGGTTTTTCTGTGTAGCCCTGGCTGTCCTAGAACTGACTCTGCAGACCAGGCTGGCCTCGAACTCAAAGAGATCTGCCTGCCTCTGCCTCCCGAGTGCTGGGACTAAAGGTGTGCGGCACCTCACCCAGCTCCGTGTTCTTGTTTTTGTAGACAGACTCTGATTGAGTTTACCAGGAATCCCTCCAGCCTGCAGCACCCACAGGCCTCCCTCCAGAGCGCCAGAGTGGATTGCAGGGTGCAGGGTGCAGCACCACTGCTGGTCACTGGTCCTTAACATGTTTATTTCTTTGTTTATCTGTTTGCTAGTTTTTCGGGACTGGGTCTCACGTGGCCCAGGCTAGCCTGGAACTCTGGATCCTCTGGCCTCGTCTCCAACGTGTTAGGACAGCAGGTGGCCCAGGCTAGCCTGGAACTCTGATCCTCTGGCCTCGTCTCCAACGTGCTAGGATGGCAGGCCTGTGCGGTGCCACTCCTGCCTTATTTCATTGGTGGCCATTTTGCCTCTATGCCATTGGGAAAAAAAGCAGGCAGACACAGTAAAACATTATTCTGGGAGGCTCTGGGGTGGCAAGGAACATGGAAGGAGATGGTCTAAGGCTTGCCCAGCCTGAGAAGCTGACTCTAACTTTTTCTTGGTCACAGGAGGCATATTTTCATGACGATGGACAACTTTGAGAACAGCCTCCCGCCACTCATCTTTCCCAAGAACTTTTCGGTAAACACTTCCCCAGCTGTGACAATGGCGGTAGACACTTCCCCAGCTGTGACAATGGCGGTAGACACTTCCCCAGCTGTGACAATGGCGGTAGACACTTCCCAAGCTGTGACTCCAAATGAACTGGATTCAGAGGAAACTGTGGGTTTAGGTCTGTCAGCCATTGGCCTTTTCCAGGACACCCTCTGAGACGTTGAGTCACAGGAAGCCAGAAGAGGGGGCTTTCATTCCATTGTTTCATTCTACCCTCCCCTCTTTTCCCCTCTCCTTCCCCCTCCTTCTCTTTCCCCTGCTCTCCCCCACCTCCACTCCCCTCCCCTCCCTTTCCCTTCCCTTCTCTTTCCCCTCCTCTTTCCCCACTTCCTCTCCTCTCCTCTCCTCTTTCTTCCCCTCCTCTCCCCTTTGTCTCCTTTTTCCCACCTTATTTTTCTCTAATCCTTGTAGTTTTCAACCTTCCTCCTTTTCTGTTCCCTTTCCCTTAAAATGTTTATTTGAGATTTTATTTTTCTTTTATGCATGTGGTGTTTTGTCTGCATGTCTGTCTGTGCACCACGTGCATGTCTTGTCCCCAAGGAGACCAGGGGTATGCACTGCATCCCCTGGAACTGGAGTAAAAGATGACTGTGAGCCTGTGTGGGTGCTGGGAACCCAATCTCGGCCACCTTCAGAAGTGGCTTGTGCTCATGACCACTGAGCCTCTCTGCAGTCTCTCAGGGGAGTTCCTGCTGAGAGAAAAGGAGGCACACAGGTTGATAGAGCCCAGCTTTGCCTTCCAAACTCAGCATTTGGCCAGTTGCAGTTCAGTTTCCAATGAGGAAGAAGCAAGTGAGTTAGTGACTGAGGAGACGGCTCTATGAGGAAGTGAGGCCATGTCTGCAAACCACCAGAGCCCACAGAGAAATGTGGTCTGCAAATCCCCAGAGTCCACAGAGAAGCGTGGTCTGCAAACCCCCAGAGTCCACGGAGGAGCATGGTCTGCAAACTCCCAGAGTCCATGGAGAAGAGTGGTCTGCAAACCACCAGAATTCATAGAGAAGCGTGATCTGCAAACCCCCAGAGTCCACGGAGAAGCATGGTCTTCAAACCACCAGAGTCCACGGAGAAGCGTGGTCTACAAACCGCCAGAGTCCACAGAGAAGTGTGGTTGCAGAGTTCACCAAAGTACATGGAGAAACATGATCTGCAAACCTACAGAGTCCACAGAGAAGTGTGGTCTGCAAACCCCCAGATTCCACAGAGAAGCATAGCCTGCAAACCGCCAGAGTCCACAGAGAACTGTGGTCTGCAAACCCCCGGATTCCACGGAGAAATGTGGCCTGCAAACCACCAGAGTCTACAGAGAAGCGTGGCCTGCAAACCACCAGAGTCTACAGAGAAGCGTGGCCTGCAAACCACCAGAGTCCACAGAGAAGTGTGATCAGCAAACCACCAGAGTCCACGGAGAAGTGTGGTCTGCAAACCCCCAGAGTCCACGGAGAAGCATGGCCTGCAAACCACCAGAGTCCACAGAGAAGTGTGGTCTGCAAACCACCAGAGTCCATGGAGAAATGCGGTGTGCAGAGGACACAGAGAAGTGTGGTGTGCAGAGGACACAGAAAAGTGTGTGTAGAGGATACCAGTGGACACAGAGAAGTGTGGTGTGCAAAGGTGCACCAGAGTATCCAGAGGCAAAGAGAGGATGGGACCTGGAGCTCTGAACACCAGCCAAACAGAGAACTCCAGGGTCAGTGAGACCTGACCTTGGAATATGAGATCAGAGGAAGCTTGGTGGTTAGAGCATTTGGCTCAATCTCCAGCACCCACATATGGCTCACAGCCATTGTCACTCCAGCTCCAGGGGTCTGACACCCTCTTCTGGCCTCTGACATGCTCAAGGGCACGTGACAGATACATATAAACACAAATAATGAACCTTTTTAAAAGTTGAATTTGTACCAGGCAGTGGTGGCTGCACACCTTTAATCCCAGCTCTCTGGAGGCAGAGGTAGGTGGATCTCTAAGATCAAGGCCAATCTGGTCTACAAGAGCTAGTTCCAGGACAGCCTGGGCTACACAGAGAAACCCTGTCTTGAAAAAACAAAACAAAACCAAAAAAAAAATGCTCAATTTGCTTTGTGTGTGAGTAACTCCATGTCACACTGTCTGTCTTTATTCTTAGGTGGGAATACCATCGGTCACAAGCGCTTTCTTTGCTCCTGGTTCAATAATATTGTTCGTGGTGAATAGAAGAGTCTACATTTACAATTATCTTACAGACAAGTGGAGTAATGCTCAAGGTTTGTGGTCCCCCATGCCTGAAGCATGTCCCCCGCCCCCTACTGTCCCGTGACTTCTGTGCTGTCCCCCTTCCTTTGCTGCACTTGGTCTGGTTTTGTTTTGTTACCGAATATGTCGTCAATTTTTGAGATGGTTCCATGAGGTACCGAGAAGAAGGTATATTCTTTTCTGTTTGGATTGTTCTATAGATGCCAATTAAGTCCATTTGAGTCATAACATGTTAGTTCTCTTATTTCTCTATTCATTTTTTGTCTGCTTGACTTGACCTGTCTAGTGCTGAGAGGGGAGTGTTGAAGTCTCCCACTATTAGTGTGTGGGGTTTAATGTATGATTTAAACTTTAGAAGTGTTTCTTTGACATATGAGGGTGCCCTTGTATTCGAGGCATAGATGTTCAGTATTGATATTTCCTCTTGATGTTTTTTTCCTGTGACTAATATAAAACGTCCTTTTTTGTCTCTTTTGAATGACTTAAGCTAGAGGTCGATTTTGTTAGATATTAGGATAGCTACACCTGCTTGTTTCTTAGGTCCATTTGATTGGTATATTTTTTTTCCCAACCTTTTACTCTGAGACGATGTCTGTCTTTGAGGTTGAGATGCGTTTCTTGTATGCAGAAGAGGGATGGATTCTGTTTTTGTATCCAAACTGTTAGCCTGTGCCTTTTTATGGGTGAGTTGAGTCCATTTACATTAAGGTTGCTATCTCCTGTTATTTAGTTTTCATCATTGGTGATGTTAATTTGTGTATTTTTTTTTCTTCTTTGGGATTTGCTGTAATGAGATCATCAATTGTGTGTGTTTTTGTTGGTGTAGCCATCTTCCTTGGGTTGGAGTTTTCCTTCTAGTATTTTGTGTAGGGCTGAGTTTGTGGCTAGGTATTGGATATCTAGATTTGTCATGGAATATCTTGTTTTGTCCTTCTATGGTGATCGACAGTTTTGCTGGGTATAGTAGTCTGTGCTGACATCTGTGGTCTCTAAATGTCTGCATAATGCTTGACCAGGACCTTCTGGCTTTCACTGACTCCACTGAGAAGTCAGGTGTAATCTGATAGGTGTGCCTTTATATGTTACTTGGCCTTCTTCCTTTGTAGCTCTTAATATTCTTTCTTTACTCTGTATGTTTAGTGTTTTGATTATTATGTGGCGAGAGGACTTTTTTTGGATCCAGTCTATTTGGTGTTCTGTAAGCTTCTTGTATCTTCATAGGCATATCTTTCTTTAGGTAGGGAAAGTTTTCTTCTATGATTTTGTTAAATAAATTTTCTGTGCCTTTGAGTTGAACTTTTTTCTTCTCCTTCTTCTATACCTATTGTTCTAAGATTTGGTCTTTTTATGTTGTCCCATATTTCATGAATATTTTGAGTTAAGCTTTTGTCAGATTTAATGTTTTCTTTGACTGATGAGTCTATTTCCTCTATTTTATCTTCAGCACTTGAGATTCTCTCTTCCATTTTGTGTATTCTGTTGTTCATGCTTGCATTTGTGGTTCCTGCTCTTTTTCTCATGATTTCTGTTTCTATAATTCCTTCGACTTGTGTTTTCTTTATTTTTTCTATCTCAGTTTTCAAGTCCTGAATAGTTTCTTTTATATGTTTGAGTTCTTTTTCTTGGTTTCCTTTAAATGTTTTGCTGATATCTTCCAATTTTTTGTTTGTTTTTTTCTTCCATTACTTTAAGGTAATTTCTCATTTCATCTTTAAGAATTTCAAACATTCTCTTGAGTTTATTTTTTAGATCATTTTCTTTTGGTTCATCCATATTTGGTTGTTCAGGTCTTGCTGTTGTAGGGTCTTTAGGTTTTAATGGTGTTGTATTGCTCTTTGTGGTGTAGCACGTGATCTTACCTTTTCTACTCATCTTTTCCTCTAATAGGTGTGGTTGGGGTTGTCTGAGATTCTGTTGAATAATCTTCTAGGTGCCAGTGAATCCCAAGGTGAGATGGTTGTTCCTAGTGGTACAGTCAGTGTTTCAGTTCTAGTTACCTCATTGGTTACTCCTGTTCCTGGAGATAGCTCAGTGCTCCTGTGCTTGGCTCTGCTCCCTTGGAGTTTGCTGTCTCAGGCCTGTTTTGGCCTAGGCTGCTGGCTTTGACCTGTATCTGTAAATCTTGGTCTGGATCCCCTCCTGCAGAAGTCCCTGGCTTGAAGTTGGACCTGTTCTAGTGACAATCACTGGCTCTGGCTCTGGTTGCTGGGTTAATCCTGATTTGTCCGTGTCCCGTGTTTGCTCCTGGCTTCTGCTCCTGGTGGAGCTTGTTCTCTCTGTGTCTTAGGTAACTGGTTCAGTCCCACTCTGATTCCGGTGGAGATCGCAGACTCTGAGTCTGATCGTTGGCTCACTCTTTGTCTGCCAGTGTCCCAGGACTGGGTTGGCTCCCAAGACTGAATTTGCTCCTGGCTTCTGCTCCCAGTGGAGCTTGTTTCCTCAGGCCCTCTCTGTCCTAGCTGTCTGGAGACAGGGCCTCGTGTAGCACAGACAGGCCTCGACCCAGTTAAATAGCCAGAATGACCTTGAGTTGGTGGTCCCCCGTCCCCTTCTCTGCAGTGCTGGGGTGGTAGGAATGGTGAACCCTGTATGGTTTATGCAGTAGCGGGGTGGAGCCTATGGCCTGTGCATGCTATGCAGGAACTCTACCCCCTGAGCCGCAGGTCCATTCCCAAGTTTGGTGGGTTTTTTCCTTTTTATTGTATTGTATTAGTGTTTGCCTGTCTGTCTGTGTGAATCACATATGCACAGTGCCCATACAGGCCAGGAGCGGGCATCAGGTCCTGCTTTGGAATATTTGTTGAGCTATGGAAAGATGTGCTGCATTTGTTTAATTTTTAAAGATGTGTTCACTGTTTTACCTTGCCTGTCTAAGGCGCCTGACTGGTCTAATAAAAAGCCAAATGGCCAATAGCAAGGGAGGTATAAGTAGGATTTCCAGGCAGGGAGAGTAAGGATGAGGAGGAGGAATTTAGGCTTCAAGAAAGAAGAGAGACATCACGGAGACGCTAGGGGCAAGCCAGTGAGACATGGAGGAAACAGGGAAGTAGGACACACAGAATGACGGAAAGGTAAAAAGTCCTGAGGCAAAGCAGGTTAAATTAAGTTATAATAGCTAGTGGGACAAACCTAAGCTAAGACTGAGCATTGATAATTGATAATTAATAATAAGTCTCCATGTCTTTTGGGGGTGCTGGTTGGTAGCCAAAGGAAAACTCCAACTCCAGGGTCCCCTGGAACTGGTGTCACGGAAGTCTGTGAACTGCTGTACAGGTCTCTTCTGTGAGAGCTGCGGTTCTCTAACCAGTCCCTGTGTTGTTCTGAGAACTCAGATTCACAATCCTCCTGCCTCAGCCTAAAGTCTAAACTAACAGGCAGGTGCTATCATGCCTGACCTAATACTTAACTTTGGAGAATTCAAAATATGCAGCCAGGTGTGTTGGCACAGGACTCTCAGCCCAGCATTTGGAATGTGGAAAGCAGGAAGTTTCAGAATTTGGATGTCAACCAGGGATGGCTAGTCAGTTGTAGGCTGATGAGATTCTGTCTCAAAAACAAAAAGAAAACTCACAGCTGCCTATGGCTCCACCTCCAGGGAACAATGTCCTCTCCTGGGCACTTCAGGCACCTGCACTATGTGCATGTACACGCGTGCATGTGCACGTGTGCGCACGCGCGCGCACACACACACACACACACACACACACACACATGTATTTACAATGTAACTATTTTATTTTATTTTCCTTTCAGGTGTAAAAACTCCTGTCTCACACATTAGTGGTGACAGTTGTTGTTTTAGTAACCGATTTTGCGTGGTAAGTTGAAATCTTTCATTTAAAAAGAACATTAGATTCTAAGTGCAAATACTTAGAAATGACCTAGGGACCTATAAGTAGAGGTAGCCATAGGTGGTGTCACTTACCCATACTCAGAGGAAGGCTGGACCATGAGGTAACTTCCCTTGGGATTGACCAGTCAACCAGGTTGAAAGTGCATCTTCCTTTATTGTTGTGTGTTGGGATGCTTTCTTGGTTTTTGAGGAAGGGTCTCATCTAACCCAGGCCAAATATGACTTTCAACTCCTGATCCTCCTGTCTCTACCTCTAAGGAGCTAGGATGACAGGCCTGACCTGAGCACTCACCTTACACTGTCCGACACAGTTTTTGTTTGTTTAATAGACAGGTAAGTCTGGGGGCTGGAGGCAGGCAGATGAGAGTTGTGAGGTCCAGGCTAGTCTGGTGTTCATAGTAAGGTCTAGACTAGCTGGGGCTACTTAGAACTATCAAGAGCTGAGAGAGAGAGAGAGAGAGAGAGAGAGAGAGAGAGAGAGAGAGAGAGAGAGCAGGCAAACAGGCCAGATCTCAGCCTGTGGTCAGGATCACAGGAACCATGCCAGTGAAGCTGACATTAGAGACTCCTGAGGGCAGTTTATACTGGGTGGAAATGGTGGGAAGGAGTACAGTCAGGTGCACAGGGCAGCTCAGCACAGGATGTAGTGGGAAGCTGAAGGCTCGTTTACATCGGAAATGATGATCCCAAGGTCATGTTGAGAGCACTGGGCAGGCGAAGCAATTGATTTTATTTGAACCTTGCAAAGTCTGGCATTAGATTAGAGAAGAGGCAAACGTAGCTGCCAGTGTGGTGTGCCATACTGTGGGATAGCCCTTCGGAACATCCTGAATATGTATTGCTCTCATTGGTTAATAAAGAACGAACTGGCAGTAGCGAGACAGCCAAACTAAGGAATCTGGGAAGAAGAAGGGTAGAGTCAGAGGAGTCTCCAGGAGACACAGGGATCAAGATAGGACGAACCATGTGGCAATACATAGATTAATAGAAATGGGTTAATTTAAGTTGTAAGAGCTAGTTAGTAATGAGCCTCCAAACATTTATATTTAACAAGCCTCAGTGTGGTTATGTGGGAATGAGCAGGCAGGATAGAAACTTCTGTGGACAGTAAGACAAGGGCTTTGATGTTCTGACACCCTTTCCTTGCCAGTGAGGTTCTCACAAGGTGGGTTTTCAGGGAGGGGCCTTCCTGAGTACCCATCCACTGTATCAGGACATAAACCTTGTGTCCTGTGACTCAAAACTTCCCCCTTTCTGAGGAGTGGCACAGTCCTGTGACAGACTGCCTGTGGTTACTCAGCCCAGGGGTGACCTAAGAGGTCCCCGACCATGCTACAGCTGCCGAAGGCCAGGCCTCCCGTTGGCTGAAACTCTGTGGGGAGCTCACAACACACCTAACACCATTTCTTATAGCTCACTGCTAGATTTTACCTTTAATATTTTTAGGCTGTGGTTTACTTGGGAGGGGAGATCACTGAATCCCCTGAAAGTAAATCATGGAGAAAGCCTGTAAGCAAGGTGCAGTGAAACTCTTGAACCAGAGCATTCCATGGCCCCAATAAAATAAACAGCCGGCCGGGACGGGGAATGAGTGTGGGGGTTATGTGAGAGCCGACTGGGTGAGGGTCTCTGAGCTGACGTGGGTGGTTTGAGTTAACCTGGACCCAGACACAGTCTACAGTGTGACTGTGGATGGTGGGGGGTGGGAAAGTGATGCTTTCCTGAGGAATGCTGATCTTAAGTTTCTGTTTATCTGGTAGGAATCTGCCCTGGTTTGGGCCTGGGCCACCATCTTAGGCCACTGTCAATAGCACAACCATTTATGGGGTGGGGGACACCTACTTTGTGACCTATCCAGAGGGAGCTATTGTCCAGAAATGCCCATCGCCACAGAATTGCCCTTCATTCAGCCCGCTGATAGGCATACTCGGCCTCCTGGAGATCACCCGTCTGTAACTTCATTGTTTCAGGAATATGTCATTGTTTGTAGGCAGACTTTTCTTTCCTGCCTGCCAGTTCCAAATAACCAACCCAGAGTCTTCATATTAATTGTATAAATGCTCGGCAATGGCTCAAACTTAGGACTGTTGGGGTCTATGAGTGTTCCCATGAAAGGCCATCATTCACACGTGTGATCAGCAAGAGCGTCTCTTTACTGCGCCAGCGTGTGCAAGGTGGACTGGTGCCGACCCCGAGTGAAGCGGACTCTTCCTGAGACAGTGAAATGCGATGGTTAAGTAAGCATCGGCTGTGGCTGTGTCAGTGTGCTCCTCAGAGGCTGAGGTTTAATCTTTGGGCACAGCGTGGGCAAGTCCGGACATGACCCAGAACGGGGGGGGGGGGGGGGGCTAGGGCTTGTCCTGAGACACTGTGGCGCCCCCTTGACCCTGAATGTAATCTGTTGATAAATGGCGCTTTGTTGGAAGAGATGCTTGTTTGTCCCTCTCAGAGAACTGAACCCTAAATTCAGGTGTAAAAGCGGGAGAGTTTAACCCCTTCAGTTACTAGCTAACTCTTACAACTTAAATTAACCCATTTATAGCCAGCTACACTGCCACACAGCGGTACAGCTTCCTGTTTCCTCTCTGTGACTGGTGTGGTGACTCCTGACTCCGCCCCTCTTTCCGGAGTCCTTAGTCTGATTCTCCCTCCTAATCTTATCCTGTCCAGCTTTGTGCCAGTCAGCTTCTTTATTTAACCAATCACAGTAACATATATTCACAGAGTGTAGAGGAATATGCCGCAGCGGTTACTGTCCTATTGCTGGCATGAGACAGCACGGCCAAGGCATTTACAGAAGAGTTTGTTGGGGTTCACACGTTCAGAGGGTGTGTCCATGACCGTCAGGGTGGGAGCATGGTGGCAGGCAGGCATGGTGCTGGAGCAGCAGGTGAGAGCTCATGTCCTTATCTACAGGCAGGAGAGGGAGAGAGAGGGAGAGGGAGGGAGAGGGAGGGAGAAGGAGGGAGGGACAGAGAGAGAGCGAGAGAGAGAGCTAACCAGGCCTGCTGTGGCCTCAAAGCCCACCCCATGCCATACCTCGTCCACAAAGACCACGTCTCCTGACCCTTCCCAAACAGGTCCGACAATTGGGGACCAAGTGTTGAGACAGATGAACCTGGGGGGCATTCTCCATCAAACGCCGTAGAGCGTGAGTTCCAGCATGGCAGAGCAGCCTTGGCAGCTCTTGTCTGCATCAGAGACCTGCTCAGTTCTGGGTGTGCGTCGCTCCCACACCCCTCTAAGTGCTGAGTAATTTGGTTGTTTCCCCTTTTGACTGTTAAAAACAACGTTGTACTGAGCGCTCTGCCCCAGTCATGTGACCCCACTAACTATGGGGTGCATATGGTAACCCAAGTGGTGAAACTGCATCTCTGTGGGGGGTGGGAGCAGAAGCCCCCTGTGAGTCCTTGTGTATAGGTTTCCATGTATGCTCAAAGTTGTCCCTTTTTTGGATTGGATGCCTGAGGATAGGTCAGTGAAAGTCATCCTCAGGTATAGCTAAGAATGACCTAGAATTCCTGGCCTTCCACTTTCCAAGCTTCAAGATGTGGGCATACGTCAGCAACTGGGTTTCTGTGGTGCTAGAATAGACACCGGGGCCTCCTGCCCTCTTGGCAAGCCCTCCACCCAGTGAGCACTCTTGTGATGTCTTCCGTGTGTTCCTTCCCCCAGGAATTAGCTAAAAGTATTTTTGTGTATCTCCGTGGCGACGTGCTGCCTGGGACCAAAATATACTTCTCTGACAATGGAGGATTCTCGTTCCAGGACCTGGACAGAAACAGTCTGGTAAGCGGCTGGGGAAAGGGAGTCAAGAGCCTGAGGTGGAGGTGGCTCTGGGGAGGCCCTGCCCTCCATGTTCAGTGGGTGATTAATACTGAGGGCAAGGAGGGACACCTGCTTGGGTACTGTGGCTCTTGAAGTGACCCTCAAGTCACACTCCTGCAGGCCGTCCCGATGGAACTCATTGGATCACCTGGCACAGCCTAGAGTCATCTGGGAAGAAGCCACAATTGACAAAAGCCTCTGCCAGATGAGCCTGCGAGGCGTTTTCTTGAATGATGATTGATGCTATAGATGTAGAAGGTGATAGAGTAAGGGACCCGAGCAGATTATCAGGGAGGGGTGAGGGTTTAAGTGAGAGACGAGGTTTAGAACCGGCTGCCCATACATGAGTCCTGTAATCGTAACGACAGTGGAGGAATGGTGTCTAGCAACAGAGAGGTTTGGGGTGTTCCAGACTTGGGGGTCAACCTGGTAGGCTGACAGAGGAAATGACATGTTGGAACCAGTAGGGTGGGTGTCTAGGAGGAGGAGAAGAGCCGCTGGCAAGTCTGGGGTCAGGCAAATGGGGGAGCAAAAAAGAGAAGCTTCTACTTTGGCTAAAAGCCCTTCCCAGTAAGGGCACAGGATAGGTTGGCACCACGGGAAAAGAGTGAGTGAGAGGAACACCCCTGAAAATGCGATTGAGAGGTGGGGTCTGATGAGGTAGGTAAGACAGGGAGACGAGAAGGGGAGATAGGTCCGCAGAATTCTCTCAGGACCAAGTATGTGGTACCAGTGTCCAAGAGGAAGGAGATAGATCGCCCCGATACCGTGATTTCTACCTGTGGCTTCCTGTCAGAGCTGACAAGAGCTCAAGAGAGCCCAGGTCTGTCCAGTCGTCCACGGTCAGGCCCAGAAGGCCGGCTAGAAGGTGGTCTATGTCTGATGTCCCCGTGCCACTGAAAGACTCCCGTGGGCATCTTCCTTCGAGAGAGACCCCGTGCCCAAAGATCAGTCGAAAACACGCAGCCGGATGCAAACAGCAAGAGGTTTATTGGATACGCAGGTACCTGGGGCGACAAAGTCTCTCGGAGGACTTGCGCACCCGCAGGTTGGGGGTGAGGGGTTTTTATAGGAGAGCAAAAAGTGAGGTTTACAGAAGCAAGATGCGGGGTGGTAAATTCTTAACCTAAATAACAATGAGGGGACTACTCAGCGGTTTACTGTTCCTCTTATCCTGTCCCCCTTTCCTGGCTGGCGACCAGATGTCTGATTGCACAGCCCCTGACTCGTGACGAGCCCCGCTTTATACGTGACTCAGGCCTCGCAATCCTCTCTTTCTTTGTTTCTATGGCCAGTCCATAAATCCCCTGTCTTGCAGCCAGATAAGGCTGTCCTTGCTCTAACCTCAGGTATCTTTGCTCAGCATTCCGGAGGCCCTGAATTAAGCTTGTTATCTGCTCAGCATTCCGGAGGTCCTGAGCTGAGCTTGTTATCTGTGAACCTTTGCAAAACGGTATAACTGTGGTTAAAACGAGTTGTGGTCCTTCACCACGAGGTACACAGGAGCCATCGGCTGACTAGTGTTCCTTTCCATGGCACTCTGGAGATAGCTGAGGGGCCCCGTGAGGACTAGGGCAAGCCCAGTCCCACTGACCTTCCTGACCACACTTGAAACAGGGGCCCAGTGGTCCTTGAGCCCCAGGGGCTGTTGCTGAGGTCGGTTGGATAGCCTTGACCAGCATTTGGTATTGTTACTTAGGCTTTCTCATTTCTCCCATGGTCTTCTGCCTGGAGGGTTAGGAGCCCTCTCTGCAAACACTCTGGAGAATAGTTCACAAAGAGCTGCCCTCCAGGTTTTCAGGGTCCAGATAAGTGTACTATAAGAGGGCCTCTGTGGGGCATTCTAGGCACTGAGACAGATTTTCCTGTCTGTCCTCAACTATTTCCTGAAGGTTTTCACAGTTTACTGACTTAAAGGCAGCCTTACAGAGACCCACCAAGAGGCAGGCTGTAATCTGATCTCTAGCTAGCGTGCCCCCTGGGGTATTATTATGCCATTGGGGGTCGCGTTGGGGACCGCCTCTGCCTGCTCCCAAACTCCCTGCATTACAGTAGATTGCTAGCTAAAATCATATATATATAATGAAAGGTGAAACTTTTTTATGAAAGCAGTAGAGTTAGATGTATAAGAACCCAGTTTTTTTCTATTTGAGAGGGTTCTGCCTGAGAGAAACGGAAATGTACCTTAACCAGTCCATCTCCTCCAGCTACCTCTCCAAAGGGAGACCTGTAGCCAGATTGATTTGTGGGGGTGGGAGATCAGGGCGGGGTTCCACAGCAGTGCGAGGACAAGTAACAGGATGGGTAAAAGTGGGTGGAAGAGTTGGGCGACTGGACTCGCCCGTTGCTGGAGAGGAAGAAGGGGCTGAGATGCATAAGGAGCAGTTAGATGTTGAGGAAGAAGTGGTGGGGTCCACAGTGGGGATGTAAATTAGTGGAGGCTTCTTCCAGTTCAGATCTCACAGCTTGAAGGAAGCACGGGGAGAAAACGCTTGACTGTGTGGTAGCTCCATCTCCCCTTCCTCTGGCAGGAGTTAGGAAGGATCTGTGAACATTGGAATGTAAAGAGCCATTAGCCACTTTGAGTTGTTATCTAGGGGATATTTGGTCAGTTTTTTAGTACAAAGGTGAATGAGTTTAGAAACCTTTAAAAATGGCATTAAGCATAGAGGTTTTAGGTTTCCTAAAAAACATCCCGGAAGAGTGGATGGGCTTCTTTGTTTTGTCGGCTTGGGCTTGTTTCTCATGAGTGAGGCAGAAAAAAGAAAAAAAAAATCCAGTGGCTTTTTATCAAGCGAGGAGAGAACGATAAAGGCTCAAGTCAGCCAACGAAACGGGCTGGGACAGTAAGCCTGAAGGTGTTGAGTCTGAGAGACAAGAAGGCCGAAGGGCTGAGCCCAAATGACACTTGGGTCTAAGGCCAGAAAGGTGTGAGCCTCCCAGTGAAGGTGGAAGCTGAGGGACCATGCCCGAAGGACACTTAGGTCTGAGACAAGCAAGGCTTCAGACAAGTCAGAGGTGATTGTCGGTGAAAGGGGCCAGCCATACCCCTGAAGACCATGGCTTGGGGTACCCCTATTTCCAAGAACACCAGAAAGGTGCCTGACAGTCAACGGTCACTCCCACGGGTTCAGGGAAGCATTTTCACAGACTGGGAGGAGGGGAACTCATGATTGAAGCCCATGTTGTATGGAGGGGCACAGAGGACAGGTAGGTGCAAAGTGGGCTGTTGTCCAGGGTCCCCACGTGCCTCCTACCACCTGCGGGTGGGAGGCACTGCTGGGAGAGCCTCATAGAGTAAGGACACCAAATATTGTAGTTTAGCAGCAGCGGCAAGAACGAACCACAATAAACAACAAACCCACATGAGAGTTTATTAATAGAGGGGGAAAAGGGTGGTCATGGTGACGACCAGAAAAAGAAGTGGTGAGGAGAGCTAAGGGTGGGCAGCTTGCTTCAAAAGGACCCTTTGCCCAAACAGGTACCTAGGCCCCGGACTAACCAAGTATTTGCCTGATAAGTGCATGTATGTTGGAAAGACTCCGAGGCCCCTAGATGTTTACCTGGGTGCTGGCAGAGCATCGTGCCAGCTGACAGAGGCCATATTGCCTGAATCCTAACAAGAATTGAAAGATCCCAAAAGTCAAGGGGGTCTCAATTGGAGCCCTCTGCCCAAGAACCAGTCCACTGGATGCAAGAACAAGAGGCTGTTTATTGAATACACAGGCGCCTGAGGGTGCTTCAGCAGCGAAGCTGACTGAGCACCCCTGGCTGAGCATACACCTGATTTTTATAGGGAAGTTGTGGTTACATAGGCTGAGGCATAGCAACAAGCATTTCATTGGTTCTCATCAAGCGAGCTAGGGGAAAATCCAGGACAAGGGTGTTGGGTCATCTATATTTTCTCAGAAAAACCATAAAATCTAGATAAAGCTAAATTCAGCACTCTGGTTGTCTTGACAAAATGTCATGGGGACTTGTTACTGTTATCTTGGCGTTGGCCTAGTCCTCTGCAAAGCTAGCTGACCGCAAATATCCTATGTAGCTGGGCCTCACTTGGTTCCTCTTTTTGTGTGAGAAGCTGCCCCAGTTTTCAAGTCTCCTGTTTGGGTCTAAGGCTCTGTCATAAATGGGTAGGGGTCTTTCAGAATGAGTTCTAGGACAGCCAGGGGTACACATAAAATGTCCGGCGGAGATGGAGAGAGCATGAGACACAAACAAATCCACGTGTATAAGTTTATTAAGAAGATCTGTGCTGACGAGCTCGTGGGAAAACGGTGACGGTGACAGTGAACAGAGGGGGTGGAAGAAGAAGAGAGCGCGGGAATGGCGCCTTTAGCTTTTAAAGGCTTCCCAGTACATGCGCAAGAGGGGAAAGGCGTGTCTACACCAGACGCTGATGACGGGCGACGCTACTGCACCTGCGCGGGGGGGGGGGGGGGGGGGGAGGGGGGGAGGGGCGGCTTTTACGTCAGACGTTGGTGATGCAGATGGCGAGCGACTCACGCATGTGCCCCTGGGATACGTGGGCTAGCCCTAGAACCCGGAAGTGCAGTCTTCCGGGTGGCCAAGGAATAACACACATGAACACAGAAACCATGTCTCTGGAAACAGACAGACAGGAAACCTTTCCCATTATAGTTCCCTTCCTCAGGTCCTTCGTCAAAGAGACAAGGATGTGACAGATGTATATGGGAATCCTGACACAAGGGTGGCACTCTACTAGGTTAATCAAACAGAGACCCTACTTTTCATTGGGTGTTTGTTTGTTTGTTTGAGATAGGGCTTCTCTGTATAACACTCATAACTGAACTGGAAATCACGCTGCAGACCAAGCTGGTGTTGAACTCACAGAGATCCGCCTGTCTCTGCCTCTGCCTCCTGAGTGCTGGGACTAAAGGTGTGCGCCACCACTGCCCAGCTTTAATTGTTTTTTAACACAGGGTCTCATGTAGCCTAAAATGGCCTCAGAGGCACTGAAATGCGTGGTGTCCACCAAGAAAGGAAAGCACAAGAAAGGAAAGCACCTCTTGGGTTCATTTGTCTATCAGTGAGCCCAAATTGGAAGTCTCCACTTCTCTCTCTGTATATCTGTTGGTCTAGCTGTGGTTACTAGTTATCTGTAGTCTGCCTGTTGTGTCTATGCCTGCTTGAATGACTGTCCCCATGTCTGTCCCTTAAAAAAGATTTTGCTCTGTATTTATTGAACAGTACAGAAAGCAGCCTGGGAAAGGGGAGAGGTTTGCTCAGGTTCTGGGCTTGTTTTAAAGGCTCACTGTGTAGCCCAGACTAGCCTCAAACTCTGCCTGCTTTCATCTCCTAAATGCTGGGACTAAAAGTGATCAGCAGCACCCCAGTGGGCAAGGAGTCTTTACAGAAATCTCTGACAGGGTTTACGAGCAAGCAGTCATTTCCTGACCCCAGTGGCTCTTCAGCCCGTGATCGTTTCTGAGCACTACGCAGAGGTCACTCTGACTTCTGTGGCTGTTGTCAGGGTTGCTTCTGACCTGTGGACATTACCCTGTGTCAGGGGCATGGAAGAGTACATGATTTAAGATTGTAGCTATGACTGGGCATGGTGGAGCACACTTTTAGTGTGAACATGACACACACACACACACACACAAAAGAAAGAAAGAAAAGAAAAGAATGCAGTTACACAGTTACCACACATAGGAACCCGGAACACAGCAAGGCTGGCTTTACACGGTTCCCTTAAAGGCGGGTTGAACAGACAGGCTGAGCAAACGGTAGGACAGCAATCTTAATTCTTCTCTTTGTTGTTCTTGAATTTTGAGTCAAGTTTACTCCATGTAACCCTGGCTGTCCTAGAACTCACTCTGTAGCCCAGTTTGACCTCAAACTAAAAAATGCACCTGCCTCTGCCTATGAGTGCTGGGATTAAAGAGGTGTGCCACTAAGCAGCCTTAAGTTTTAAGGGACCTCAATGTGTGTTTATGAGCTTGGCTGTGAGGTCCAGCCAAAGTTCAGTTTTGGGGAGGGGGTCCAGAGATAATGTCATAATATTGTATCACCTCAGTCTACGAAGTTTTGATGCTCCACCTCCCAAGTGTTGGGGTGACATGCCGACTTGGTTTATGGGATGCTGGGAATGGAACCCATGGTTTTGAGCTTGCAAGGCTACTGAGCTCCAGCCTCAAGCATTGGATACTTTCTGTCCAGTCAAAACCGGAGCCTTGGTTCGGAGCGCTGGGTGTTGTTGCCGAGAACCTGAGTTTACTGCCTACTGCCTTTATCAGGCAGCTCCCAAACAGCCACAAAGGACCCAACACCCTCTTCTGGTCTCCAGTGGCATCTGCACTCACTCACACATAGACACACACACACACACACACACACACACACACACACTCTCACACACACATAATTAAAAACGAAATCTTTTAAAAATATCTGCATCCGGCTCAGTGGTTAAGAGCACTGGTTGTTCTTCCAGAGGTTCTGATTTCAATTCTCAGCAACCACATGGTGGCTCGCAACTGTCTGTAATGAGATCTGGTGCCCTCTTCTGGCCTGCAGGGATACATGCAGAGAGCGCTCATACACATAAAACATATAAGTAAACCTTAAACATATATCTTAGAAAATGTGGGGCTGACAGATTCAACACAATACCCAGCAAAATTCTTCAAAGACCTTGAAAGAACAGTACTCAACTTCATTTGGAAAAGCAAAAGACCCAGGATAGCCAAAACAATCCTGGGCAATAAAAGAACTTCTGGAGGCATCACAATCCCTGACTTCAAACTCTACTTACTACAGAGCTACAGTACTGAAAACAGCCAGGTATTGGCATAAGAACAGACAGGAGGACCAATGGAACTGAATAGAAGACCCGGATATCAATCCACACATCTTCGAACACCTGATTTTTGACAAAGAAGCAAAAAATATCAAATGGAATAAAGAAAGCATATTTAACAAGTGGTGCTGGCATAACTGGATATCAACATGTAGAAGAATGAAAATAGACCCATATCTATCACCATGCACAAAACTCAAGTCCAAATGGATCAAAGACCTTAACATAAAGCCAGCCACACTGAACCTTATAGAAGAGAAAGTGGGATGTACACTTGAACGCATTGGCACAGGGAACCACTTCCTAAATATGAAAGACCCTAGAATTTCTAAGGCCACGAAGGAAGTCCCCAGACTCAATAATCCAGGCCAGCAGATGCAATAACAAGAGGTTTATTTCGATAGCGCCATCAGGTGGCTCAAGACTCCAGGGAGACTGAGCACCCCGAGCAAAATTTCAGCAAGCTTATATAGGCAAAATTAATTACATAATCAGCAGTTTTCAGAGCATAAAGATCACTGGTTATTTTAAACAGATCGGACAGTGACAATGGACAATGTTGTTTTTTCATGCTATTTCCTAGATGTTCCATTCTGGCCCTGACCTTCCCCATCTGGTCTTGTTAGATTACTCAACCGTTTCTTTTGTGAACTGCCGACATTCTAAGTTTGGCACATATGCCGACCACAGATATCCTGTTCTCCTAAGCAAACGGGACGTTCTCATGAGAACAGGCCAGCTGCAGGTCCTGAGAGTATTGAGGATCTTTCAAGCAAACAGGACGTTCTCATGAGAGCAGCCAGCTGCAGGTCCTTGTTGGGTCTCTAGAGGACAGGCCTTCGCACCCCGACTTGATCTGTTTTGCACTCTTGCAGTTGGTTGAGAACAGGAACAAAAACAGGAACAACCTGTTGTTTTCAGCAATGTTTCTAAGGATGTTTATCCCTAAGCCATTGAGTTACGGTGATGAGCTTCCTGCTTTTGCTATCTTGGCCTCCCCTGCTGAGGGCTATATATACTGTGTGAGAAAGTGGAATAAAGGCTTGTCTGCAGAACCTGAAGTTGTGTTGCGTGTTAATCCCGATGTCCCTCGCTCAGAAGAACGACAGTTGCCGTGCTGACATGGCAAAGTGAAGGTTCCCACCGAGATCTGAGAAAGAAGGGGTAGCGGACGGGGTCGTCCTAGACCGGTAAGGACGGATTGGGGTAAAATGGGATCCACAAGCAGTAAGAGAGATATCTAAATTGTTAGAGAAACAAGGAACTGCGGTCAAAGAGAGAACTATAGAGGATTTTCTTAAGAATATAGCCGCAGCAAGCCTATGGTTTTTGACAGGTGGAGGTTTGAACGTCTTCGATTGGAAACAGGTAAAAATAGATTTGCAGAAACGGCTGCAAAAGGAGGGTACCGATGGCGTCCCTATATTTACCTTTTCGCTATGGTGCCTGGTTCGCGATATCCTACTTACTGATAAAGTGAAAGTGAGACGGGAGGTCATAGCTGCTAAAGAGATACTTGAAGAAATACAGGAGGAGGAAACTTGCCGGTCCATAGGATCGGCAGAGTCACATTGGAACCAAAAGAAAATGTCAGAGGTACCAGGGGGAACTTTGGAATCTGGCGTAGGACTAAGGCTAGCGCCAAAGTCTACCCGCTTTCGGGCGCAAAATCAGATAGCAATAACCTCTGAGTCAGAAAATGGGAAAGACAGCCTCAGCTCCAGTGCAGAGAATAGTTTATCTGATGAGGAAGCACAGCTAATGCAGGAAATTAAGGTACGTTAGAAAAGGCTGAAGCACTGTAAGGCAAAGGATTCCTTATGTGTGTGTGCCGTCAGTCCCACCTGCTTTTAATGCCGATTGGGGAAGGAGGGAGTCCCGTTGGGGCCTGACAGATGACAGGGAAGCCGAAGAGGGCTCTGGAAGAAGAGGAGGTGTCGGTTTTCAGCCCCAGCATACAGTTGCCCCAGTTATAGAGGTACCTGATCCTAACAATCCAGGACAGATGCTGAGACAACATGTGACCTTGGGCTTTAAGGAGATGAAGCAATTGAAAGAAGCCATGGCAGTATACGGCTCTCAGGCCCCATTTACTCTTGCCATGATAGAGTCTTTTGCGGCATTGAATCTTACACCTAGCGATTGGCAGTAGCTATGCCGTGCGGTACTATCGGGAGGAGATTACTTATTGTGGAGGGGAGAATATCAAGAGAATTGTCTACAAACAGCTAGGTTAAATGCACAAGTGGGACAGGCACAGCACAATCTAGACATGCTAACTGGAGCAGGAGCTTATGCTGATTTGGCTAATCAAATTGTGCTCAATCCTGCCGTACATCTCCAGATGGCGACTGCGGCTACCAAAGCTTGGAAAGCTCTGCCAAACAAGGCTGCAGGGGATCAGCTGTCAAAAGTTCTATACTCAAATGCAACAGGATTTAGAGAAGGCGGGGCTGATCATAGCTCCTGAGAAGGTCCAAATGCAAGCCCCATATTCCTACCTTGGGTACCAATTAGCCGTGGATGGAATTAAACCAAAAAAATTAACTATTAACACCTCTCATCTTAAAACCTTACATGATTGGCAGCAGTTACTGGGAGACGTACAATGGATACGCCCCTCCCTAGCAATCAAAACAGGTGACTTAAGACCATTGTATGATATGCTCTTGGGAGATCCTGACCCAACCTCTCCCCAAATATTGACGCCTGGCCAGGCAGGCCTTAAGGCTTCTTCTGGACAATATTGAAAGGGTCCATCTCCAGCAGATTAATTATGATCAATCATTAAATTTTGTAGTTCTTGCTTCCAATTTTGCCCCTATGGGAGTCTTTTGGCAGGATGGACCTATTTTATGGGTACACATGCCTGCCTCTCCAGCAAGGGTAGTCACCCTATACTATGAAGCTATATTACAATTACTTTGGAAAGCTAAGAAGGTTGCTGCCCAGACATTTGGGAAGTACCCTGACAAAATTATAACACCTTATACGAAAGACCAGCTAGTACAATTACAGCAGTACCATGATGAGTGGACCCTTTTTCTCACCTTTTCCGGAAGTTTTGATTCTCATTATCCTCAGCATCCATTAATTGTCCTGTTCAAAAATCATCCCATTATATTCCCCCGAGTGATTAGAGAATCTCCCATACCCTCAGCTCGTGCTGTCTTTACAGATGCTTCCCCTAAAGGTAATGCAGTAGTGGTCTCTGGAGGAAAAGTATGGAAACGTACTGTGGGGATGTATCAGTCCAAGCTGCAGAGGTACAGCCTGCTTCATTGCACTCCAGCTCTTCCCTGGGGAACCTGTAAACTTGTATACTGATAGTGTGTATATGGCCCACATTTTTAAGCCACTGGAGACAGCTGCATATATATCACCTACCTCTAAGATCCATCATTTGCTCAGCTGCGTTCAGCATTTGATTTGGCAACGGACTGAGCCTTTGTTTGTCGGACATATCCGCAGTCATACTCGGCTGCCTGGGCCATTGTCAGCAAGTAATGATTTAGCTGATAAATATACACATGTTTGCTTTACTTCTGACTGCACCCAAGAAATGCATGATAAATTTCACCTTAACGCTCGCTCCCTTCAGCATCATACTTGATGCACGCGAGAAGTAGCACAAGCCATTACATCTTCTTGTCCTCAGTGGGCTCCTTTCCTAAGAAGCCCCAATTTAGGAGTTAACCCATGAGGGTTACGACCAAATCAGATGGACGTTACACACCTGCCTGCCTGCCGCAGGGAAACTTAAGTTTGTCCATGTATCAGTAGACACCTTTTCAGGAGTAATTTTCGCATCCTTACATTCAGGAGAATGAGTAAAAGATGCCATCGCACACTGCCTATCTGCTTTTGCCTATATGGGCAAACCTGAGGTTATTAAGACAGATAATGGCCCAGCATATATCAGCAAAAAGTTTTTATCCTTTTGTTCATTCTATGAAATTTCCCATAAAACAGGCATTCCATATAACCCAATGGGTCAAGCAATCGTGGAAAGAGCCAATCAGACCCTCAAGCAATATTTTCAAAAAATTAAAAGGGGGGAGTTCATATTCTCCCCAGCTACTCAATTTTCCACCATTCTCTTTATTTTAAATTTTTTGACTGTGAATGCTGAAGGGCGCTCGCCTATGGAGCATCATACACAGGTTAGGGCTCAGAGCCTAGGATGGATTCTTTGAAAAGATTTGCAAACAGGAAGATGGATGTAACCAACTCCTTGTTGGCAAAGGTGAGGGGGGCTATATGTGTATTTCCTCCAGGAGTT
This sequence comes from Myodes glareolus, assembly GCF_982192425.1. Classification (NCBI taxonomy): domain Eukaryota; kingdom Metazoa; phylum Chordata; class Mammalia; order Rodentia; family Cricetidae; genus Myodes; species Myodes glareolus. Next base: position 101,066,307 of record NC_142033.1, on the reverse strand, counting down.
GATAAACCAATTTGGGTGCCAGAGTGGTGCGTAAGGCCAGTGACCCAGGATGAAGACCACAATGCTCCTTCTGCTTCAGGTGATGACTCTGGTAACAACAACAGAATTATGAGTGATGGGGAATCTGCTAGGAAACCCCCCACTTTTAATGCCAGTTAGTATTGTATAATTCCTATGGTCCCAAACCTGCTCCTTGGTGTTGGGATGCTGATGGAGATTTTAATCTCCACCCTACAGTTATGTGGGAAGAATGTATCACTCAAGAGTTTGATTTGTTATACTGCTGGATGCAATGACTATTTGATCCTCTGCTTGCGTTCTTCCCCCATTTTTCTTTGAATTGTGGAGTGGCACTTGAGTGGGGGGCGATATTCTTAATTGTTCTTTCAGGATCTGCAAGCTGAGTAATGGTTCTGATGGAGCTTTGATCGTTCGAGTGCCTGCTGTGATTCCTCTGCCGGTGCTAGTGTCTTAATAGCATCAGGAGATCATCCTTTATCGACAGCAGGTGAACAGCTGCAATTGTTGCTGTCACTGCCACTGTGGATACGGTTGCTGGAGTTGCCATTTTACAGACAGCTGTGACTACAGAGACTGTGAATCAACTGTCTGGAAGGATTAGCAAGTCCCTGCAGACACAGAGTGCTCTGGACTCTCATATTGGACTTGGACTTTTAAATTTAAATCAACAAACTACTTTTGCAAGAACAGGTAGATTCCCTTTGACTCCTGCAACAAGTGTCTTGTACATTATACCTGCTAATGTTATAAATGCTTCTGATGTGGTTGAACAGTTGAATGCATGTTTGGATGGCCCTTGGAATTCCTTTTTGAATTTTACCCTGCAGACAGCTTATCATATTGTTAGTATTAATAGCACATGGGTCCCTGCTGTGCCTGGATTCAGTCAGTAGAATGCCATGGCCCAGCTTGGGGGGTGGGTCCAGCGATTGTCTGGAATGCTCACTTGTACTCATATTGCTATTGGGGTTATCTGGTTTTGGATTCTCTGCCGCTTTATGTGACAATCCCATGTACAGCACACTGTCACTCGACAAGTGTTGCTTGGACTGTCTTCGGGTAGTCAGGAAGTGCCCCAAGTCTGGCTGCAGATATTGCAGAAGTCATGAGGGATCTCTATGACAGGCAACTCTCCTGGTATAGTGAGCTCGCCTAAGACAGGGATTAAGGCCTCCCGTAGATGGGTAAGAGTCTCTATCTGGGGGAGTCCTAAGACAGGGGCTCTCATGCTTTTAAAATAAAAAGGGGGGAATTGTTGGGTCCCTAGAGGACAAGCCTTCGCATCCCCACTTGATCTGTTTTGCACTCTTGCAGTTGGTTGAAAACAGGAACAAAAACAGGAACAATCTGCTGTTTTCAACAATGTTTCTAAGGATGTTTACCACTAAGCACCTGAGTTACGGTGATGAGCTTCCTGCTTTTGCTGTCTTGGCCTCCCCTGCTGAGGGCTATATATACTGTGTGATAAAGTGGAATAAAAGCTTGTCTGCAGAACCTGAAGTTGTGTTGTGTGTTAATCCCGACGTCCCTCGCTCAGAAGAACGACAGTTGCCGTGCTGGCATGGCAGTCCTGAGAGTCTTTCAAGCAAACAGGATGTTCTCAAGAGAACATGCCAGCTGCGGGTTCAGGAGGGGGTCCTGGGGAGTCTATCAAATAGAACCCCAGCAGCACAGACACTGAGAGAAACAATTAATAAATGGGACCTCCTGAAACTGAAAAGTTTCTGTAAAGCAAAGGACACAGTCAACAAGACAAAATGACAGCCTACAGAATGGGAAAAGATCTTCACTAACCCCACATCAGACAGAGGTCTGATCTCCAAAATATACAAAGAACTCAAGGAATTGGACACCAAAAGATCACATAATCCAATAAAAAAAAAAGGAGTACAGACCTAAACAGAGAAGTCTCAACAGAGGAATCTAAAATGGCTGAAAGACACTTAAGGAAATGTTCAACATCCTTAGTCATCAGAGAAATGCAAATCAAAACAACTCTGAGATTTCATCTTACACCTGTAAGAATGGCCAAGATCAAAATCACTGATGACAACTCATGCTGGAGAGGTTGTGGGGAAAAGGGAACACTTCTGCATTGCTGGTGGGAATGCAAGCTGGTACAACCCCTTTGGATGTCAGTGTTGCGATTTCTCAGAAAATTAGGAAACAACCTTCCTCAAGACCCAATAATACCACTTGAGCATCCAAAGGATACTCAATCGTGCCACAAGGACATGTGCTCAACTATGTTCATAGCAGCTTTGTTTGTCATAGCCAGAACCTGGAAACAACCTAAATGCCCCTCGATGGAAGAATGGATAAGGAAAATGTGGTACATTTACACAATGGAGTACTGCACAGCAAAATAAATAATAAATAAATAAATAAATAAATAAATAAATAAATAAATAACAGCTTGAATATTGCAGGAAAATGGATGGAGCTAGAAAACATTATTTTGAGTGAGGTAACCCAGACACAGAAAGACAATTATCACACGTACTCACTCATAGGTGCTTTTTAAATGTAAATCAAAGAAAACCAGCCTTTAAACCACAATCTCAGAGAATTCAGACAGCAATGAGAACACTAAGAAAGACTTACATAGATCTAATCTACATGGGAAGTAGAAAGTGGAAAAAGACAAGATCTCCTGAGAAAATTGGGAGCATAGGGAACTTGGGGGAGGACTGAAGGGGGAGGGGAGAGACAGGGAGGGGAGCAGAGAAAAATGTAGAGCTCAATATCAATTTTAAAAAAATAAAATGTGGGGCTGCAGAAGCAGGGAGATACGAAGCACAGAATTGGGTTTGTAGTGTGGCTTGTGTCACACCTGTCCTCATAGAAGACAGCTGTTGTCTTTGACCCTCTGCTCTGACTGTTCTGTCCCAGAGGTTGATTTGCTCTCCTGAGCTCAGCAAATGATGTAGATTATATCAGGGCTAAATGCAAGATGCTACGCTGTCTCAAATGATAAATGTGTTAATGTCACCTGAATCTCATTTACACACATCGAATGTTTGTTCCACAGAATAGTTTCACGGGAACATTAGGAGGCATATTCTACTTTCATTCCATCTCCCAGGTGGGGATACTCGTGGTCGAAGGAGGATTGGTGAGTACATAGAGTGTGGACGGGGCCCTCAGAGACTTGGGAGCAGAGCTGGGGGCAGGGGGGATATGATGGTCAGTTAGCTCTTTGGGATTTTTGAGTTAGTGTATTACTTTCTTAGTTTGAGATAAGGCCTCACATAGCCAAGATTGTCCTTGAATTCCCCATCCTCCTGTGTCTGTCTTGCAAATGATGGGAGGACATGGCCTGCTAGGCAGGTAGTCTGAGATACACTGATCTTTGCATTTGTCAGCCCATTTGGGAACCGCTTATGCATCAAGTCATCTGCCAGCTAACCAGCCAGCCAGCCAGCCACATACCCACCTACCCACCAATTCATCCGTCAACTATCCATATAACCACCCACCCACCCACCCACCCATCTACCACATGTCATCCCTCCACCTACCCATTCATTTGCCTACCATCCATCTACCCACCTGTGCACCTATCCATTCACCTGTCATAGTTGGATGTCTATTGCTGTAAAGACACACCACAACAATGGCAACTTTTATAAAGGGAAACATTTAATTAGGGATGGTTCACAATTATCGTCATGGTGGGAGGCATGGAAGCATGCAGACAGATATGGTGCTAGAGAAGGACCTGAGAGTTCTACAACTTAATCTGCAGTCAGCTGAAGTTAATTGTAAACCACCAGGCAGGCCTGAGCTTCTGAGACCTCAAAGCCCACCCCCTCGTGTCACTGTTCCTTCGGCAAAGCCATGTCCACTCCGACAAGGCCACACCTTCTAACAGTGCCACTCCCTATGGACCTATGTGGGCCATTTTTTAAAAAATGATTTATTATTTTTATTTTATTTCATGTGCATTGGTATTTTGCCTGCATGTTATGTCTGTGTGGGAGTCAGATTCCTCTTGATGTTTTTTTCCTGTGACTAATATGAAACATCCTTCTTTGTCTCTTTTGAGTGACTTAAGCTAGAGGTCGATTTTGTTAGATATTAGGATAGCTACACCTGCTTGTTTCTTAGGTCCATTTGATTGGTATATTTTTTTTTCCCAACCTTTTACTCTGAGACGATGTCTGTCTTTGAGGTTGAGATGCGTTTCTTGTATGCAGAAGAGGGATGGATTCTGTTTTTGTATCCAAACTGTTAGCCTGTGCCTTTTTATGGGTGAGTTGAGTCCATTTACATTAAGGGATATTAATGACCAGTGATTGCTATCTCCTGTTAATTTAGTTTTCATCATTGGTGATGTTAATTTGTGTATTTTTTTTTCTTCTTTGGGATTTGCTGTAATGAGATCATCAATTGTGTGTGTTTTTGTTGGTGTAGCCATCTTCCTTGGGTTGGAGTTTTCCTTCTAGTATTTTGGGTAGGGCTGGGTTTGTGGCTAGGTATTGGATATCTAGATTTGTCATGGAATATCTTGTTTTGTCCTTCTATGGTGATCGACAGTTTTGCTGGGTATAGTAGTCTGTGCTGACATCTGTGGTCTCTAAATGTCTGCATAATGCTTGACCAGGACCTTCTGGCTTTCATTGACTCCACTGAGAAGTCAGGTGTAATCTGATAGGTGTGCCTTTATATGTTACTTGGCCTTCTTCCTTTGTAGCTCTTAATATTCTTTCTTTACTCTGTATGTTTAGTGTTTTGATTATTATGTGGCGAGAGGACTTTTTTTGGATCCAGTCTATTTGGTGTTCTGTAAGCTTCTTGTATCTTCATAGGCATATCTTTCTTTAGGTAGGGAAAGTTTTCTTCTATGATTTTGTTAAATAAATTTTCTGTGCCTTTGAGTTGAACTTTTTTCTTCTCCTTCTTCTATACCTATTGTTCTAAGATTTGGTCTTTTTATGTTGTCCCATATTTCATGAATATTTTGAGTTAAGCTTTTGTCAGATTTAATGTTTTCTTTGACTGATAAATCTATTTCCTCTATTTTATCTTCAGCACTTGAGATTCTCTCTTCCATTTTGTGTATTCTGTTGTTCATGCTTGCATTTGTGGTTCCTGCTCTTTTTCTCATGATTTCTGTTTCTATAATTCCTTCGACTTGTGTTTTCTTTATTTTTTTCTATCTCAGTTTTCAAGTCCTGAATAGTTTCTATGTTTGAGTTCTTTTTCTTGGTTTCCTTTAAATGTTTTGCTGATATCTTCCAATTTTTTGTTTGTTTTTTTTTCCTCCATTACTTTAAGGTAATTTCTCATTTCATCTTTAAGAATTTCAAACATTCTCTTGAGTTTATTTTTTAGATCATTTTCTTTTGGTTCATCCATATTTGGTTGTTCAAGTCTTACTTTTGTAGGGTGTTTTGGTTTTACTGGTATTGTGTTGCTCTTTGTGGTATATCATGTGATCTTACCTTTTCTACTCAACTTTTCCTCTAATAGGTGTGGTTGGGGTTGTCTGAGATTCTGTTGAATAATCTTCTAGGTGCCAGTGAATCCCAAGGTGAGATGGTTGTTCCTAGTGGTACAGTCAGTGTCTCAGTTCTAGTTACTCCATTGGTTACTCCTGTTCCTGGAGATAGCTCAGTGCTCCTGTGCTTGGCTCTGCTCCCTTGGAGTTTGCTGTCTCAGGCCTGTTTTGGCCTAGGCTGCTGGCTTTGACCTGTATCTGTAAATCTTGGTCTGGATCCCCTCCTGCAGAAGTCCCTGGCTTGGAGTTGGACCTGTTCTGGTGACAATCACTGGCTATGGCTCTGGTTGCTGGGTCAATCCTGATCCACCCGCCCGTGTCCGGGACTGGATTTGCTCCTGGCTTCTGCTCCCAGTGGAGCTTGTTTCCTCAGGCCCTCTCTGCCCTAGGAGTCTCATCCAGTCCCACTCTGGGGAAATTTGTTGCCCAAGGTGGAGTTCCTTGCCTCAGGGCAACTTTGGCTTAGGTTACTGGTTTTAACCTGTATCTGTAAAATCCTGGTCTGGCTTCCCTCCTGCAGAAGTCCCTTGTTGGAGTTGGACCTGGAAAGGTTTCTGGTTCTGGTCTAATACTTCTCGGAGGTCCCAGGCTCAGGTGCACCCGAACCTGCTGACTACCAGTTTACTTCCTCAGAGGTCCCAGACTTGTGTTGGGACCCATAGGGGTTCCAGGTTCATGCCTCTTCCCTTTGATGTCCCAAACCAAAGCCTGAACCCATAGAGGACCTGGCTCAGGCCTACCCTCTCTGAGGTCCCAGACTCACGCCTGGCCCCACTGAGATCTCTGGTTCCTGTCTATTCCCTTGGAGGACCCAGGTTCACTCATGCCCAGACTGGCAGAGGTCCTAGCTCAGGCCTAGTTCCTGGGAGGTCCTAGACTCTCACCCAGACCCATCGGGGTGTTGACTTAGGTCTACTCCCTTGAAGGTCCCAGATTTACATCAGGACCCTCAGCAGTCTCTGGCTCTGGCTCACTAGCTCAGCGGTTACCCCCTTGTTCTGGTGGTGATCATTGACTCTGGTTCTGGTTACTGGGTCAATCCTGATCTGCCAGTGTTCAGGACTGAGTTTGCTCCTGGCTTCTGCTCCTGGAACTTCTAATACTTTTCTTTTCCTCACCCCATGATCAGCCCTTGGCCTGTGGACTGGGAAAACTGCAGGTAGTCTATGTTTAGGACTCCCTCCACATGGGTGCTCACGGCGGCCAGCAGCTCCATGAGAAAAGCTGAACTGGGGCAGGAGTGCTTTGGACTTGCAGCTCAGCTCTCTGTAGTCAGCTCAGCATGGTGCTGCATGTCTGCAGGCCTTGAAGAGGTAGTCGGCTCCTGCGTGCAAGGCCTGGAGCAGCAGGCTGACCATACCAGAACAGGAGATGCTCAGTCAGTCTCCTCATGCTTTGTGATCTCCAACATCCCAGATAATGGGCACAGTCAGCCAAGTGCTCAGCGTGGAAGGGTGAGGTCAGAGTTCATCTGCCAGAACATGGGACGTGGAGGCAGGAGGATCCCCAGGGTCTGTGGGCATCAGCGTGGTCCATACCAGTGAGAGACTCTGCCTCAAAAAAAGAACAAGGCAGGGAACAAGACATGGTGGCTCACACATCCGTGAGCACAAGGCCAGCCTGATCTGTGTAGTAAGGGCCTGTTCCTGGCACCCAACTCCTGCAGCTCACTGCCCACAGGATCTGTCTTCTGTCTAGTCTGCACATGTAACAGACACTCACATAGAAGTTTGCCTGTGATGTGACTTGAGCCGGCTCACCTCCTCTGCACCCCAGGGGGCACCGTGGGGGCCTCTGGAAGGCTCTGCTCCTACCCAAACCTCTGCTTCCCTGTCAAGTGTGGAGCTAACTTTCTTGCTAATGTGTTTCTTTTTTATTGTTTGTTTTTGTTGTTGTTGTTTTACCACCACACTCAGCCTTAGCCTTCCCCCCACCACCACCCGCTCCTCACAGACAGGGTTTCTCTGTGTAGCCCTGGCTCTCCTAGAACTCACTCTGTAGACCAGGCTGACCTTGAACTCACAGAGATCCTCCTGCCTCTGCCTCCCGAGTGCTGGGATTAAAAGCATGTGCCACCACCACCTGGTGATTTTTGCTAGTTTTTAGACAATGTTTATTGGTGTAGTTTATATATGTGAGTATTTTGCCAGAGTGTTTATCTGCAGCTCATGTCAGTAAGGCCCGGTGCCCAGAGGGGCAGTGGATCCCCTAGAGCTGGAGTTACAGATGGTTCTGGGCCACCATGTGAGTTGAACCCCTGTCCTTGGTAAGAGCAGCTGGTGCTTCTAATAGCTGAACTTTCATTCTAGCCCCTTTTGTTTATTTTTTTTTTGAAACAAGGGCTCACTTATTAGATCAGGCTGGCCTGAACTCACAGAGACCCTCCCCCCTGCTTCTACCTCCTGGGCGCTGGGATTAAAGGCGGGCACCGCACCTTGCCCACACATTTTTGCAGGCAGGGTCTCAGTGTGAGGTTCAGGCTGGTTGACATTTCACTATCCTGATCCCACCTCTCATCTCAAGCACATGCTTCCCTGTATGGTGTCCCTCTCCTGGAACACCATACATAAATCACAGCTAACCAATGTCCTCCTTGTCAAAGTTGTTAGTCTCCCACTCCAGCTGGGGAACCTGTGCAGAAAGAATAGCATCCAGACTGTCCTGGAAGGGAGCAGGGTGTTCCCAGGGCAGGCCTACTTCCGGCTTTCTCAGCCTCAGGGTTGTGGGTGTATTTCAGGTGCCTGGAGCATCCTTACTGCCCCTCCATGCCAGTTAACCCCAAATGCCATCTCACAGAGCCGTCACAGCTCCCCTCTCCAGTGTCCTGCCCTATTGTTCCCCTGGGGCACAGACTATGCAGGGGTAGGAGGTTGCTTCCTTTCCAGTTTCCTTCTATAGCTGTGGTAAACACTTTGACCAAAAGCCGTTTTGGGGGTGTGGTGGTTTGCTCCTCCCAAAGGGAGTGACACTTTTAGGAGGTGTGGCCTTGTTGGAGGAAGTATGTCACTGTGTAGGCAGGTCTTTGAGGTCTCATATATGCTCAAGTCATGCCCAGTGAGTCAGGTCACTTCCTGTTGCCTGCGGGTCAAGATGTAAGACCCCTCAGCTCATTCTCCAGCACCACATCTGCCTACATGCCACCATGCTTCCTGCTATAACAATGAACTAAACTTCTGAACCATAAGCAAGCAATTAAATGTTCCTTTAGAAGAGTTTCTGTGGTCATGGTGTCTCTTCACAGCAATAGAAACCCTAACTGAGACAGGGAGGAAAGGATTTATCTGGCTACACTCCCAGGTCACAGTTTGTCACCAAGAAAAATCATGTCCAGAACTCAGGGCAGAAGCATATTTCAAAGAGCTGCTGGCTTGTTCTTGCTCAGCTTTCTTAGATGCCTAGAACCACCTACCTAGAGAATGACACCACTCATGGTGGCTGGATCTCCCCACCTCCATTACCCTAATCAGCACACTTCCCCACATTCACATCCAGAGGCCAAATACTCCCTCCCAAGGGTGCATAGAGGCTTATCTCCTCAGTGACATCCACTAACCATCAGGGCCGGAGAAGTGGCTGAGCTGGCAGTTAGCGTGGATTCCCAGCCTTGAAGAGGCCCTGAATTCAGTTCTCAGCATCCATACTGGGTGACTCACATGCACCTATAACTCCAGTTTCAGGGGTTCCAATCCTCTGGCCTCTGTGGGTATCTGCACTTATATGCACATACCCCATCCCCATACACACACACGCATGCACACACACACACACACACACACACACACACACATGAATATACATGTATGTATTTAATTCTTAATAATTTTAATCATTATTTTTTTTAAATTCTTAATAAGAACTACTCCCCATTACTTCCCCTTAGTCAGACATTGGGGAAGGTCTTTGAGAATCACGGGGGGGGGGGGTGCTGAGGCTGGGCAATGTCCTTGATCTCTCAAAGTCCCTGCCTTAATACTACTTGAGATTGCTGATTGATGTGAGCAGGACTGTCCCAGTGGATTTGGGCCACAGTGACTTGGTTGCTTCTCTTCTCTCAGGGTACATTTCACTACCTGGAGCACCCCCTGAACCACAGTGCAGGGATACCTTTTACGTACAATGAACCTCTTGACGTCATCATCAAGCCAGGCCAGAGGGGTTTTCTGATCCTCTATGGTCAGTCAAGTCTCTTGGTGTCCCCCAATGCAGGTGAGCCACACCCCACCTAGACCTCCACCGGCGGGGATGGATTTAGACTGGAGACCCCAGATGTTTGTATGTGTTAATATGCACATGGAGGCCAGAGGGGTTCATCAAGTGCTCAATTATTTTCTTCATTCTTTTTTTTCCTACCTTTTCAAAGAATACAATTTCACCCAACCTGGGAATGGTCAGCAAGTCCCAGGGATCCCCCTGTTTCTGCCTCCTTATTGCTAGTATTACAAGCTGGGCTAGACTTTTAGAGAGCTGCGATGAAGGTCTGAAGGCAGATAGGGCTCCACCCTGACCACGCCCCCAGCCCCTCACTGGGGATTCTAGGCAGGGGCTCCACCCTGACCACGCCCCCAGCCCCTCACTGGGGATTCTAGGCAGGGGCTCCACCCTGACCACGCCCCCAGCCCCTCACTGGAGATTCTAGGCAGGGGCTCCACCCTGATCACGGCCCCCAGCCCCTCACTGAGGGAGTCTAGGCGGAGTTCCACCCTGACCACGCCCTCAGCCCCTCACTAGGGGATTCTAGGCAGGGGCTCCACCCTGACCACGCCCCCAGGCCCTCACTAGGGGATTCTAGGTGGGGCTCCACCCTGACCATGCCCCAAGACCATCACTAGGGGATTCTAGGTGGGGCTCCACCCTGACCACGCCCCCAGTCCCTCAGGGGAATAGGGGGAGCTGGGGGGGGATTCTCGGTGGGGCTCCACCCCTCACTAAGCCCCCAGTCTCTTAAATTAATTTGCTATAGAATCTCACTAAATTGACTAGGTTAGCCTTTAGGTCATTCTGTAACCCAGGCAGGCCTAGAAGTCTGGAACCTCCTGGGTGCTCCTCCACTCCTAGGTTTTAGTTTCCTTGACATCAGGGATGCATATTCATGCACACACACACGCACATACACATACAAACACGCACACACATACACACACACATGCACACACACATACACATACACGCATGCAAATGCACCTACACACGTGCGCGCGCACACACATGCACACTCACATACACATACATACATGCACACACAAACACACGCACGCACGTGTGCACTCACACCACACCTTGCTGATTGGTCATCAGCCTTAAGGCAGTTTTATTCTTGATAGATTTGCCCTGTGGCGTCGCCTTCATGAACACGGAGCATTTGCTCTCTGTTGGGTCCAGTTGTCACTTTTCAGAGCTCCATTACCAAAGAGACTCAGACGGGTCGCCTTTCCCAGAGCCCACGTGTCCCCTGGGGTTTGAAAAATCAGGTGTCTGCTGAGTTTCTCTCCTTGGGTTTTTGAATAACAAACCAAAGGCAAGTCATAAAAACCCAGTAAAGGCAAAGGAGACACGGTGTGGGGGCCGTGCAGGGAGGCACAGAGGTGTGGTGCGCTTGAGCGGGACACACGTCATCATTGTCTACCTGTCCTCTCCTAGGCCAGATCATGCAGACCGTAGAGCTGTGGGAAGGGAAGAGACGTCTTCTCTCCGATATCTCCTCCACTGGCTTCGCCATCCACAGTGTTGCCTCGAGTATGTGGCCGAATTGTTGCTGGCAGCTTGCTTCTATGAAGCCTCTTGCCTCACTTCAGCTCCCACCCCCCACCCCCAGGATCCCACTCCTCAGCTTGGCTGTGATTGGTCTGCGACCCCCTGGGCTGGGCGGGGTTGCAGTGAGGGATAACTGCTCTTTGACTTTCGCTGCTGTTTGTTTCTTCCGTCTGCTTACTTCTTGCAGCTGTGGGTGTGAAGATGTTTGCATGCGCACCTGGGTGAGTATGTGGAGGAGAAGACCTATGCAAGTTGAGTCTAGCCTTCCATTATGTGGGTTCCGGGAATTGAACTTAGGTCTTCAGGTTTGGGAGCAAGTGCCTGTACCTGCTGACCCCTCGCTGGCCCCTTTGCTTTGCTCCTTTCCCAGAACCCGACCTCATCTTTGCTTTTGCTTTCTCTTTCCCAGATATTTTCGAGTTGGCTGTGCTCACACGGAACAATAATTTGTACTACGGAAGTCAGAGTTACCTGCAAACCCCCGTAATCCAAGTATGTCTGGGTTCTCAGACACAGCTGTGATGTGATCCCTTCTTAGACCCCTGTCCTTCGTCGAAGCCTGAGCATCACACTAGGGAAATGTCATTTTGTTTTGAGGCAAGACCTAATGTAGCTACTGCTGGACTGGAGCTCCATTGGTAGCCGAGGATAACAGTGTAGTTCTGATCCTTGAGAGTGCTCCAATGGTAGGCAGGCACCGCCATGCAAAGTTTTGGGGAATTCTGCACATGGAATCCAGGGCTGTGTGCATGCTAGGTGGACACATCTACCCACTGTGACCTACCCTACACAGTTACAAACAAATTATTCAGCACCAGGTCTCAGGTTTAAACTCCCAGAGCCACAAATCAGAACAAAGAAAAACAGTGAAATATACATATGAAGCCACTGCCTTGCTGCTCCTGAGAAAGAGGGTGCTCGCGTTGGCTAAGGTTCCATCCCAAGTGGTGTTATATTTGCACACAAGCAGCAGCCAAGCTTGATTAGAGGGCTGAAGAGCCTGGGCGGGGGTGGGGGGCGGGAGATCACAATGGCCCCCACCACTAAGCCTGATGACCTAAGTGTGATCCCTGGCACCCACATGGTGGACTGAGAGAACTGCCTCCTGACCAGTTGTCCTCTGCCCTGCACCGTGTGAACTTGCATACAATAAATAAATAGAGTAACATTTTGTTTTTTAAAGTAGTAGGCTGGGCATGTTATGCTGAGTCTGCTCTTCATCCCCAGTTCTCGGGAGGGTTGAGACAGGAGGATTGCTGTGTTTGTGAGGCCTGCTGGGGCTACTAAGATCTCGTGGAAAGAAACAAAACAAAAAGAAAAGCAGGAAGGCGAGGGTTGGGCCTCAGACCTGACTTTCCTTATAGCTGCCGAATCCGCCTCACTGGAATGACCAAACAAGCATCTCCTTTACGGACACTGGCATGCTGGAGTTCCTCACGCCAGCGTATAACCCAAAGCTTCTAGTGTTTGACTTTGAGAAGTGCACTGTGAACGTGCAAGCCGTTCTCATGGATCCCAAATTGGAAATTGAACCGTGTAATGTAGGTGACTCTGTGATCTAAGTCAATTCCCAGTGACCTTTGTGGTTATTTATTTCCAGGGTGGGTAGCTGGTGGCACTGTGGATGCCACCTCGGACCTCATACAATGGAGGAGAGTCATGGTCCAGTAAGCACTCCCTAAGCCCATCTCTGCCTTTAGAGTAGGGGAAACGGAGAGAGAAAACTTGGGCGAGAGATGGTGGTAGAGGTCCTGTCATTCTTGTTCCTTGGGAAGTTGCAGTAAAAGGATTTCAAGTTCCATTGAGCCTGTGCAACTCAGCAAGACTTTGTGTTAAAAGAAAAAGTGAATATGGGGCTGGGGTGTGGCCAGGGTGGAGCCCCGCCTAGAATCCCCCAGTGATGGGCTGGGGTCATGGTCACGGTGGAGCCCCTGCCTAGAATCCCCCAGTTAGGGGCTGGGGGCGTGGTCAGTTTGGAGCAGTTGCTTAGCAAATGCCAGAATACAGGTTTAGTTCCCCCATATTGCAAGATACCTGAAAAGAAAGGAGGAGGAAGAAGAAGAAGAAGACTACGATGACGATGAAGATGACAACATTTTGGAAGGACTTGGTTCCTTCCTGTAAAAGTGTAGTGGAGTTGCTTGTCTACATCAGGTTCTCTGGGGACACAGGGTCCAGCCATGGCTTTCAGCATGAGGATAAAATTCTGTGTCTAATATGCCACATAGCCTGCTTGTCCTTTGCTTCTGGAGACAGGGCTGGAAGCAGTATTTCCTTATGTCCCATTCTCTTCCCCAGGTGGAGGTTATGGAAAGCACCATGGTAAATAAAGTGTTCACAATAGACATGAACACCAAGCTGGATCTGTCCGCCCTCATAATACCCCGGCGGAGAAAGACCCCCATACCACTGGTGAGTATAGGCCAACCTGCACACTCCAGCCTGGACCACAGGCTCCATCCTCCACAGTGCTGCCAGGCCACAACCCCAGAAGCCCTTGTTTGTCGAAACTTCCTCTCTTCTCTCTTTGCCTCCTCCACATTCCTATTTCTCTTCCTCTTTTTCTCCCTCTTCCTTCCTTATCTCCCTTGTCCATCTCATCCCCCCATCTCCACCTTCTCCTCCACCTCCTCCACCTCCTCCTCCACCTCCTCCATCTCCTTCTCCAGCATCTCCTCCTCCATCTCCTCCTTCTCCAGCATCTCCTCCTCCATCTTCTCCTCCATCTCTCTCTGTCTCTTCCTTCTGCCACTCCAGGTTCCTCCAACAACCCCCGCTCTCCCTGTTGTTCTTGACATCCTGCTATGTCTTGCAGCTGAGTGGTCTCAGTCTCTGGGGCTGCAGCTGATAGGCAGATATTCCCAGTGGGTGTGCTTTAACCCAGGAGCTTGTGTGCATAAGCAGCTTGGTTGTGCTGAGGGTGGACAGGGTTCCCCTGGGTATCTGTCACAAAGGGACAGCTGTCTGTGTGTTATGTCTTAGGTGATGGTCAGCAACCCTCACTCCCTGGGGTTCGAGGCATTCATCTCCGAATTTGGCAACACGCTCGACGGCAACATTAAGCACAAACTGGTGTGTGTCTGTGGTCATGGCAGGGACCTTGACCAAATCCCAATAACACCCCGGGCACTGCTTTTTAGTTTGTTTGTTTTGTTTTGTGATAGCAAGACACGATGTCCCTCTGTAGGCCAGGGAAGTCATAGAATATGACTTCCTAAGGGCTGGACGCAGGGAGTGTACCACTAACGCCTGACCCTCTATGCTAGCCTCTCCTTTGAGCCCTGACTCCTCTGCCCTGACAGGCAGCCGCCACCACACACACACACACTGTCACACAGGAGAGGCTGGGGTGCACCAGGTGCAGGGAGGGTGGGAGCTGAGTTATCTGGGTTTCAGCCAGGGACCAGGTAGGGGACCAGTTGTCCCCCCTGCACCTGTCTGCCTCAGAGTCATGGCAGGACTTGCCTGTGGTGCCTAGGATCACATGGCCAGTCTACACAATGTCACCTGAGCAGGCAGGACTCAGACAAACCCACACTTCAGGCAACTCTTTGGGACATGAAATATCAGTGAGTGGGGAGACAAAGTTGCAACTCATGGGGGATACCAAGGATTGCTGTCACAAGGGCCATGAGAGTTTAGAGAAGGTTTCCCTATAACATAGAAATAAGACATAGTAGGGCTGGACAGCTGATGGGCCCACCAGTCACCCTTCTCTTACTAGCCCCGTCCCATTTGGGGTGACATCTGTGCAGACCCCTGCTGCAAATGGCTGTTTCTCTGTGTGTCTGTCTGTCGCTGTCTCTGCCACTGCTGCAGGAAATAAAACTCCAACAGCAGCACCACTGGAAAAACGCAGACCATAACTTCACCTCCAGGTACTGACGGTCTCAGGGCTTGAGGGTCGTCGCTGCTCCTACCTACAGGGTTTCCCGGAGCCACAGTGGGAGAAGTAGGGCCGAGTCCCAAGCCTACCTCCGGAACACTATGATCACATTAGTCTAGGTTCTCCATGGGGCCAGAGCCTGGAGCTGGTGGAGTAGTCACCCAGAAAGCCTGCGACGCTGGGTCCCCGGCCCAGCACCTCAGTCCTGAGTGCCACGGCATTGTGGCTGTGGTCTCAGCTCGGGTGAAATGGGAGCAGGAAGGTCAAGAGTTTGAGGCTAGCCTGTGCAGATAAGTATGTGTGAGTCTCTGTGTCTGTGTGTGTCTACGTGGTATCATAGTCTGCTCTCAGATACTGTGAGAGACACCAATGACCTAAAGGAACTTGGAGAGGAAAGGGTTTATTTGTCTTACCTGGGCTGACCACAGTCTGTCTTCAGGAGAAACTGAGGAAGAATCTGAAGACAGGGAATGACGCAGAAGCCAGAGAGCAGTGTTGCTACCAGGCTGCTCCTGGGGACTCAGCCTGCTTTTGGTTTTGTTTGTTTGTTTGTTTGTTTTTTGTTTTTCTGAGATGGTTTCTCTGTGTAACAGTCTTGGCTATCATGGAACTCATGCTGTAGACCAGGATGGCCTCGAACTCAACAGAGATCCACCTGCCTCTTCCATCAGAGTGAGGGATTAAAGGTGTGCCACCATAGTCCAGCACTCAGCCTGCTTTTTTTTTTTTTCATGTTACCATAGCATTTAGTTTGGAGTGGGCCTGTAAGTACAATTGTGTTTTTTTAATACAGTTACTTATAATATTTATTTATTTATTTTATATTTTATTTTATTTTATTGTTATTTATTGAGTTCTACATTTCTCTCTGCTCCCCTCCCTATCTCTCCCCTCCCCCCTTCAATCTTTCCCCAAGGTCCCCATGCTCCTAATTTACTCAGGAGACCTTGTCTTTTTCTACTTTCTACTTCCCATGTAGATTAGATCTATGTAAGTCTCTCTTAGTGTCCTCATTGTTGTCTAAGTTCTCTGGGATTGTGGTTTGTAGGCTGGTTTTCTTTGATTTATGTTTAAAAAGCACCTATGAGTGAGTACATGTGATAATTGTCTTTCTGCGTCTGGGTTACCTCACTCAAAATAATGTTTCCTAGTTCCATCCATTTTCCTGCAATATTCAAGCTGTTGTTTTTTTCTTCTGTGTAGTACCATTGTGTAAATGTACCACATTTTCCTTACCCATTCTTCGGTCGATGGGGCATTTAGGTTGTTTCCAGGTTCTGGCTATGACAAACAAAGCTGCTATGAACATAGCTGAGCACACGTCCTTGTGACACGATTGAGCATCCTTTGGATATATACCCCAGAAGTGGTATTACTGGGTCTTGAGGAAGGTTGTTTCCTAATTTTCTGAGAAATCGCAACACTGACATCCAAAGGGGTTGTACCAGCTTGCATTCCCACCAGCAATGCAGAAGTGTTTCCTTTACCCCACAACCTATCCAGCATGAGTTGTCAACAGTGTTTTTGATCTTGGCCATTCTTACAGGTGTAAGATGAAATCTCAGAGTTGTTTTGATTTACATTTCTCTGATGACTAAGGATGCTGAACATTTCCTTAAGAATCTTTCAGCCATTTTAGATTCCTCTGTTTAGGTCTGTACTCCATTTTTTTTTATTGAATTATGTGATCTTTTGGTACCCAATTTCTTGAGTTTTTTGTATATTTTGGAGATTAGATCTCTGTCTGATGTGGGGTTAGTGAAGATCTTTTCCCATTCTGTAGGCTGTCGTTTTGTCTTGTTGACCATGTCCTTTGCTTTACAGAAGCTTTTCAGTTTCAGGAGGTCCCATTTATTAATTGTTTCTCTCAGTGCCTGTGCTGCCAGGGTTCTATTTAGGAAGTGTTTCCCTGTGCCAATCGCTCAAGTGTGCTTCCCACTTTCTCTTCTATAAGGTTCAATGTGACTGGCTTTATGTTAAGGTCTTTGATCCATTTGGACTTGAGTTTTGTGCATGGTGATAGATATGGGTCTATTTTATACATGTTGATATCCAGTTATGCCAGCACCACTTGTTAAATATGCTTTCTTTTTTCCATTTGATATTTTTTGTTTCTTTATCAAAAATCAGGTGTTCGAAGATGTGTGGATTGATATCCAGGTGTTCTATTCAGTTCCATTGGTCTTCCTGTCTGTTCTTATGCCAATACCTGGCTGTTTTCAGTACTGTAGTAGAGGTTGAAGTTAGGGATTGTGATGCTTCCAGAAGTTCTTTTGTTGCCCAGGATTGTTTTGGCTATCCTGGTATTTTTTCTTTTCCAAATGAAGTTGAATACCGTTCTTTCAAGGTCTTTGAAGAATTTTGCTGGGATTTTGATGGGCATTGAGTTGAATCTGTAGGTTGCTTTTGGTAAGATTGCCATTTTTACTATGTTAATTCTGCCTACCCAAGAGCATGGGAGGCCTTTCCACGTTCTGGTGTCTTCTTCAATTTCTTTCTTCAAAAATTTAACGTTCTTGTCACACAAGTCTTCCACTTGTTTGGTTAGTTACTCCAAGATATTTTATGTTATTTGTGGCTATTGTGAAGGGTGTTGATTCTCTCATTTCTCCCCCAGCCCTTTTATCATCTGTGTACAGGAGGGCTACTGGTTTTTTTGAGTTAATCTTGTATCCTGCTACATTGCTGAAAATGTTTATGAGTTGTCGGAGTTCCTTGGTAGAATTTTTGGGATCACTTATGTAAACTATCATATCATCAGCAAATAGTGAGACTTTGACTTCTTCTTTTCCAGTTTGTATCCCCTTGATCTCCCTTTGGTGTCTTATTGCTCTAGCTAGGACCTCAAGAACTACATTGAATAGATATGGAGAGAGTGGACAACCTTGTCTTGTTTCTGATTTCAGTGGAATCACTGTTAATTTCTCTCCATTTAGTTTGATGTTGGCTGTTGACTTGCTGTATATTGCCTTAATTATGTTTAGGTATGTTCCTTGTATCCCTGCTCTCTCCAAGACCTTTATAATGAAGGGATGTGGTATTTTGTCGAATGTTTTTTGGTATCTAATGAGATGACCATGTGGTTGTTATTTTTCAGCTTGTTTATATGGTGGATTACGTTGACAGATTTTTGTATGTTGAACCATCCCTGCATCTGTGGGATGAAGCTGACTTGGTCATGGTGGATGATGGTTCTGATGTGTTCTTGGATTTGATTTGCTAGTATTTTATTTAGTATTTTTGCATCAATGTTCATGAGTGAGATTTGTCTGTAATTCTCTTTCTTAGTATTATCTTTGTGTGGTTTGGGTATCAGGGTAATTGTAGCCTCATAAAAAGAGTTTGTCAGCCTGTTTTCTTATATACTTGGTTGGGAGCCTAGCCTAAAGGCTGAGCCATATCTCCAGCCCAGGCTGCTTTCTCATACAACCAGGACCACCTACTCAGGGGTGGCACCACTATCTGCTGAAGCTTCCCACATCAATCACTAATCAATTAAATGCCACACTGGCCAATCTGATGGGGCAAAATCTCAGGTGAAGTTCCCTCTTCCTGGCTGTGTCAAGTTGACAGCCAAAAGTATTCACGGCATATACTGGCAGGTGGACGACAGAGGATGGGGAAGGTCGCGGGTGTGCAGATCGATGGTCAGCAGGATGAGCGCACCAGCATCACCATAATGCAGACCTTCCATCCCTGGTGTCCCTGTTGCTTTGCAGCATCAAGCAGCACAGCATCTCCTCCCTGACTGTGGACATAGCTGACAAGACAATGGCGTGTGTGGACCTGAAGCCTCTGGTATGTGCCGAGTCACAGAAGCTGGTCCCATCACCCTGGATGGACTCTGGTTCGGAAATGACACTGATGTTGTCCTGATTGCTGGGGTCACTGTTGCCATCTGGGGGAATCCCTTACAACCCTCCGGGGGAAGCGCTGTTTCTCATTGGGCATCTCTAGAATTTTCTCTGGCCAATTTGAGGAACTAGAACTTCTAGATCAGTGGTTTTCATCCTCCCAGATGCTGAGACCCTTTAACACAGCTCCTCATGTTGTGGTGACCCCAACCATACAATTATTTTCATTGCTATTTCATAAGTGTAATTTTGCTACTGTTATGAATCATAATATAAATACCTGTGCTTTTTCCAGTGGTCTCAGGTGACCCCTGTGAAAGAATTGTTTTATCCCATGGGCTTGCGACCCACAGGTTGAGACCCACTGTTCTAGGTGCTTCCAGAGACTTGAAAATGAAATGCCTGCATGCAAGAACTTATGCGTCCTTCATCCACAGCTGCGTCATTCGCAGTGGGCAACCGTGGAAACATTCCCACAAACGGATGGGGAGAGCGTGGCCCATTCATTTGGTTGATATTATTCAGCCAGGAAAAGGAGCAGAGTTCTTACCATAATCCCAATGTGTAGCACTGTGTGCTTTTGAGGGCGGGAATGAAGAGCTAGGTGTTTGCTGTGGGTGGAGCCTCGACTTGACACGGAGAGCCGCTGCGAATGTGTCGCAGACAGTGTTCCTGGGCAGCAGGGATGACGGTGGCTCTTTGTGGCTTGTTTGACTGCCTCTCCGTCTCTGTCCCTTGCAGACCACACTCATTTCAATTGGCTGTGACCAGACCAAGAAGATTATTGTGCAGAAGTGAGTGTCATAGCCCCGGGGACAGGGGAGGCAGGGCAGGGCCGGCAGCATCGCTATAGCGAGGTGACATTATTCTATCTACTTCTGTATGTCTTTAGTAGTTCCATAATAGGGGGTTCAGGGCTTGGGGAGAGGGCTCAGCCATTAGAACAACAGCTGCTCTTGCAGAGGACCGCGGTTCAGTTCCCAGCAACCACATGGTGGCTCACAGCTCTCTGTAACTCCAGGTCCAGGGGACCTGACACACTCATATGATTTCTGTGGGCTCTGCACACACATGGTGCACAGACAGACATACAGGCAAAATACTCGCACACACAAATAAATAAGTAGACATTTAAACACTGAAATATTAAATTTAGGCTACGTTATTAAATGTTAAATTTAAATACTAACATCAAAGTTCTGCGTATAATTGACAGTTGATACAAATCAAAACACTGAAAACCGCAAATCCCTGGCAGTAGCCGTCCATCCTGAGCCAGGAAGTGGTTGGTTAGTCACACGCGGAGGTGGCCATGCTGTGTTCTGGGGCCCTAGTATGTGAGACCTGAGCTTGCTGATTAGGTGATGCCATTGTCTTCCTATGAAGATCTGCTCTTTCTTGTGTGTGTCTGAGAGTAAGTGGGTGTGTAAGCAGGCGTCAGTGTGTGTGTGTGGAGAGTTGGTGTGTGTGTGAGTGAGTGTGGGGGTACAAGTTCTCTCAGAGTCCAGAAGCCTCAGATCCCCTGGAGCTGGCAGTGCACAGCTGTGAGCCCCTTCCCCACACAAGCCATCTCTGCAGCCACAGGTTTTAATTTCTAAGGAATGATTTGGAACCCTATTTGGCCTCCCTAAGATGACTGCAGGCCCCTACCCTCCACAGCTGGGGCCAGTGTCCCACCATCCCCTTCCAGTTCTTGTGTCTGCCCCCTCCCCTTCACCCACTTCTCTCCATTACAGCAAAATCTCCGCTTGTTCCATGGGAATCCTCGACCCGGTGGTACTGCAGAAAAACTACACTTACACCATTGAGAAGTAAGTGGGGTGTTGCCCACCTCTCATTCCTCCACACCCTGGGAACAGAGACCCCAGGAATGAGGAAGAGTGATTTAAAACTGGGGTCTGGCCCAGGGCAACCGTGCAGTTGCAGGAGCTGGCGGGATGCAGCGGTGTGTAGGGAGCCAGCACATTGTGCCAGGCACTGGAACCCATCAGGAGGCCTCTCCTTTGTTTAATGTGATCCTTTGAGTCAGAGCCAGGCCTTAGCACTGATGGTAAGCTGTCTTATTAGCTCTGTGTTGCTATGATAAGACATTGTGACCAAAAGCAACCCAAGGAGGAGCTGATGCAGAGGCCATGGAGGAACACTGTTTACTGGCTTGTTCCCCATAGCTTGCTTGGTTTGTTTCTATTTATTTATTTATTTATTTGATGGTTTTTCAAAACAGGGTTTCTCTGTATAGTTTTGGAGCCTGTCCTGGAACTCACTTTGTAGACCAGGCTGGCCTTGAACTCGGAGATCCGCCTGCCTCTACCTCTCGAGTGCTGGGAGTGGGTGGGTGTGCACCACCACTGCCCAGCTCCTGGCTTATTTTCTTAAGCCCAGCTGCCCAGGAGTGGTACTGTCCGCAGTGGGACGGGTCTCCCACATCAATCATTAACCCAGAAAATACACCACAGGCCTCTTCTCAACTGAGGCTCCCTCCTGACAGATGACCCTGGCTTGTATCAAGTTAACTAAGAAAGCTAAGCAGCACTAGCCAAGGCCAGCCTGGTGCCGTGTCTGGGGTGGGCTGTCACTTGGGAGTGTTTTTCTGATGCAGTCCCACACCCACTCTGTCTTAGCAGTTCATAGACAATGGAGGTTTGTGACTGAAACTTAGGTGCTAGAAACTGAGTCTAGGTGCTAATCTGAGCCCCATCCCCGTCTCTCACTAGGGTCCCAGGTGGGACTCCTCCTGAGTCACCAGAAGGGCAGATATAGACCCGCAGTCCCCACATGCCATTGCTTACATGGGGCTTACACATCTGTGGATTTTAGTACCCACTGGTGGTCCAGAGCCTGGGGTAGGTGGAGGCAGAAGGGACTTGGGAGAGAGAAACACTGTCCAGATGATGCTTCTTTCATTCACTGTGGCACGTGACAGGAAGAGGACAATTTGTGGGTGTTACTCTCTTCCTTTCAGCATGTGAACTCAGGTCATGAGCTAGATGGCCCTACTGTGCCCCTCACCGCTTCAGTTTGGGCCTCTGTGCGGCTGTCAGCTATTGGCTGAGGCCCCTCTCAGGAGACTCTTGAACTTGGCTTAAAATGTGCTGACTAAAAATATACACACGCGGGCACACACACAGGCACACACAAATATATACACATACAGACACATAGAGACACACACACAGATATACACATTCTCACACATACACCATGTACAGAAACACATGCATGCAAAACAGTCAGACACATGAATGTAAACCTGAAGAAAAGACCTTTGTATATCCTGGCGTGGGAGGACCCAGCAAAGACTGCAGCTGCCAGGACCTGAGTTCAGATTCCAGGACCTGTGATGTAAAAACAAACGGTGGGGCGGTGGTGGCGGTGGTGGTGCACACCTTTAATCCCGGCACTAGGCAGGCAGAGACAGGCGGATCTCTGTGAGTTCGAGACCAGCCTGGTCTACAGAGTGAGTTCCAGGTCAGGCCACAAAGCTACAGAGAAACCCTGTCCTAAAATAAACAAGCAAGCAAAGAACAAAACAACGGTGGGGCAGCAGTGTGGGCTTCAGTCACCACGGTCCTTGTTTCTCCAAAGGGAAGCGTACAAACCAGTGAGCCACAAGGCGGAGGCCCAGGGTAACCTGCACGTGTACTACCAGTACAAGGACCTGGGCTGCCCTCGCCTGGTCTACTACGACAAGCCATGGAAGCCCGTGGTGGAACTGTAAGGCCCCAGGCTGCACCAGCACCCCACCCTCAGCCTCCCCCGTCCCACCCCTACCCCACCCCTGTCCCGCTCAGCCCCAGCTACTGAGCCCAAAGCTAAGGAAGCTTGGCCCAGGTGTCAGTGTGAGAAAGGCCTCTGTTGCCACGGCCTTGGCTTGACTTGCAGGTGTCCACAGCAGGCCTTCTGACTCTTCCTTTTATGCCAGCCTCTAATCCATGATGTAGTTGAGGCTGGCTTTGGGCTCTGCAAATTCCTGCTGCAGCCCTCCAAGTGCTGGCATCTCTGTGCCATCAAACCCGATCACATCGTCTCCTTCTGACCACTTCTGTGCGGCCTATGCTCTCCCAACTCTGTCCTCGCCTGAAGCAAGGTCTATGTTTCTATGAGTGGTTGTGGAGTTTTGAAGGATGAGCAGGAGTTTGTCAACATATATGATAATGAAGGCACAGCTAGACAGGTACAGTCACACACACCTGTGATGCTCGCATTCAGGAAGCTGAGGCAGAAGGATTGAGAGTTTAAGGCTAGTCTGGGCTACACAGCAAGACTGTCTTAAAGAGATTATCTTGAGTTGGGTGGTGATGGCACATCTTTAATCCCAGCACTCAGAGGGCAGAGGCAGGAGGATCTCTATGAGTTCGAGGCCAGCCTGGTCTACAGAGTGAGTCCCAGGACAGCCAGGGCTACACAGAGAAACCCTGTCTTGAAAAACCAAAGAAAAAAAAAATATCTTGGAGAAAGTTGTGTGAAGATTGAATGTGGGCAGACTTTTGAGCAGTGTGTGACTGGCTGCTAAAGCTTCTTTCTGGAGCGAGAGCTTCTGCAGTTCCTGGAAGCAGTCACCCCTGACATCTCTGGAGGCTCTGAGGACTAGTGTCACTACAGGCTCTCTTTGGAACACAATTATACTTGTGTCGCTTAGATGGCTTCCAGACAGTGTCTCCTGTAGCGGAGGCTGGCCACAAACATCCCCTCAAGCTTCACCTCCCCAAGTGCGGTGTCCCTGGGTGTGGATGACCAAGCTCTCCACAGAAACCGCGATGCTGTGCAGCTGCTCCTACACTGGGCCGCTCAGGGAGCAGTGTCGTTCCTGAGGCCCAGGCTCTTCTTCCCCTCAGAGCCTAGCCCTGCCTGTCAAGGTTGGTTCAGTGTCTGTGTGTCCAGATTGTTTTGATCCTCAGCTACCAAGGCAAAGTCAAGCCTAAAAAGAGAAGCTCGGCTCAATATTCAGATGACACAGCCCTCGGATGTCAGGGTGCTTCAGTCCTTGGGTGCAGACCTAAGATTTGGGGAGGTATCTACAGACGTCATCCAAAATCTCTCAGGGACGGATAGGGTGCAGGAGTTCTGTTTGCTGGGGTGGAGTGCTTGCTTGGCTTCCTGAAGCCCCAGATCCTGTTCCCAGCACCCCGTGAACCAGGCACCACAGTGCACACACACCTTGTCATTCCAGCAGTGGAGAGGTGGAGACAGGGATCAGGAGTTCAAGGTCAGCCTGGGCTACAGAAACAATAAACAAAACCCAAATACACAACATTGCAAACTTATCCCTTTTTAGGAAGGACCCTCATTCATAGTGGCTGGATCCCTCCCTCTACTTCTCCCCCATTCTTTTCCCATGCCTTGCATCGGGGCGTGGAACCCCGCTGCCTCACCTTGTGTCTCAGGTGGAAGGACGGGGTTCTAGAAGAAATCATGAATGCTGAGTACGTGCTCCGTGAGATCAACGGGATAATTACCTATTCATACTCCCTGACGGCCGCCACTGCCAACTGCCGGTCACAGCCTCAGAACTGGAGCACCGTTCAGGCAGAGTTGGACAAGGGTGCAGATCGTACAACCCTCTGGAACAGAGAGGTAGGCAGGATCCCACCCACGCTGTGCTGGTGTCTGCCAGTCATCCTATCACTGCAGAGCCGGAGGCTGACGGACCCACTACAAAGCAAGTTGGAGGGCAGTCTAGGCCGTATCTTGCCAGGAGTCCCAGGAAGGGTGAAGTAGGAGGTTGGGGGGGTTAAGAGGACCGAGGACCTACTTTCAGCATGTGCCACGTGAAGGACAGAATGGCACCCTGCATCTTTCTCTCCTCACCCCAGAACTATGTCAGCTGCCACGATGACAAGGACGGCAAGCCCCTGCTGTGGCCGGAGGTCGAGTATCAGGTCTTAGGTGGCCGGACAGACAATAAGGTTATTTTTGGTCAAAGAAATGGAATCTACACCTTTTTTCTCTCTGTGGTGGATCCATACTACAGGTGAGTGGAGGGGACACTGTGGCTGGGGGGTGTCAAGGAGAGGTGACACACAGGTTTGGTGTCAGAGCAATCTGGCAGATTGTGGGGATGGTGGTGTGTGCCTGTCACTCCAGCAATAGGGAGATGGACAGACACAGGAGGATCAAGAGTTCAAGGCCATCTTTGGCTATAGAACTAGTTTGGGCCAGCCTGGGCTACACAAGATCAGGGTCAAACTCACGCAGCAGCAACTGTGGGGCTGTGGCCGCATAAGGGTGGTGGTTCATCCGCCTGGTTTCCTGGAAACTTGCCAGGCTGTGGGCTTTCACTCCAGACTCCTCCCTCCCTTCGCTGAGGCTGTTGGTCCTCCATGCCCCTCACCTCACCGTGCTTTCTCACCATTCCTCTCCTCTTGGCAGCAGCCGAGGTTCAGCTGGCCTGTCATCATGTTTTTCTTTCAAATGGTGATGTAATTGTCTTTAGTCCCCTTTCCCCCAAACCCTAAGCCAAAGCAAACAGAAAAACATATCTTAGTATCCATGCACAAGAGAAAGCTGGTCTTGTGAACAGGAGTGGGGACCCAGGACAGTCTATGCCCACTGTTGCTTGCAGCTACTGCAGTCTAAACACCGTATTCAGCGTGTACGTGTATGGGGCCTTACCCATGGTGATGTTCCCGCCGGTGCTCAGCATCGTGGTGCTGGTGGTTACAATGCTGCTGAGCATATGGCTAGCCTACGCCATCCCCAAGGAGCTGAACACTGAGAAGGGCCAGCGCTGCAAGAACTTCTGCTCCTGGCTGTTCCTTAGCTGCCTTAAGATCTGCAACTGTTTCTGGCTGTGGGGCAGACTGAGACGGTGCCTGCGCTCCAGGAAGGTGAAGGACCAGCCAGGGGGACTCCCAAGCCAGGTACACTAAGAGGCAAAACAGACAGACTTTGAGAGACAGCAAACACATAGGGGCTGCCGGGAGGAACCTCTGACCTCAATGTATGTACACATTGTCTCCTGTCCCAATAAACTGTTAACAATAGTGACCAGATAGGATCCATGCCAACCAGGCACTCTACCCCCTAACCACACCCCCAGCCATCTTTATATATCAAAAACAGTTTTTCCCATCCTCCAGTGTTAACCTCCAGCACAAACAAATATGTCAAATATGTTTTTTCCCCAACTTTTACATCAAAACATCTTTAAACCAAAAACAACATTTAGTATTTTTTTCTAGCTTGGCCAAATTGGGCCAGGTACATTCTGTCTTTACAAAAGTAAAAGGTGATTGATATAAGCACACCTTTTCAAGAACAACAATCTCGGGCTAGAGAGATGGCTCAGAGGTTAAGAGCACTGACTGCTCTTCCAGAGGTCCTGAGCTCAACTCCCCACAACCACAGGGTGGCTCACAGCCATCTGTAATGAGATCTGCAGGCATACATGCAGACAGAACCCTGTGTACATAATAAAATTGTGAGATTACAGAGTGTCTCTGCAGGTGCCTGGGATGGGATCAGGTAAGAAATAAGTCAGGGCGGGGCGGTGGTGGCGCACGCCTTTAATCACTTGGGAGGGAGAGGCAGGCGGATCTCTGTGAGTTCAAGGCCAGCCTGGTCTACAAGAGCTAGCTCCAGGACAGGCTCCAAAGCTACAGAGAAACCCTGTGTTTGTTGGTTGGTTGGTTGGTTGGTTGGTTTTTTTGAGACAGGGTTTTGGAGATGTCTCTGTCACTGTTCTATTGTTATGAAGAGACACCATGACCAAGGCAACTAATTTCTTTCTGTTTTTGTTTTGGTTTCATTTGGTTTTCTATTTTTTTAAAATGTGTAGCCCAGGCTGGCCTCAAACTCGTGACCCGACCCTCCTGCCTCTGCCTCCTTCAGCAAATCCTACCGGCATGCGCCACCACAAGTGGCGGTGGGGGGGGGATTTTGTTTTGTTTTGCTTTTTTGTGATAGGGTTTCTCTGTGTAACCCACGCTGTTCTGGACCAGTCTGGCTTTGAACTCAGATCTGCCTGCCCCTGCCTCCTGAGTGCTGGGGTTAAAGGTGTGCACCACCACCACCTGGCTCCAAGGCAACTCTTACAAAGGAAAGCAGCTGAGAATTTGCTTACGGTGTCAGAGGCTTAGTCCATGATTACCACGGCGCTGGAGAGCAGCCAAGAGCTACATCCTGACCTGCCAGCAGCAGGCAGAGAGACCCTTTGAGACCTCAAAGCCCACCCCAGTGACATATCCTCCAACAAGGCCACACCTTCTAATCCTTCCCAAACAGTTCACCAGCTGGGACCCAATCGTTCAGACGTGGGTTTCCAGCTGTTCTCACACAGACGCTGTAGATATCTTTCTACTGTGAACTAGGCTTCTGGTGGGAAGCTGAGAAACTGCAGGTATCTTGGCGGAGGGGTGGAGGAAGGGAAAAGGTCATATGGACTTGGGCTTTGCTCAGTTCTTGATGGCTCTGTAAACCCACAGCTGTCTTTGAGCCGAGACTGGACCCCGTGAGTGGAGTGTCTAGCATGCACCAAGCCTCGATGGATACCCCAAGCCCCTGAGCTGAGTGTGCTAGCACATGCCTGTCATCCTAGCAGGAGGCAGAGGGTGGGCCTCAGCTACATACTGAGTTTGAGGCCATTCTGGGCCACATGAACCTCTATCTCAAAAATTACTATTCTGTTCGTGTAACCATCAATCGTGTTGAAGTTCTGGAGGCTGTAGCCAGATTCTGGGCATTTGGGGTTGGACAATGTGAAGAAACTTGGCTCTCGCCTCACAGGGCAGAAGAGTTTTTCTGGAGTCGCATGTGACTGTGACTCAGGGACACAGGTTTCCACAGGTGAGCTGTTTCAGGAAGTGTCAATAGTAACAGGGTAGGGTTGTCACAGTCAAGCGCTTCTCGGGGACCTGTGTGAACCTCTGCTGCTGTGGGCCTCCGATGCTGGCATGACATCATTCTTCGCATTGGGACTGGTAGAAGCCAGGGGCCTGTTTCTGTATCTCCAAAAGCTCGCCTAATCAACACAAGGATGTCAGTGACACACGAGCAAGGAATGAAAGGCCGTGAAGGGATAATTTGGCTGCGAACCTCCACCATTCCAGCCCTTCACTCTCAGGTCCCGGGCTAGGTCTCCTTACCATGCCCTCACTAAGATCCCTGCGGGGCTAGTTCAGTGAACTCGTGATGGAGAGGTAGGATTGCCTGGTGGGTGTGTGCATCTTGCTGCAGCGGCCCAACTCACCACTCTTCAGACTCCAAACCCCAATATTCCGAACTGACCCAAGGCTCCCTTATCTCCCTTGAACAGTACACCCTCGTCCTGGGGGATTCTTGGGTCCAGGAAGCTCTCCACGGAATCAGGGAGCCCAGTTATACACCGAGCAATCCTGGCGCGGACAACTACAGCGCCTAGAGATGTCGCCCAGAGGCCTGGGCGAGGCCTCTGCGTGCAAGTGCAGGTCATTGAGTTCGGATCCCCAGAACCCACACGGAAGCAGCACTGGGGAGTCAGTGGGAGACTCTGACAAGAAGCTGGAGGACGGGACTGTATGATCCCGGGACTGTAGTTTGGTCCCCGCACAGCTGCGGGATGGGAGCGCTCGGGGGCTCCGGGGTCTGCCAGTTCCCTTAAGTAAAGCGAGAAAGACACCTGCGTTGATGGGTACAAACACGCACGCACACATTCATGCGCGTGCACGCGCAAGCGCTAAAATCATCGTAGTTTTCTGCTGCCCCCCAGTGGTCATGTGCGCAACCCTCTTCCCGGAATTTGTGCAGGCTTGGAACTGGACCCATCGATTCCGTCCACATACCCAGTACAGGAGGCGGTGAAGCAGGAGGATCACCCACAAATTTGTGTCAGCCTGGGCTAAAGAATGAACCCTGAGCCAGACGGTGGTGGCGCACGCCTTTAATCCCAGCATTTGGGAGGCAGAGGCAGGCGGATCTCTGTGAGTTCCAGGCCACCTTGGTATACAGAGTGAGTTCCAGGACAGCCAGGACTGTAACAGAGAGAAACCCTGTCTCAAAACACACACACACACACACACACACACACACACACACGGAAGGAAGGAAGGAAGGAAATGTGAAGCTTTGTGTCAGAAACACAATCGAGAGTAAGGATAAAGACCACTATGCAGGCATGCACCTGACACCCATGGCACGGGCCCTGGGAGGGAGAGCAGGATCATCTCCAGCTACATAGGGAGTAGAAGGCCAGCCTGGGCTACATGAATCTCTGACTAATAAATTAACTAATAGTTAATAATGGGACAAATTTTCCCGCAAAGAAGGAAGCTGTGTCTCTCCGGTAGGAGTTAACCTCACACGCTACACACCAAAGATGAGCTGTATTGATTGTACTCAAGATAAATGGATCCCCATTTCTGGATGAGAAGAGGGTGAAAGAATTTACGACCCCCCCCAAAAAAGTAATCAGTCGGTGGTGGTGCTCGCCTTCAATCCCAGCACTCAGGAGGCAGAGGCAGGGATCTCTGTGAGTTCGAGGCCAGTCTGGTCTACAAGAGCAAGTTCCAGAACAGGCTCCAAGGCTACAGAGAAACCCTGTCTCAAAAAACAAACAAAAAAAGGGGAGCGTATTTTTCTTTTCCTATCCCTTTTCTTTTTTTTTTTCTTTTTTTTCTTGGTTTTTCGAGACAGAGTTTCTCTGTAGCTTTAGAGCCTGTCCTGGAACTAGTGGAATTAGCTTAGCTCTTGTAGCCCAGGCTAGCCGCAAACTCACAGAGATCCACCTACCTCTGCCTCCTGAGTGCTGGGATTAAAGGTGTGCGCCACCACTGCCTGGCCTTTTTTTTAAATATGACCTCATGTAGCCCAGGTTGGCCTCAGATGACAATGAACTCCTGATTTCCCACCTCGACCCGCCCCCCCCCCCCCAGTGCTTGAGTGACAGGCGTGCACCACCAGGCCTGGTTTATGTGATGCTCTGTGTGTGCTCTGCTCACTCAGCGACAACCCTCACAGTTGTCGACCCCCTAAGCCTTTTTTTCCTGGAATGCTGGTAGAGATGAACGGAGACCCTGCCAGAGAAGAGAGCAGGCCTGAGGGCCAGCAGACCACCGGGCTCCCACTGCAGAATCAGCCCCAGGGTGTGGTGGCTTAGGAAAAAAATGGGTCCCCAAGGAAGTGGCACTATTAGGAGGTGTTGTTGGGGGACGCGGATCACCGAGAAGTGAGCTCTGAGGTCTCATGCTCGATTAGTGCCCAGTGTCTCAGACCACTTCCTGCTGTCTGCAAGTCAAGATGTAGGATGCTTGGCTACTTCTCCAGCACCACGTCTGCCTGCACCATGTCCCACCGTCATGCTGGACTGTGCCTCTGAACTGGAAGCAGCCACTCCAGAGAAATGTGGTCATGGTGTCTCTTCACAGCAATAGAACCCTACCCAAGACACAGTGTCACCTTTGCTTTCTGGACCCGTCGCTCCTGAGTCTCTCAAAAAGCCACTAATAGGTTCTTCTACCCAGCAGGTCACAAGGAGTCGCCAAACGTGGTGTGACAGGGATCCAGCTGCACAGAGAACCACAGGAACAGCAGGACTGTTGTCTGTTTTGGGGTCTCATTCATCTCTTGGTTTTGTGTGGCTAGAGGGAGAAAGTGTCCTCGATACACTGGCCATGCCTGGCCACTCACACTCTCTGGAGGAGGCAGAAACCAGGCTTTCGCCTCTGTAGATTAGCTAGTATTTGAAGAGTTATCTTTATAATTTTTGTTTCATTTGGATGCACATCTGTGTGTGCCACTTCAACACTGTTCCTGTGGAGGTCACAAGAGGGTGTCGCATCTCCAGGAGTGGGAATTACAGATGCCTGTGGGTGCTGGAAACTCAGGTAGGTCCTTTGCAAGAACAGACAGTGCTCTTAATCCCTGACCTAGCTTCCAGCCCCTTTATCTAGAATTTAACAGCCTGTTTGCTTGTTTAGTTTCACTAAGGTCTATTTGTTATGCCTTAGGGGTTTATTAGTTTAGTTATTTTTGTTGTTGTTGTTTGTTTGAAATGGAGTTTCAATTTGTAGCCCTGGCTGACCTGGAATTTGCTCCGTAGACCAGACTGAACTCAAACTCACCTCACTCAAAATTCACCTGCCTCTGCCTCCCGAGCGCTGGGGTAAAGTCCTGTGCACACCACAGGACTTTATTTTATTTTAAACAACAACACAAAGACTCTGAATCACACTGCAAGGCTCACACAACAATCAAGAAAGCATCATATGGGTGAAAGTTCACAGGGCAGAAAGTGGGAAAACCCACCCACGGCTGCTTGAACAAGTCAGATGTGAGAGGGTGGGGCCGAACACACGGCACCTGCCTGGCCCTTTTATGGTCTTGGGTTCAAAACCCAGTAGTACCACAAAGGAAAAGAGGAGAGGCTGGAGACATGGCTCATCTGGTAAAGCATTCACACCTGCTCGAATCTCCAGCAACCATGTGAAAGTCAGGCGCGGCCTTGGGTGCCTATGACCCTGGCACCAAAGCAGTACAGGACACTATCTGGAGTGAGCAGGACTCCAATTGCACACACACTCACCATGTACACACATCCACATTCTCATGTGTGCATACAGACAGACGGCTGTGTTGTATGCACACATCCATGTCCCAGGAGTTCAGAACTGGGGCAGGAGGATTGCTGCAAACTCCAGGCCAGCCAGAGCTATGTCAGTGTAGTGACACTGCCTTTGAAAAAGACAAAAAACAAAAACAAAATAAATCAAAGCTGAGCATGGTGGTGACATCATGCTAGTTCTCTTGAGGTAGAGGCAGGAGGATCAGAAGTCCGTGGGCATCCTCAGGTCAAAGCCAGTGCAAGGCCAACCTGGGCAATATGAGACCCTATCTCAAAACTTTAAAGGGGAGGGGAGGGGAGGGAAGAGTGAGAGAGATTGAGGCTTTCTATACCAGAAGTTCTGGAAGCCAGAATCGCCTGTGTATACCAGTGACCCGAGCACTTGGGTAGACAAGGCAGAAGGATTTTGAGTTCATGACCAGACTAGACTCCACTGTGAGAGTTTCTCCCTGCCACCCATGTCTGTAGAAGTGTCCCTGAAGATCCAAAATACTCAGTAAGCTGCTTTTAGGTGTCTAGTTAATATGTGAGGGTAAATTTAGACCTGACTTGCCACCCCTTCCTCCTTCCTTTCAGGAATGTTTCCATTTGTTTGTGTGCATGAGAGTGTGTGTGCGCACACACGTCTGCGGAGGTCAGAATACAATGTGGGGGAGCCAGTTCTCTCCCCGCACCGCCTGGATCCCAGGGGTCAAACTCTCCAACCCCTTTCTGACCTTGCTTTGGTTTTGCAGTGCAGGGCACTCAGTCAAGCCATGCACGCCATGCTGGCTCTCTTATGGTTTTCTTCCTTTGGTGCAGACTCTCTCTATACCTTGAAGCTGTCCTTAACCTCCTGCACTGGTATGATAGGCTTGGCCTGGGATCCATACCCTCTTCTGGATGATGCTGACACAGTGGTGTGTGGACCCCACCCAGGAAGGGGCAGGCACATGGAAAAAACAGTGTGTCCTCTGCCACTGTGGAGACACAACAAGCAAACTCAGAAGAGGCTCCAGGCCCGAGCTCCCCACTCATTGTGTAAGCAGTGTGTGTGTATGTGCGTGTACATGTTTGCAGAGGCCAGATGACAACATTGGTGTTGTTCTGCAAGTACCATCCATCCCATGTTTGTTTGTTTGTTTTTGTTTTGTTTTTTTGGGGCGGTTGGTTTTTTTCTTTTTCCTCTTTATTTGGTTTTTCTTTTTTTAAAATTTATTTGTTTATTATGTATACAGTTTCTTAGTATTCTGCAAGTATGCTTGCAGGCCAGAAGAGGGCACCAGATCTCATTACAGATGGTAGTAAGCCACCATGTGGCTGCTGGGAATTGAACTCAGGACCTTTGGAAGAGCAAGTGGCGCTCTTAACCACTGAGCCATCTCTCCAGCCCCTTTTTTTGGTTTTTCGAGACAGGGTTTTGGTGTGGGAGAATTGTCTGTATTCTGTCAATCATGTTTTAATAAAACGCTGATTGGCCAGGCAGGAAGTAGAGGTGGGGCAATGAGAATAGGAGAAGGCTAAGGAGGAGGAAGCGCCCTCGCCAGTTCTGCCCAGACCATCGGAGAGGAAAGATGTAAGCAGCCATGCTGAGAAAGGTACTGAGCCATGTGGCTAACGTAGATAAGGATAATGGGGTAACATAAGTTATAAGAACTAATAAGTAGCCTGACCTAATGGGCCAATCAGTTTATAATCTTATGGAGTCTTGTGTGTGATTTTCTTTGGGATATGCTGGTTGTGGGGTACTGAGCAGGACAGAAACCCCAACAACCCGGCCCTCATGTTACAGGGTTTCTCTGTAGTTTTTGGAGCCTGTCTTGGAACTAGCTCTTGTAGACTAGGTTGGCCTGGAACTCACAGAGATCCACCTGTCTCTGCCTCCCGAGTGCTGGGATTAATGGCGTGCAAGGTGTTTATGTTTCGTGTTCTTGTTGGAAGCATAGCACAAAGGTCCTTGTGCCCACAGATCTCCTGAGAGACCAGGAATGTTAAACAGGCATGACTGATTGTCTTTCCAACAGGAAAGATGAAAAACCTGCTCTTTCTTCCAGAAAGCTGGGAATCAGGAGTAATTAACAGCCTGATCTGCATTATCTGTTGGTCCATATCAAGCTCCTACAACCAAGACTGGAAGTGCTAATAGCCCAGAAGACCTCCATGTTATCTGTACGACCCAGACTAGGCCAGACCCGGGGTCCTTAAGCTAGTACAGGTACCCTGTCTCTAGAACCCATTTTCTTGGAAGAAATGATGTGTATTCTGAGTTGAGTTCAATGTAATTACACTTCCTTGTACAATGGATATTGGATTACACCAGTAAACTTTTTTCCAAATTATACCAGGTTTAAATACACTGGGAATAAACCACCTGTTATCAGCTCCCTGAAGTCTGATCCAGGTTGACAAAGCCAGTCTGCATCTATTTTCATTCTTATCTCTTCAGGCAGTTCACGTCCCTGTATGACACCTGGAGGGGTCCCCTCACGTTCTTCATGTAGATTTCCAAGAGCCTGAGCCTGCTATTGTGTGGGGACAGAGCCTGGAAAGCCCGAGGAAGCAAATGCCTAAGGGGGGAAAAGAAATGGGGCAGTTTGGGAACAGGCAGTGTGAAGGGTCTGGATTTCAACTGTATTTGGTGAGGAGGGGCTCAGGCATGAAGATGGTGAGAGATGAGTAGAAGTGATTCTAGAACCAACCCTGTTCAACGTGATCATGAACTCAAGGCGCCATTTACAGAGATGGGAGAGTAACAGCCAGCCTAGAATCCTCCAGTGAGGGGATGGGGCGTGGTCAGGGTGAAGCCCCGCCTAGAATCCTCCAGTGAGGGGATGGGGCGTGGTCAGGGTGAAGTCCCGCCTAGAATCCCCCAGTGAGGGACTGGGGGCATGGTCAGGGTGGAGCCCCTGCCTACACTCTCCCACTGAAGGGGTCTGGGGGCATGATCAGTGTGTGTTTGGGGGGGTCATCTAGAATTCCCCACTATAGGGCTGGGGAACCTTATGGAAAAATTGGGTTCTTGGAAAACAATCCTTAGCACTATGAAAGCAAAACACAAAACCAGGGCTCAGGAGTAAGAGAAGTTGCTACTTTTTCAGATGGTTGGACTTGGCTCTCAGCACCGACACAGTTGGCTGACAGTCGTCATCTGCAGTCCAGTTACAGGACAGCCAGCACCCTTTCTTAGCTTCTGCAGTCACTGCACACAGAGTGCACATACATACTTCCAAGCATTAACACTTACACACATAGAAATAAATCATTTTCAAAAAACCTACAAAAAGAGCTGAAGAGATGGCTCAGTGGTTAAGAGCATTGCCTGCTCTTCCAGAGGTCCTGAGTTCAATTCCCAACAACCACATGGTGGCTCACAGCCATCTGTGGTGAGGTCTGGCGTCTGGTCCTCTCTTCTGGTCTGCAGACATGAACATGGACAGAATATTGTATACATAATAAATAAATAAATGATTTTTAAAAAGAGGCTTTAACCAAGCACTTAGGAGGCAGAGGCAGGACAATCCTGAGTGTAGGCCATCCTGGTCTACAGAATGAGCTCCAGGTCAGCCAGGGCTACACAGAAAAACCCGGCCTCGAAAACCAAAAGTAAGTTGGAAACAAAAATGATAAATTTGTAGTGTTGATATGTTGCAGTTTCGAGACATACAAACAAATTAACTAACAAACACACATTGCCCAAGGGTTTTGAGATGGTGAACGGGTGGCCAGTCTCCCGTCATTCTCACAGACATTCGTTTATAGATGTAACTTCGATGCCCAGCTTTTTTGTTCTCTTTCTGTCTGTCTCTCTCTCTTTCGTTTTTCGAGACAGAGTTTCTCTGTGTAACAGTCCTGGCTGTTCTGGAACTCGCCCTGTAGACCAGGCTCCCAGGCTGGCCTGGAACTCACCCGAGTGCTGGGTTAAAGGTGTGCGCCACGGGGCTCAGCCAGATGCCCGGGCAGGTTGAGCAGGCTTCCTTCGCGCAGCCTGTGTTCGAAGCCCGCGGTCAACCCTCCCACATAGCCTGAGCAAAGCCCTATGAATGGGATTGCCTTCTGACTCGGGGAAACTGAGGCCTGAGGTACCGGTCAACCCTGCGTGCATGTGAAAAGCGCCTCGCGGCCATAAGGAAGGAGTCACTTAGAATTCAGCCTCGGCTGACACCAGAGAAACAAACAGGCTAAGTAGCAGGATCGAAGTCAGCACCTCAAGCGTGCGCGAAGTCCGGACACGCCCCTCCCCTTAGCATCCTGCCAACGCCAGGACCTGAGAACCGCGAGCCGACTCACACTGCCTGCGCGCATGCGTGCCGCGCTAGCCCCGCCCCTTCTGCGGGCGGGAAGAGGCGGCGGGCGGGGAACCGTTAGTACGCAGGCGCGCGACCGGAGCGCGAGCCGGTGTGAACTGCCCTCCTCTTCGCCCCGGCGTCGGCTGGTGGAATGCGCAGGCGCAGGAAGTCTTCGCAGAAAGCAGGCCGAACCCGGGGGCCGGGCGCGGGGCCTTGTGGGAGGGCTTAAGGAAGTAAAATGGCGGACCTGGCGAACGAAGGTAGGGGAGGCGCCGTCGGAGGCCTGCTGGCGGCGGGCGGCCGGGGGGCGGGAGGTCGAGGGAGCCCTAGAGCCGAAGGGTGAGCGCCTCAGGCTGCGCGAGTCCGGCCTCATCCGGCCTGGGGACCCAGCGGGCCCCCCCTCTATGGCGTCCGGTTCCCGGCCCGGTTCCTCGCGGCAGCCCCGGCTTCTGCCTCCGCCCGGCCTCGAGGCTCCTGAGCCCCGCCGCGACCGCCACCCGAGGCCTTTCCGCCTCGTAGGCCTTTCCGGGAGCCCAACGTGCAGGAGAGGCGGCCCCGAGGCCTCGGGTGGGGCGAGACCTCGGGGCCTGCTCGCCAGCCCAGCGCGCCACGCTCCC
The DNA here is from genome assembly GCF_982192425.1 of Myodes glareolus. Taxonomy (NCBI): domain Eukaryota; kingdom Metazoa; phylum Chordata; class Mammalia; order Rodentia; family Cricetidae; genus Myodes; species Myodes glareolus. The sequence continues at coordinate 101,029,875 of NC_142033.1, read as the reverse complement.
TTCCCCGCCCCCCTCGCCTGGGGCCCGGGCCTTCGTCCCCGGCCTGGCCTCAGGCTCGGCTCCCAGTCATCCCTCGACGTCCTCGGCCACCCCGACCTGTGGCCTGCGTCTCGAGCTCTGCTCAGAATCGAACTCGGTGCCCTTATTCCTGCCATTGGCTTCCATGCCCTTTGGGGTGCAGCTCATGTCCCCTAATTTAGGCTTGGCTACCTAATCTACGGGTCCTCATTACTTCTGTACATCCCTTTTCTTTTGCCCTGTGAACCCTCCTCGGTGGGGCTCCGACTCCCCATCTGAGCACTTGAGTCTCACAGTCGGTCGTCCTGCTTGCAGCCTGATAGTCTCTGATAGTCTCCCTTGGGGGCTGCTCCTGGCTTGTAGTTTGGGGACTTCAGAGGTCTATTTTTAGCCCTGTCCGTTCTCGCTGCACAACTACAGGCAGGCTAATCGCAACAGGGACCTGGTTCTTCACCGTGCAATATTCCTTCCTGCTGGTGATATGTGGCCTGGGGCTTCTGTAGAAAATCTAGGAATGTGAGGTTCTTCAGAGAGCACACTTGAGCCTGGTGGGGGAGGGCGATGGGATGGTGTCTAGACTATGGAGGTAGTGTTTACACATGCAATACTGTCTCTATCCAAGCCTTGAAAGGTGGGTGTATGTAAGTCGCTTGAGGCAGGTCAGAAAGTAGCGCTGTGTGAACCAGGGCAGCCTGGACTGAGGCCCCACTCGGGCCTATTTAACCTTATGTCTTGTTTATAAGGAGCCTTTGTGGGCGTAGCGGGTAGTAGGGGACCAGAGAACTAGAGGATGAAGTGACATACTCCAGATGTGTTTTAAAGCCATACTTCTTTCAAAAATGACTAGGGTTTTATGTCTGGTGTTTTTTGTTTGTTTTTGAGACAGAGTCTCTCAGAAGCTCATGCTGCCCTCGAACTCACCTTATAGCTGAAGCTAGCCTTGAAGTCCTGGTCCTTCTGCCTGTGCCTCCCAGGTGTGCAGTACTGCGTGGGGTGGTGTCACGGAGATCCCCTTTAGGATTGGTCGTGTCCTGTCTGAGAGTTCCCTCTCAGAAAACAGGTCGTCTCTCAATGGGACCTTCCCTCTTAGCCCAGAACCACTACCACTGTTTCCATGGGGTGTCTCCCACTGTGCCTTACCCAAAAGCTAGAGTGACCCTCCTGCACAGGCCCTAAGCCACTGTGCTCTGCCCTGCCTGGAGCCTGAAGTTCCTGCTGGAGCACCCCCCCCCCCAGCCCACCTTGGTGGTCTGTCTGTCTTCACGCTCCTTTACTCTTGAGGAATTCCCTGGCTACCTGTTTTCCTTGGTGGCCACCTTTGCTGTTCCCTCTGCCCTGCTTCATAGTCCCATTGCGGCTGTCAGTCAGCAGGCTAGGCCATGCTCTACTGGAGCTGAAGCACTGCCAGGGCGGGAGTTATTCCTTCCCCATCACTCGCTGTTCTAGAGTAGTGCTTGGTACAGAAGCCATCCGAGAGCTTGCTGTTCCGTGAGCAAGGACCAGGGAAGGAGCTTGTTGGTGAGGGTTCTCATTGAGAGGGGCCTTGGGCCTTGAAGCAATTTAGATTTGCTGTCCCAGGGGTCTGTGTTTCCTTGTGGCTTCCACATGGTAAATTGCCTACTTGGTTGTAAAATTGAAATGGGGAATGTTTGTGCCTAGGAAGGACTGTGCCCACCTGCTGTTTTGTCCAGACAAGAGTCCTGTCAAAGCCAGGTCCAGGAGGTGCATTTTTTTGTGCCTCAGATCTATTGTTTCCGAATCAGTCACTGTGTTTCCAGAACACTCTGTCTCTTGGGCATGTTCCCAGCATGGTGTTTGATGTCTTGTCACCTTTGTAAAGTAAGTGTGTGGTGTTAGTTTTGTTTTGAGACAGTGTCGTGTAGTCCAGGCTGGCCTTGAACTTGCTGTATAGCTGAGGATAACCTTGGACGATTGATCATTCTGCCTCCATTTTCCTAATGCTGGGTGACAAGCATGTGGTTGGCATGATGTTTGTTGGGGATGGAGCCCAGGGCTGTGCATACTGGGCTAGCGCTCAGTCCCTAGCATTGGCTCTGTTGCCTGTGTATTTTGAAGCTATGGAGTACCTACCCCATAGTCATGAGTGCCCTATATTCTTAATTCCTCCCCCCTCCCCCCCGGTCTTCCCTCCCAGGCTCCCCTCCATCCATTTCATTTCTCTGCCGTGGGCCATCCCATCACAGGCATTCTGAGGTAATGGCTGTCTTAACATGACTGGGCATTCAGAGTCATCTCAGCTGCCCTCCCCATCCCTCTTCAGTCCATAGACATTTGATTTCCGTCCAGTATGGCGCTTGGGTCGCCCCATACCCCCAGATCTCTGGACCTCTGGATCCCTGCACTGTCAAGGGCAGGCCAGGATGCAGAGCCCTGCTCTGTGCAGCTCGGGTGAGGTGCACCGTACTCGCATGTAAGGAACCATCCTTAGTTGTAGTCCAGTGCTGCATCCTGCAGGCTCTTGTTGCCATGGTGATCTCATAGAAGGACCGGCAGCACTCACAGCCCTTCTGTGGAACTTCTGTAGTTCGTGGCTTTGAGAAGTTCCCTTGCACTGCTTCTCTCCTGGGAGAGAGACAGAGACTGGAGCAGGGCTTTCCCACTCAACTCTGTGTCCTGTTTTGGGAGTCCCTCAACGCTGGACAGGAGGGTGGAAAAGACAGTTTGATTGTGGTGCGGGAAGAGAGATAACACAGAAGATTGGTACCCAGCAGGACCAACAGTGTGGCATCTAGCTATTTAGTGGCCAGCTGTGTGTGTGCATGGTGGGAACAAGGCGCCATCTTCGGCTAGACAGGGCTGTCCTGTGCACTTGAGGTTTAGCAGCACAATACTGTGACCAAATGCACTTACTGAATACTAGTAGCATACCCCATCTTCAGTCTCCTGCCCTGGGATCCTGACTTCTTAAAATACTTCCATACAAAGCCCCACCCTCTGAGTTGGGGTAGCTGCGGAGTCGTCTCCCAGGGGATAGTGGGCACAGTCTCTACCCTAGAGCAAACCAGGCTAGTGCTCTTACTTTGCTGTGAACTGAGGCCTCAGTTTCCCCACTAGCGAAATGGGAGTGCAGGTCACAGCCCCTATCTCATGGCATTGTGAGCATTGATGAGACTCTGCCTGTGACAGTAGGTGCTCACTGTCAGCTGGTGTTCCCACCCTGAACCCCCATTTCAGACATGGGCAGCTCAAAGGCCCAGAGGAGAAAGGGACAGAGGAAAGAAAGAAAAGCAGTGGGTGTGGCTTGGTGGGATTAGGGTCTGTCCACAATATCTGTCACCTGGCGGGTGGAAGAGAGGAAGTAGAGTGAGTCTGAGTTGTGGGGGTTCTACTGCACTGAAATGACCCTGGCTAAGTGGTTCATGGGAGCCCAGAAAGTACACCTCTGTCTCCTGAATCCTGTCTGCATGACCCTGTAGCCCAGGACTTCTCCACCCAGGCACTGTGAACACCTGGGCTAGACTCCTTGGTTATGGAGGGTGCTGCCCCACACATTGCAGGTGTCCAGTCCTTAGTCGTGACAGCTGTGAGGCCTCAGATGTCACCTGTGGCCCTCAGAGTTGGGCTTGGTGCCTAGCCTCTCTTTACCTCCTTTCATGGCCTACACTTAGCCTTTAGGTCAAAGGAGAGCACAGGGCTGTGCTGGCGTTGGTGGATGTGTGTCCTGAGACTGTGTGCCTGGCTTCGTCTCTGCCTCTCCTGCAGAGGTGGGGTGGTGGCAGAGGGGCTGAAGACAGTGTCAGTGTGTCAGGCGCCAGTCGAACTGCCTGTGTTCAGTGGGGCTGAGTTGGATGGAGTGAGTGGAGGCAGCTGAGCTTGGAGAAACTGGGCCCAGGGGCCCAGGCCTGTTATCCCAGAAATTGGGAGGCCGAGGCAGGAGCATCTCAATTTCATGCCATGACTAAGCATGTAGCCCAGGCATTTCATAGCTAGCCTGGGCAACTTAGCAAGATCCTGTCTCAAAATTCAAAACGGAACAAAAGAATGATGTTCAGAGCAGGGACAGAAAGGGAAGGTGGAGGCCATTTCCAGCTTGGCAGGTAGCTCTCCAAGGCACTTCCCAGCCTCTGGCTGTCACTGCAGGTTGGTGGCAGTGGCTCAGATCTGTTCTAAGGGCATTGGTTTCTGCTTCCTCTGCTCGGGTTTCTCCTTGGGCTACCCTCAGTGTGGTGGGGAGAAGTATTGCCCATATTCCTCCTCTTTGCCCAGGTACCCAGAAAGTTGAAAAATCTCCAGAAAGCCACCCAGGCAGAAATTGTCACCTTACCTGGGGCCCAGTGGAGGGGCCACTCACTCCCATTGGGGCTTCTGCATGTGTTTTTAATTAGGAAGTGGTCGGAGATTCTGTAATTTCAGGGAAAGCTTCAGGTTTCTGACTTGTTTTGAAAATGAGGAACCAGTCTGGGCCAGCTTGCACATTTGAGGTTTGCTGGGGCTGAGAGACAGATGCCACCGCTTCCCTAGAGAGACTGAGGACACGTGGATATCGTAGTCCCTACCATGCTCCCTCCTTTTACCCAGCCCAGCCTGTGTGCCCTGGTTAAGTGTTCCTTAACTTCCCAAGGGTCTGTGGTGACTGCAGGATACCATCTGTCCTTGTTTTGCCAGTGCTCAGAAGGCAGCAACCAACAGGCCTCACTGTGTCCAGGGTCCCAGGACCACTGCAGGGCTGCAGTCTCAATGACCTCTCACCCAGCTCCTGGTAGCTGGGACGACGGGCTTGTGCCAGCGGACTCAAATACTTCTTAAAGAGTTTAAAGAGTGTATACAAGTGTGCGCACACACACACTGACTCGGGTGTGACTCTGGTGAGCACTTGGTTGGCAAGTACAAAGGCCCTGGGTTCACTGCCAGCACTAGAAAACTTGGTCACCTCTTAGCCTTATCCTAGTTGAATTTTAGTCCTTCCTCCTGGGGCGAGGGCCTCAGTAGCCATCACCCCTTCTGTGCAGGTAATCACAGCCTCGGGTTATGCACTGGCGTGGCACTGGGGCCTGCTGCTGGACGGCTTGAGAGCCTGGGTATCTGGAGCCTGGACTTGTGTTCTGGTGGCACCCCAGGGCGTTTTGCCTGGTCCTAGCCAGCAGACTCCCATCCCATCTCATTTCCTGCATCTGGATGCTAGGCAAGAAGAGGAGCTGGTGGTAGGGCTGTGGGACAGCCATTCTGAGTGACTGGCCCCGTGGAGTGCGGGGCCCACTTGGGTCCTGCTGACTGTTATACTAGGGGAAAGATGGGGCTGTTGCCGGAGCTAAGCGTAGGACGATTGGTGACTTCTGTGGCCTCTCCTCCCAGTACATCAGTCACACCCACTCACTCTGTCATCAGAACTAATTCCTTAAGGTCTAGGATCACTTGTGATAGAGAACTAGCAGGTTAGGGGAGATCTGGTCACCCCCGAGATCTGCCCTGCAGAGGCTATCGCAGAAGAGGAGAAAGGTGTCTGTACGCCAGGCTCTGCTGGGTGATGCCATCTGCCCTAGTCAGGTCTGATTGGGACAGGGACCTGACCTGCTTTCTTCCCATGATGTTGATTGACCTCATGTGGTGGAACTGGGGGTTGGTAGCCCTCTGGGCCTGGGCTTTGGGTAGTGATCCGCCCCATCTCCACCAGCCACATCCACTTAGGGCCATGAGCAGCCCTGTGTAGCAGTGAGTTGGAGTCATACCATGGGGCAGCTCCCTTGTCATCCAGGTGTGAGGTGTCCTGCCCTTCTTTCCAGTGCTGTGGCTGCTGGCAGCTCTGTCAGTTTGGGCGCCTCTAGTGTCAGAAGTGTAGCCCTCTCGCCTCCTGGCACTGCTCAGCCAGCACCTCCTTCTGTGGTCCAGAGTGACCAACTCTACCTAGTCGTCCTTCCGTGGCCCAAGACTCAAGTGACTTCCATGAGAACATGCCCCTCCTTGCATATAGCTACTGTGTAGTTGCTTGGTTCTGGCACCTACAGGCTCTCAGTACATCTCACTGTCCCTCAGAGTCTGCCACAGGCCTCTGGGATTTCCAGCCACCAAGCATTGCTTCAAGCATATAATTGTAGGACACCGAAGGCTAGCAAGTGCCTTTGTACACACGTCCATGCTTCTAGATGGACTCAATGTTTTGTCGTGTGGTCTTGAGTGTGATTGCAGGAATAGGAATCAAGTGACAAGACATTGTCTTGGAGCTTGGAGTGGGTCCCTGTGTTCTCGATCACTGAACAAAACTCTCAGTTACCCTTCCCTGTTTGAGATCTCAGAATCACCCAGGGTCCAGGTTGTTGAGGTGGCCTTGGGCACACCCATACCCCCAACACCAGCCTCAGACAGGTGCCCCGGTGCCACACATTCCAGAGAACTTTCCTTCCAACTGGGTCACAGGGGCTTTCCCCACCAGCCTTCCCTCACTTTGACTTCACCATATCTGTGATAGGCCACCCAGGCCACCTTCCTGTGTTTGTTAGACTGGGGGACTCCATGTCACTTCCCTTTCTTCCCTTTTGTGATCCCTCTGGGGTTTGGCCAGGCTCCGTGTGAGCAGGTTCCTCCCTAGCTGTAGGGACAGTAGGAGGGAAGTGGTGACATATCTGGGGCATCCTTCTCAGGGTCTCCTGATGGGGAGCTGAGCCACTGGGCACAGGGTTCACTCACCCCAGAGGCCAGTCCTCTGTTGCTCTTGGTACTCCAGTGGCCAAGGTCTCCGAGACTCTCAGGAGTTGGCCACACCAGTGCAGTGACATTAGCCACAAGTGGGAGTGACAGGTGCTCCTGTGTCGGCCACAGGTCTTGTGCTGCTTCCACTGTGGTGGGGCTGGGTTCTTATGGACGGTGTTTACATAGAGCGCAAAGCGAAAATCATTCTAGGAAAAACAGGTGGCATGAAGAGTGCATGACCCAAGGAGCACCCCGCCAATGCCTCAATGGGGCCCGCTGGGAACTTTGAGAGAAGTCACAGGAAGATGTTTCCAGGAGCCACCCTCTTGTGCAGTGCTAGGAAACCTGAGACACACGGGCCAGAGGCTTTATTCCCCGCCATGGACTCAGAGAGGACCAGCACCGACAAGTGAAGACTTGTACTGCGGGTTTGCCTCTACTCATTGCAGAGTTGTTCACACGACAGCTGCCTGCTGGCAGTTGTCACCATCCTCACTGGATTAAAGCGGCTGGCACAGGGCCCAGGGTGCTGAAGGGATATTTGCCGATGGTGTTTGAGGATAAGAAGGTGGAGACACGTGGTGTTGCCTTGTTGGCAAGGTGCTGAGCCCTTCAGTGGCTGTCCAGCTGCAGTGGCTGCCTGGCAAATGAGGTGCCATCAGGAGGCAGAAAGGAAGTATGGGCTCCTTCCTCCTCCCTTCTGCCTTTCTTTGTCATGCTATGGTAACCCTGGCCCAAAGCTCCTCCCAGGTGTCTGTACTCTAGGGTGTTAGATGATAGATGCTTTGTTCTGGATGCCACAACTCTAGAGGAGGATGGAGGGGTGACCCACCTCCAGAGGCCTTGGGGGTCACAGCTAACACATTGAGGCTGACTACACAGAGCCGCTAGCAGTTTGGATGAAGCGCTGGAGGTTTGGGGGATTCCAGAGAGGATATGTCTGCTGTTCACAGACCACAAAAGACTCAAGATAGCACCATGCAGCCGGCTACCTATACCAGGCTGCCCTCTCACTCCCTTTTGAAGATGTAACAGTGGGTTCAAGCAAGCCAGGCCTAAGGCCAGGTGACATGGATAGGATGCAGAATTCACTGGCCAGGCTTCTTGCTGGGTGACTTGGGACCTTGAAGCCCACACCACACTGGGCACAGGTGTGACTTGTAGGTTCGTGTTTGATATATAGCAGATGTGAGTGCAGTGCCCATCAGCTCCTATAACTGCCTGCCAAGCACCTGCCTGTGTGCTGGGAGAACTCCTGTTCTGGGGACGTGGGAACAGCATCTACCCCTTCCTCATAACAAACCAGAGCAGCTTCCCCAGCCTGTGAACTCCATCCCTCTGGAGACCCAAGCCCTCAGTCATTTAGGGCAAAATTGCATGCAAAGCTGAGAGGAGGGGCTGGTGTCCTTCCTGTAGCCTCCTGGGCAGTGTGTCAACTCATGGAGACTAAGATGCCCATGAAGCCAGCAGCTGTTTTGGTGGGAGTCTGTAACAGCTATGAAGCTACGTGGTGCAGAGGATTCTAGGCTCACTCCTGTCCCCCAACCTTGGGGTTCCTGGTGTGCCTGCAGCCTTATTTCCTGCAGCCTGTCTTCCTGCCTTATTTCCCTGCTGTACTGCCCTGTGGAGGAAAGCCAGGGTGTCTTTCAGTGTTCTGTTTGCATGTGTGTCTGCAGGCCAGAAGAGGGCGTCAAATCCTGTGGTTGTGAACCACCATATGGGTGCTGGGAATTGAACTCGGGACTTCTAGAAGAGCAGTCAGTGCTCTTAACTGCTGAGCCATCTCTCCAGCCTTTTTTGTTTTTTTAAGAGATGTGTTAATTATGTGTGTGGGTTTGTACACATGACAACAGTGTTGGTAGAGGCCAGAAGAGGATGGTGGGTCCTCTGCTCTGTGTGCTGGGAACCAACCCAGGTCCTCCGTAAGAGCAGGAGTTGCACCCAGCTACTGAGCAGCTCTCCAGTGCTCAGGACAGCTCTTCCAGTGTGTGGATCCCATCATGCCAGCAAGCATCTTACCCCATTTCAACAGCCAGCCCTATTTGTTTTTGAGGTGGTCTCGTGTATCACGTATTAGCCCAGTCTGGTCTTGAACCTCCCAAGTGCTAGTTAGAGTGCAAGTGTGTGGTTTCTGTGTCTTTGTGCATGCTAGGTGGATGTTGTACTCATGGAGCCACGTGCCCTACCTAGAGAGTGGGTGGGTTGTAGGTGTCATACATTGATTGACGTGCTGACCACAGTTTTGGGAGCTTGGAAGGCAGGCTTGGTGTCCCTGGACTGATATAAGCCAGACTCTGAGGGAGCTCCTGTCTCTATGGTAGGCAGTGTGGAGCAAGGCAGCCAGCAGGGGCCTGTCTTCCTGGTGGAGCTCAAACCCTGGTTACTTGGAGGCATGGTGGCTTTGGCTATCTGTCACACCTGGGACCTTGGGAAGGCAGGTCTGGGTGGTTTCAAGTCAGAGTCAGGTCAGGGTGGATCTGGTGTTTGCTGATGGTGCCTGCCAAGTGCTTGAGTGCTGCTGTCCCTAGCTGAGCAAGCCTCATATCCTTGCAGTTGTTCTTGTCTTAGGGCTCTCCGTGCCTTGCCCCAGGCCCTGGAGAGGCTGGCCTTCCTGCTGGTCTGACACATGCCTGTACCTAGGGAACACATTGCCCATCAGTACTGAGGGACTGCTGGGACTGCAGTCCTGGGAGTAGGTGGCAGGTGCACCCGTCAGCCTCACATTGGGTCTAGGGACTGGAGTGCCAGTCCTCCATGCTGTAGGTGCCATACTCCAAGGTACCAGGTAGTGGCAGGTGGCCAGGCAACACTAATAGGAGACTGTCTCTTATAGCTCCAGTCATGTCTTCATGAGCCAGTCCCTGGGGCCAAGGTGCTGTTCTCAGCAAGTGTGGGGAGAGGGTGGCTTGAAAGGGACCAAGATGGCCAGTGTTGGCGCCTTACACTTCTCACTGGTGCGTGTGTGGAGGTAGAACTGGGGCTGGGCATTGGCCCAGCTGCTGAGCTGGGCACAGAGGCGCTGACAGGGCTCCAGGAACTGGCACAGACTCTGGTGAGCTACTCCTCTGCTCAGCCTCCTCGTAGCTCACCACACCTCCCCCTGCCATCATTTGTGTTGGCTATGGTGCAGGAAGTGTGAGCCTGGCTGGAAAGTATGCCATTTTCTGGTGTCACTTGGGCTTCAGCTGGGCTATAAGGCAGATAGACCAACACAGATAATCATGGAGCACTGGGCAGTGGGGACTGAGGTAGTGAAAATGTTACCCTTTAGGCTACCTGATTAGAATCTATGGTCCCAGTGTCCTTTCCTCTAGGACTGGGTATGGGTGTGTTGTGTGTCCCTCCTTAAGCTTGTTCCCTGATGGTTGCATTGTGTTCCTTTCCTCTCCATGTCTTCTCGATGTGCGCCAAGCATGGCCACATACATATCTGCCACCCCAAGGACTGTGGCTTTCTCTGGCACTGTGTCCATATGGTTCCCAGGCCTACTTCTACACAATCTCAGGGCTTGAGGTGCTCATGAGAGTTACCGTAGCCACAAGGACACCACCAGTCGCACATCCTGCCCCATCAGGTGCAGACCCTGCCACTGTCTGCCTCTGGGTAGCACGCCATGGCACTGCTGCAGGAGTCCTTTTTAATTAGCACCTCTGGGGACCAGGTTGGTTGGGTTTCTAGGGTTGCTGTCAAAAGAACAGGAGCCTAATGGCCAGCTGCTTGCCAGTCGAGCAGTGGTGTATACCTTTAATCCCAGAACTTAGTGGGCAGAGGCAGGAGCATCTCTGTGACTTCGAGACCATCTTGGTCTACATAGCAAGGCTCTGTCTCAAAAATAAAATGAAACAAAACAAACAAAACCCAAGTTTGTGCCTGGTTCTTAGGCAAGAGTCATATGATACCCTGGTGCCTTGTGCCCTGCCAACTTCTCGAACCCTGTCCTGTGTTCTTGCCCCAGTAATGTACATGCAGAAAAGGACAGGACCATGTATGTCACTGAGGGGCTCCACATGCAGGTGCCCCTGACAGCCTCTGAGCAGCTGGGTATTCTGTGAGCTGCTTTTAAATGTATTTTTGTGCATGTTGCACGTGTGCGTGTTGTTGGGTACCTGTGCTCACGCACTGGCATATTTAAACTGTTTAGCCGTGTTGATTGTTCAGATCTAGCATTGGGAAAACACTGATGTTTCTCTTTGCAGAAAAGCCTGCCGTCGCGCCGTCCGTCTTTGTGTTTCAGAAGGACAAAGGACAGAAGGTAAGAGACCACTGTGCTCTCTACACACCTTTCTCAGACTTGCTTTGCCCCCTGAGAAGCCAGAGAAGGCTCGGCTGACAACCAGAGCATGGGCTTGTGACAGGTCTCCAGTGTTCCTCCTCCCCTATCCCATCCTCCGGTCCCAATACTGTGTTCTAGAATTGTCTCCCTGTCCTGGGAAAACCAGAGCAGAGGGACTGTTGGAAGGACAGAGCTTGGTGAGTTCAGGAGTAGCAAGTATTGTGCACATTTTGGGGTACATGTGGCATACATTTAACATACAGTCCCCATTCTATCCCCAGCACCCCAAGAAAATGTCCTAGTTGACTGTCCCAGCCCGGGCATGTCACTGCGTCTTACTGTCCCCGCCTCTTCTCCCTGTCTATGGGGCTGGCTTCTCCCGCTCTGAGGGCGTATCACCCCAGAGGCCACGTGCTGCATGTCTAGTGGGCACCGTGTCTAGGCCTTGCCTGGTATGGAGAGACAACCGCCAAGGATGCCACTGTCCACCTGACTGTCCTTCTCGAGGCCATCCATTTGTGGTCTCCTGGATGCAGCTGTGTTAGAGGTCAGAGGCATGTCAAAAGACAGAGGCTGCTGGTGGCTCCCAGCCTGTGTGACTCCTCTGCATTTGCATCCTGTTGGGAGACTGGGTAACCGGGTGGGGGCTGCTGCTGGCCAGATAATGATGCTTATGTTGCCACCACTGCTCTGTGGGTCTGTGCTCAGGAGGGCAGCCACTGCCTGCCAGGGAGACAGTGGTGGTGTTTAACCGCTCGGTTGTCTGTTCTGTCTTTTGCTGAAGCATCTGGAAGCCCCAGGAAACTGCTGGTTTGTTTTGGTGACAGAGTGCTTTCCAAAATGCCATGCTGCTTTCTGTCCCCAGCCTGGTGACGGCTCTGCCTTGGGGTCAGAGTGATGTGAGATCCCTTTAGGTTGTTTTCTGTCCAGTGTTGGTAGTATCTGGACTTTTTGAGACCCTCCTGTGATTATGTGCCAGACAGTTTTAGTTGGCTGTGTTGGAACCTCCTCTCCCCCCAGTTTCCAGCTGCTCCTCTGCTGCTGTGTGCACAGACCCACAGTGAGTGTTGGTGCTACTAGGGCAGCTTGGTGACTCTGCAGTTTTCGTGCCTTTGCCCAGTATTCCATATGCAGAAGGTCCTTGCTGTCTTCCTGCGGCCCCCAATAAGAATTGCTACAAGCCTGGAGCCAGCGGAATTCAGCTCTGAAAGGGATGCTAGGATCTGGCAGCTAAGTGTGAGCACATCCATCCCGTAATGTCATTGTCCCTGGGAGTCACATACTATTACTGGTTTGGGCTCAGTTTCTCCAAGAGGTCCACATGACTGGCCTTAGGCTCTGACTTTGGTACCTCTGAATGTGCCATGTGCTTTTTCCAAAGCCATGGGCTTCTCAGTGCTGCTTCTGCAGTGTGACCACCAGGCAGAAGTGATGGCTAGAGCCAGCCTGAGCTACACTTTGAAGGCATGCCCTTATTTTGTATGCAAGCATTTCTGTGCACCACAGTGTGTTTTGTGGAGGCTAGAGGAGGGTGTTGGGTCACCAGAACTGGAGTTGGAGGTGGTTGTGAACTGCCTGACGTGGCTACTGTTACAGATAACATACCTTCCCCGTGAGGAGTCCCTCACACACTTAGGAGTAAGTGGAGGGACTGGCTCTTTACTAGAGCTTGTCCGACTCCACTCGAGGAGCCTACTAACCTACACCTCAGACTCATGCATTCCATTTATATCCGTCATCCTTAGTCTCCCTCAGGGCCTGGCCCAGGTCAGAATTTGAACAATTTAAACAGGAGACGCAAGTCTGAGCATTTGGGTAGATGGGGGATTCTCACAGGAAAGATAGTGCCAGAAATATTTCTTGAGTACATCATGTTACTTGAGTCATCCTGCCAACCTGTGGAATTACGCTTTTCTTCAGAAGAGAATCGGGGGCTTTGGGGAGGCCAGGACTTGGCATTGACTGTGGCTGTGAGGCCCCTTGAGCTGTCTGTAGAGGTGTGTCCCGGGTCAGTCCTTACAGCCTGGCACAGGGTCTGCTTATTCCTAACAGGCCTAGCTGCTACTCCTCATTTCTGGGATTTGGGGTCATTGCTCCCTTAGCTCAGCTACCTGCTAGGAGAGTCCACCTCCCATGACCTGTGCATCAGTGGCTGTGCAGAGACAGTGGTGTGTTGGCTGTGTTACCCAGGGCGACAGGTGATCGCCTCCTGCTGTTGCCTGGAATAGGCAATCTGCCCACTCCTGTTTGTTTTATGGGTGTTGTTTGTTGCTGTCACTTGTTTTTGGAACCAGGAGCTTGTGTGCCAGCTGAGCAGCCTAGCACCAAAGCACATCCCTAATCCAAGCTTTTAGTAACTTGCTTGTTTATTTATTTTTATTTTTTTACTCTGTAGCTTCCTCTGAACAAAGAACATTTGGGTGGTTTTGTTGGCTTGCTTGCTTGTTTTGTCTTTTTTTGATATTTATTGAGATCTACATTTTTCTCTGCTCCCCTCCTTTCCTCCCCTTCACCCTTCACAACTCCCCCAAGGTCCCCATTCTCCCAATTTACTCAAGAGATCTTGTCTTTTTCCACTTTCTACTTCCCATATAGATTAGATCTTTGTAACTCTTTTTTAGTGTTCTCATTGTTGTCTAAGTTCTCTGGGATTGTGGTTTAAAGGCTGGTTTTCTTTGATTTATGTTTAAAAAGCACCTATGAGTGAGTACATGATAATTGTCTTTCTGTGTCTGGGTTACCTCACTCAAAATAATGTTTTCTAGCTCCACCCATTTTCCTGCAAAATTCAAGCTGTCGGTTTTTTTCTGCTGTATAGTACTCCATTATGTAAATATACCACATTTTCCTTATCCAGTCTTCAGTCGTGGGGTGAGCTGCTATGAACATGGTTGAGCACATGTCCTTGTGGCACGATTGAGCATCCTTTGGATATATACTCAAAAGGGATATTACTGGGTCTTGAGGAAGGTTGTTTCCTAATTTTCTGAGAAATCACCACACTGACATCCAAAGGGGTTGTGCCAGCTTGCATTCCCACCAGCAATGCAGAAGTGTTCCCTTTTCCCCACAACCTCTCCAGCATGAGTTGTCATCAGTGTTTTTGATCATGGCCATTCTTACAGGTGTAAGATGGTATCTCAGAGTTGTTTTGATTTGCATTTCTCTGATGACTAAGGATGTTGAACATTTCCTTAAGTGTCTTTCAGCCATTTTAGATTCCTCTGTTGAGACTTCTCTGTTTAGGTCTGTACTCCTTTTTTTTTTTATTGGATTATGTGATCTTTTGGTGTCCAATTTCTTGAGTTCTTTGTATATTTTGGAGATCAGACCTCTGTCTGATGTGGGGTTAGTGAAGATCATTTCCCATTCTGTAGGCTGTCGTTTTGTCTTGTTGACCATGTCCTTTGCTTTACAGAAACTTTTCAGTTTCAGGAGGTCCCATTTATTAATTGTTTCTCTCAGTGTCTGTGCTGCTGGGGTTCTATTTAGGAAGTGTTTCCCTGTGCCAGTGCGTTCAAGAGTACTTCCCACTTTCTCTTCTATAAGGTTCAGTGTGGCTGGCTTTATGTTGAGGTCTTTGATCCATTTGGACTTAAGTTTTGTGTATGGTGATAGATATGGCTCTATTTTCATTCTTCTACAAGTTGATATCCAGTTATGCCAGCACCACTTGTTAAATATGCTTTCTTTTTTCCATTTGATATTTTTTGTTTCTTTATCAAAAATCAGGTGTTCGAAGATGTGTGGATTGATATCCAGGTGTTCTATTCAGTTCCATTGGTCCTCCTGTCTGTTCTTATGCCAATACCAGGCTGTTTTCAGTACTGTAGCTCTATAGTAGAGTTTGAAGTCAGGGATTGTGATGCCTCCAGAAGTTCTTTTATTGCCCAGGATTGTTTTGGCTATCCTGGGATCCTGGTTTTTTGTTTTTTGTTTTTTTTTTTTTTTTGCTTTTCCTTATGAAATTGAGTACCCTTCTTTTGAGATCTTTGAAGAATTCTGGGATTTTGATGGGTATTGCATTGAATCTTTAGATTGCTTTTGGTAAGATTGCCATTTTTACTATGTTAATTCTGCCTACCCAAAAGCATGGGAGGCCTTTCCACGTTCTGGTGTCTTCAATTTCTTTCTTCAAAAATTTAACGTTCTTGTCACACAAGTCTTCCACTTGTTTGGTTAGTTACTCCAAGATATTTTATGCTATTTGTGGCTATTGTGAAGGGTGTTGATTCTCTCATTTCTCCCCCAGCCCTTTTATCATCTGTGTACAGGAGGGCTACTGGTTTTTTTGAGTTAATCTTATATCCTGCTACATTGCTGAAAATGTTTATGAGTTGTCGGAGTTCCTTGGTAGAATTTTTGGGATCACTTATATAAACTATCATATCATCAGCAAACAGTGAGACTTTGACTTCTTCTTTTCCAGTTTGTATCCCCTTGATCTCCCTTTGGTGTCTTATAGCTCTAGCTAGGACCTCAAGAACTATATTGAATAGATATGGAGAGAGTGGACAACTTTGTCTTGTTTCTGATTTCAGTGGAATCGCTGGGAGTTACTCTCCATTTAGTTTGATGTTGGCTGTTGGCTTGCTGTATATTGCCTTAATTATGTTTAGGTATGTTCCTTGTATCCCTGCTTTCTTCAAGACCTTTATCATGAAGAGATGCTGTATTTTGTCAAGCTTTTTCGACATCTAATGAGTTGATCATGTGGTTTTTATTTTTCAGCTTGTTTATATGCTGGTTTAAGTTGACAGATTTTCATATGTTGAACCATCCCTGCATCTATGGGATGAAGCCGACTTATTCATCGTGGATGATGGTTCTGATGTTTTCTTAGATTTGATTTGCCGGTATTTTATTTAGTATTTTTCATCAATGTTCATGAGGTCTGTAATTCTCTTTCTTAATATTTTTTCTGTGGTTTGGGTATCAGGGTAATTGTAGTCTCATAAAAAGAGTTTGGCAATGTTCCTTCTGTTTCTATTGTGTGGAACAATTTGAGGAGTATTGGTATTAGTTTTTCTTTGAAAGTCTTGTAGAATTCTGAACTGAAACCATCTGGTCCTGGACTTTTTTTGGTTGGGAGACTTTTGATGACTTGTTTCTATTTCTTCATCAGTTATAAGTCTGTTTAACTTGCTTATCTGGTCTTGATTTAATTTTGGTAAGTGATATTTATCCAGAAAGTTGTCCGTTTCCTTTAAGTTTTCCAATTTTGTGGAGTACTGGTTTTCAAAATATGAACTGATGATCCGCTGTATTTCTTCCATGTCTGTTGTTATGTCCCCCTTTTTATTTCTGATTTTGTTAATTTGGATATTCTCTCTCTGCCTTTTTGTTAGTTTGGATAAAGGTTTGTCTATTTTGTTGATTTTTCTGGAAGAATTAACTCTTTGTCTCATTGATTCTTTGTATTGTTTTCTTTGTTTCTAATTTGTTGATTTCAGCTTTCAATTTTATTATTTACTGCCGGCTAGTTCTCTTAGGTGAGTTTGCTTCTTTTTGTTCTAAACTTTTCAAATGTTCTGTTAATTCACGAGTGTGGGATTTTTCCAGCTTCTTTATGTAGGCATTTAGTGCTATTAACTTTCCTCTTGACACTGCTTTCATTGTGTCCCATAAATTTGGGTTTGTTGTGTGGTCATTTTCATTGGATTTTTAGGAAGTCTTTAATTTCTCCCTTTATTTCTTCCTTGACCCATTGATGATTCCAGTGAGCATTGTTTAATTTCCATGTGTTTGTGGGTTTTCTGGAATTAATATTGCTGTTGACTTCTAGTTTTAAACCATGCTGATCTGATAAGGTACATTGGGTTATTCCAATTTTTTTGAATTTTTGTTGAGGTTTGTTTTGTTATCGAGTATGTGGTCAATTTTTGAGAAGGTTTCATGAGGTGCTGAGAGGATGGTATATGCTTTTCTGTTTGGATGGACTATTCTATAGATGTCCTTTAAGTCCATTTGAGTCATAACATCTGTTAGTTCTCTTATTTCTCTGTTCATTTTTTGTCTGCTTGACCTGTCCAGTGGTGAGAGGAGAGTGTTGAAGTCTCCCGCTATTAGTGTGTGTGGTTTAATGTATGATTTAAGCTTTAGAAGTGATATATGAGGGTTCCCTTGTATTTGGGGCATATAGTATTGAAATTTCCTCTTGATGAATTTTTCCTGTGACTAATATGAAATGTCCTTCTTTGTCTCCTTTGACTGATTTTAGCTTGAAGTCTATTTTGTTAGATAATAGGATATCTACACCTGCTTGTTTCTTAGGTCCATTTGATTGGTGTAACATGAGGTTGGGCGCCATTCTGTAACATGAGGGCCGGGCTCGCTGGGGTTTCTGTTATGCCCGGTCCCCTAGCAGTTTAGTCCCAGAGAAAATCACACAAGAGTGTGCATTAATTATAAACTGATTGGCCCATTAGCTCAGGCTATTTATCAGCTCTTTAGCTTATATTAACCCATTATTCTCATCTATGTTAGCCACATGGCTTGGTACCTTTTCACAGCTGGGCAGTTCACATCTTGATTCTTCCGTGTTGTCTGGGCAGAAATGTGGAGGGAGCTTCCTGCTTCCCAGAATACTCCTTCTCATCGCCCCGCCTCTACTTCCTGTTTGGTTGACCCACATATACTTCTTGCCTGGCCAATCAGCATTTACTTAAAACATGATTGACAGAATAGAGGCAATTATCCCGCACCGGATTGATATATTTTTTTTTCCCAACCCTGTACTCTGTACATGTCTGTCTTTGAGGTTGAGATGCGTTTCTTGTATACAGAAGAAGGATGAATTCTGTTTTCATATCCAATCTGTCAGCCTGTGCCTTTTTATAGGTGAGTTGAGTCCATTTACATTAAGGGATATTAATGACCAGTGATTGCTATCTCCTGTTAATTTAGTTTTCATCATTGGTGATGTTAATTTGTGCCTTTTTTCCCCTTTGGTATTTCCTGTTATGAGATCATCAATTGTGTGTGTTTTTGTTGATGTAGCCATCTTCCTTGGGTTGGAGTTTTTATTCTAGTATTTTGTGTAGGGCTAGGTTTATGACTAGGTATTGGTGAAATCTAGATTTGTCATGGAATATCTTGTTTTGTCCTTCTATGGTGATCAGCAGTTTTGCTGGGTATAATAGTCTGTGCTGGTATCCGTGGTCTCTCTTAATGTCTGCACAATGCTTGACCAGGACCTTCTGGCTTTCATTGTCTCCACTAAGAAGTCAGGTGTAATTCTGATTGGTCTACCTTTTATATGTGACTTGGCGTTTTCCTTTGTAGCTCTTAATATTCTTTCTTTACTCTGTATGTTTAGTGTTTTGCTTATTATGTGGTGATAGGACTTTTTTTTGTATCCAGTTTATTTGATGTTCTGTAAGCTTCTTGTATCTTCATAGGCATATCTTTCTTTAGGTAGAGAAAGTTTTCTTCTATGATTTTGTTA
The DNA here is from genome assembly GCF_982192425.1 of Myodes glareolus. NCBI lineage: Eukaryota > Metazoa > Chordata > Mammalia > Rodentia > Cricetidae > Myodes > Myodes glareolus. Next base: position 101,011,492 of record NC_142033.1, on the reverse strand, counting down.
AATAAATTTTCTGTGCCTTTAAGTTGAACTGCTCCTTCTATACCTATTATTCTAAGATGGCCTTTTTATGATGTCTCATATTTCATGGATATTTTGGGTTAAGTTTTTGTTAGATTTAATGTTTTCTTTGACTGATGAGTCTATTTCCTCTATTTTATCTTCAGCACTTGAGATTCTCTCTTCCATTTCTTGTATTCTGCTGTTCATGCTTGCATTTGTGGTTCCTGCTCTTTTTCTCATGATTTCTATTTCTGTAATTCTTTCGGCTTGTGTTTTCTTTATTTTTTCTATCTCAGTTTTCAAGTCCTGGATAGTTTCTTTTATATGTTTGATATCTTTTTCTTGGATTTCTTTAAGTGATTTGGTGGTATCTTCCAATTTTTGGTTTGTCTTTGCCTCAATTTCTTTAAGGGAATTTCTTGTTTCATCTTTAAGAATTTCAAACATTCTCTTGAAGTTATTCTTCAGGTCATTTTCTTCTGATTCGTCCAAATTTGGTTGTTCAGGTCTTGTTGTAGGGTGTTTAGGTTTTACTGGTGTTGTATTGCTCTTTGTGGTATAGCGTGTGATCTTACCTTTTCTACTCATCTCTTCCTCTAATTGGTGTTTTTGGGGCTGTCTGAGATTCTGTTGAATAATCTAGGTACCAGTGAATCCCAAGGTGAGATGGTTGTTCCTCGTGGGACAGTCAGTGTCACAGTTCTAGTTTCCCTGTTTGTTATTGCTGTTCCTGGAGATAGCTCAGTGCTCCTGTGCTTGGCTCTGCTCCCTTGGAGTTTGCTGTCTCAGGCCTACTTTGGCCTAGGCTGCTGGCTTTGATCTGTTTCTGTAAATCTGGGTCTGGATCTCCTCTTGCAGAAGTCCCTGGCTTGGAGTTGGACCTGTTGTGATGGAGATCGCTTACTCTGGCTCTGGATCTGGTCGCTGTCTCAATCCTGATCAACCCATGTCCTGGTGGAGCTTGTTCTCTCTCTGTCCTAGGTAGCTGGTTCAGTCCCACTCTGGGGTTCCCGTGGAGATCACAGGCTCTGAGTCAGGTCATTGGCTCAGTTCTGGTCTGCCAGTGTCCCAGGACTGAATTTGCTCCTGGCTTTTCCTCCTGGTGGAGCTTGTTTCCTCAGGCCCTCTATGTCCTAGTTGGCTCACTCCTGTGAAATCCCCCCACCCACCCACCCACCCATTTCCTTGCCTCAGGGCAACTTTGGCCTAGGTTACTGGCTTTGATCTGTATCTGTAAATCCTGATCTGGATTCCCTCCTGCAGAAGTCCCTGGGTTGGAGTTGGACCTGAAAGATTTCTGTTTCCGGTCTACTGCCTAGGAGGTTCTAGGCTTGGATGTGCCTGAACCCGCAGAGGTTCCAGGTTCCTGCCTATTCCCTTTGATGTTCCAAATCAAAGCCTGAACCCATAGAGGACCTGGCTCAGGCCTACTCTCTCTGAGGTCCCACACTCACGCCCGACCCCGCCAAGATCTCTGGTTCCTGCCTATTCCCTTGGAGGACCCAGGTTCACTCATGCCCAGACTGGCAGAGATCCTGGCTCAGGCCTACTTCCTGGGAGGTCCTAGACTCTCACCCAGACCCATTGGGGTGTTGGTTTAGGTCTATTCCCTTGAAGGTCCCAGATTCACATCTGGACATTCAGCAGTCTCTGACTCTGGCTCACTCGCTCAGCGGTTACTCCCATGTACCTGCTCCAGTGGAGATCTCATTGACTCTGGATCTGGTTGCTGGCTCAATCCTGTTCTGCCAGTGTCCCAGGACCAGACCTGCTTCTGGCTTCTGCTCCTGGCGGAGCCCATTCTCCCTCTGTCCCAGGCAGCTGGCTCAGTCCCACTTTGGCTCTGGCAGAGATTCCAGACTCTGAGCCCAACTTGTTTATTTATTAATTAATAATTACTACTTTTGTTTAGAGACAGTGCCTTCCTTCACTTTGTAGTCTTGGCTGGCCTAGAACTTGCTATTTTGAGCAGGCTGTCCTAAACTCACGGAGATCTGCTTGCTTCTGTCTCCTCCTCCCAGGTGCTGGGATAAAGGTGTGCACCACACACCTGGCTTATTATTTTTGAGATTAGAAATCTCATGCTTGGAGGCAAAGATGGCCCAGCAGTTAAGAGCATTGGCCACTCTTGCAGAGAACATGGATTTAGTTTCCAGTGCTCACATGTAGGTTCACAATCATCTGTAACTACGTCTTCCTCTGGCCTCTGGGTTCATGGCACACATATTATATGCAAGTTGACACTCACACAGGATGTATGGGATGAGCTTGGGAAAACCAGAGGCCAAAGAATCTGTGGATGTCCTGGCTCCGCTGTCCTGTCCTGTCCTGTCCTGTCCTGTCCATTGACCGCATTTTAATGTTTAGCTGGAGTGGCAGAATCCTTGGGATTTAATCTCTAATAGCATGTCTCCTTCCTTGTTCCAAGAGACGGGTCTCCTTGTGCTGGGCCCACCATTGTTCTGAAAAGGAGTCTCAGACCCTACCTACCCAAGAGCCCTATGCATGGGAAGGCGAGGTAGGGGCAGGGACCCTCCCCTTCCCCACAGTGTGGCCTTTGTGTACATTGAAGGAACATTGTCTTTTTTGCCCCCCAGTCCTCCACAGAGCTCAAAGACTTGCCGGAGTCGGGAGAGGAGCCTCGGGGGGAGGCGGAGGCACCCCGCCCTGATGCGGGGCACCCCGAATCTGCTGGGGAGTATGCCTTAGACCCTCCTGCCCCTGCTAGCGCTTCCGCCAGCTCTCCTCCGCCCCCCACTCCTGCAGCCCAGCCTCCTTGTGTGCGAGAACTGGCAGGGGTAAGTGTCCACAGCCCACCCTGCACTTTGTTAACCTGGGGCCACTAGGTCCTAAGGCCCTGTTCCTTTAGCCCACAAACCACCCGAAGCAGCTGGGACTTATTTGCCCCAATTTAGTTATGCCACTGACCAGACAGAGGGACTGAGCCCACTCTTGGCTATAGCACAGTGAGAAATGGGGCCTGCTTCCTGGGAGATCGGAGGGGCCCTGATAGGAGCTGGACAGCACTATTACCCTTCCAGGTTACTCCTTGTCCGTTTGGCCATTTCCCACTCTTGTGAATCTGAGTGTTCAAGTTCAAGGTCTTAGGAACCTAGGGGCTCTGGAGACTCTGAGCTTGGGCTGCAGTGAAGCAGGAGAGAAGCCCCATTCATCCCTTCGAGCACACGTGCAAGGCATGGGTGGATGGGTAGCTTACACCTTAGTGGCAGAAGTGACTCTGCTTTGAGAGCTGGGGAGGTGACTCAGTAGATAGGAGCATTTGCTGTCAAACCAGGATGACCTGAGTTCACATCGCAGCACCCATATCAATAGCCAGACATGGCTGCCTGTGCTTGAACCCTCCAGCATTGTGGGAGAAAGGGTGAGACGGAGGATCTTGGAACTCAGTGGCTGGCCAGCCTAGCCCAAAACCGTGAACTTCAGGTTCAGCGAGAGATCGTTTTAAAAATAAGTTGAGAGCATACACCCGCTGTCCTGAACTGGTCTCCACACCCTGGCACAGTCCAAGTTAGATAAGAATAGGCTAGCACTGTCACTAGTCACCAGGTGTGCAATAACAGCAGGCCCGGGCTCTGTCTGCATCCTTTGCAGGCCTGAGTGGTCCCCATCTTCATGCCAGCTGTGACCCCCAGGCCCAGATCATGCTAGGAGAAGGTTTGGCCAGGGTGAAGCTGTGGTCCTGCCCTGTCATTTGAGGAGTCAGGGTGTGAGGGGAAAGGAGCAAGATTTACAGTGTGCAGGGGTGAGGCTGGAAGAGTCCTCTGTGATGCAGAAGAGGGGTGACAACAGAAGCCACATGGATTGGGGTGCTCCACTTTTACTCTGGACAGAGCCCCCTTGGGAACTGTGTCCAGAAGCCTCCAGTCTGCAGTCTCTGACTGAGGAGAGCAGCCTGGCTTTGCAGCCACCCCAAAGCCCTCATGACAGCGGCTGCTCTGCTAAGAGAGGCACCTTGTATGGCAACCTGGGCCCACAGAGCCTGGCTTCTTGATTCTCACGGGCTGCAAACTTGAGCAACATAGCCCTCAAATGATCCAGGGAAAGGAGCCTCCAGATAAGGGGAGCTGGAGGTACCTCCTCCCCCAAGTGCTCACAACTTCACAGTGCCTGGTGCAGCACTGTCATACCACTTGGTGACAGCGCTGAGCCACCAGGCCGGTGTAGAGCTCTCAGTGGGGAAGCTGGGCTCGCTGCCAAGAGTGTCTCGTGGCTGGCGCATTGCACAGACATACTGTAATTTGGGTCAGTTGGGCTGTAAATCCAGTTGGGTGGAACCTGAACCTGGGGATACCAGGCTGAGCTCACCAGCCTCTGTACAGAGTGGGCTTTCATCTTGCTGTGCTAAGTCTCAGTTGAGGGAGCCACTTGGTTACCCAGAGGGCTCCTCCATTTCTCTAGTCTGTCTGCAGTCCATGCCGTGCTTCCTGGGTGTGCCGGGCGAGGGTGAGCCTATGTGATGAGCAGTTGTCTGCCAACGACTGTAAGCAGCACCCACGTGCACCTAACTCTTTAGAATGCCAGCCTTGGGGACAGCTTTTTATGGTCTTGAGGGTGACCTTGTGTGTGTCTGCGTGTGTATGTTTAACTTATATATAATTATACACACATACATGCACGAGTTTTTAAAGTGCTGTATACATGTGTGGGCCAGAAGTATATGTGAGTTCTGTGCTCAGATGGCAGAGGCTGGGTGTCCCTGGAACTGGGGCATGTGGGTACTGGGAACTGGACCCCATCCTGTAGAAGACCAGTGAGTGCTCTTGACCACAGCTATCTGTCCAACACTGAGGGCGGCCTCTTTAACCTCCACCGTAGCCAGAAGTGGCTTGTGTGTGCTGCTCATCCAGCGCCCATTTGCCAGCACCAGCTAGGTTCCTGCTCTGTTTCTCAGCAGGGTCTCAGGTAGCTCAGGCTGGCTGTGGACTCCTGTTTTTCCTGCCACTGCCTTCCACCTCCTGCTTCTGTGGCTCCTGTGAGTCCCTGCTGGCAGAACTGAACAGGTCCACAGATTGCGGCAAGCATTACTCTGCGCCTCTTTGCCCATGTGGGGTAGTACAGGAATCAGTTGGTTACTTCCCTGGCCTTCATCCTTGGCTCCCTGGTTAGTGAGGCAGATGCCTCGTCCAACCTGTGTCATCCTGGAGCCCTTGTCCTGGACCATTTCCTCCCCTCCGGGAATTCCCGTCCCCACATGCACCCTTGGTGATGTCTCAGATGGATCCCTTGATGGAGCTAAGCAGCCGCAAAGTGGCCGTGACATGTGAGGATGTTAAGGGCTATGTTCTCAATGTCCACAGCTGTCCCATGAATGTGTCTGTGATACGAGGCCTTTACCACTCACCAGTGCCTGCAGAGTCCCCAGGTTGACTCACCCTTGCAGTTTGAGCATGGATCCAGCAAGGTAGCAAAGAGTGTTCTCATGGCATCCCAGAGAACAAGAGCAGGCGTTAGGCTCACATACAGTATGGCTCCCATTATGCTGTAGGTTGTAGGGCCTTACTGGTTCTCTGAGGTGCAGAGTTCACTGGGCAGGTTCCCAGCAAACATCTGTTGTGTGGCCAGGTACCAGTCTGGACTGGACTTGCGGTCCAGTGGGATAGCACCCCAGGTCAGGGTCTGTGTCCTACAGGGGTAGTGTGAGCATAAAATTTGCTGTGGGGTTAGTGCCCTCCTCGGGGCAGGTGATGGAATCACATGATCAGGCCCCGAGCTACTCCTTTTCTCACACTTCATCACATGACCCCAAGTTCTGCAAAGCCACTGAGCCCTCAGCTCAGCATGCTTTTCCTGATATCCTCTGCAGTCCCCAAAAATCTGACATCATATGGAAGGCGGAACCTGGGTTAGTTCTGGTAATGGACTCTTAGGGTAGGGGTGGGGAGCCAGTACTTCCTGGGGATCATTGTTGTCCCTGTCCTATGAGTGAGAACTGGGAAGGAGAAGTGGTCTTGCTTCTCTGACACAAACCTGAGCTATCAGCTCATGCTGAGGAAAGCTCCTAGGTCTGTTAGATTTTCCTGTGTGGCACTGAGTAAGTGTTCACCCTCTCTGGGCTTGCTGCTCCAGACTCCAGCACCCTGCCTGTTTGCGCAGTTCCTGGACTGAACCAGTGTTTACATTGTTAAAGGATTATAAGCAAAAGGGAGCAGATGCAGCCTGTGAGCCAAAAGCGCTGGCTTTCTGGCCCTTTATGGGAAAAAATGGGCCAGGGCCCGCTCTTCGGGAGGGTCTCTGCTGGCGCTCACCGTCTTTGGGTTTATTGATTGCTTCGGTCGTTGGAGCATTCTCTTGTGTCGTCTCATTTAACCCACGGAAACTTCTTGGAGCCAGCACCCCCCCATTTGGCTCAGCTTGGACCCAGGGCATTTGGGGACCATAGGGAAATGGGACTTGTGCCTTCTTAAATGGCCAGAATCTGCCAAGGGTGCATGTCCACCATTGGCCTTTGCTTCTGTCTGCAGGGTCTGAAGGGCGACGTAGTGGACCCAAGAGAGAACTGTGTTGGGCAGGAGCTGGGGAAGGCCCCTGGCAGCCTGGCACAGCCTTGAAGCACTTTGGCCCAGACATCAGAGTTTGCTTGTACTGGAATTGACAGCCCCCGAAGCAAGCATGCACATGTGCTGTAGAATGTTCCAGGGCAAGGGTGGGAGCCAGTATGCTTTTGTGCCTAGGTGTTCACATGAAACTTGTGTAGGATGTGCCAAGGACCATTCTGATGCTCATGGTGGGCCAGGGTGGGTTGTGCTGGTGGTGGACCAGGGACCACTGTTCCTGACCATGTGTGGAGCGTCCTTAGGGCAGGCCATGGGGAGTTGTGGGCAGTCTGGAACACGAGGGGTCTCTCACCACTTCTGTGTTCTCTTTGCAGAGGTCTGCTGGCAGCTCCAGCCCAGAAGCCGGAGAAGGTAAGGTACTCTCTAGAGCATTGGACCACCCTGGAGCCAAACCAGAATGCTCCCTAACCCCACCCACCCTGTGTCTAGATTCTGACCGTGAGGATGGAAACTACTGCCCTCCTGTCAAGCGCGAGCGGACATCCTCTCTAACTCACTCAGGTGAGTGACCCCCTTGTGGACCAGGGAGGGCCTGCCCCTGGGACCCATCTGGGCTAAAGGAAGCTGTGTCACAGTTGCCCTAAGGTGGAGTTGGGAGGTTCCTTGTCAAACCCTGTGGGGACACCAACCATGAATGTCACTGCCTCTGCAAGGACATGGTCCTTGATGTGGACTGGAGGGGACTGTATCCCCACCCATCAGGTATCATGTGTGCACTCAGGCGGAGCCAGGGGCTGTCACTTGCACTCTCAGCTGAGGCACATGGTGAGGCCAATGAATGCCAGCCTCTGACTCCAACCAGTGCGGGAATGAGGCTGATATAGGTAGAGAGACTCTGAAATGCTCTGTTGGAGGCTGGCAAAGTCCAGCAGCCCGCTTACCCATAGGGACTCTTGGATCCGATGACTGTTGCCCTCCAGGGACTGGTGGCAGGGCCTGAGTCTCCATCTCTGCTGTGAGGGGTGTCACCTGGACCACACATGTATACAGAGATCCGTCTTCTGTGCAAACACAGCTGGAAGGCGTGGTCTGTGAACACTGCTTTCCCCTTCAGCTGACAGACCTGGGTCCTCTAAAACAACACAGCTCTTTGCTAGAACTTAACCTAATCAGAGAGTCATTATTTTTTCTTTTTTTATTAAATTTTTTTCATTTATTTTACATACCAACCAGTGTCCCCTCCCTCCTCTCTTCCTGTTCCCTCCTTCTACCTCCCGTCAATCCCTCCTATTTACTCCTCTGATCAGAAAGGGGCAGTCCTCCCATCGGAGTCAGCAAAGCATGTCATATCTTGTTGAGGCGGGACCAAGCTCTTTCCCCTGCTTCAAGGCTGGGTGAAGCATGAGGGATAGGTTCCAGGAAGCCAGCTCATGTGACAGGGACAGGTCCTGATCCCACTGCTAGGAGCCCCATAAACAGACCAAGCTACACAGCTGTCATCTCCATGTAGAGGACCTAGGTTGGTGTCGCTCTAGAGTCCTTGAGCTCCCATTAGCTCAGGTCAGCTGTCTCTGGGTTCCTCTGTTGTGGTCTTGACAAACTCTTAACCATCCCTCCTTCCCCCAGGCGGTGGTGATGCATGTCTTTAATCCCAGCACTCGGGAGGCAGAGGCAGGCAGATCTCTGTGAGTTCGAGGCCAACTACAAGAGCTAGTTCTGGGACAGGCGCCAAAGCTACAGAGAAATATTGTCTCAAAAACAAACAAACAGGGGGCTGGTGAGATGGCTCAGTGGTTAAGAGCACTGACTGCTCCCCCAGAGGATCCGGGTTCAATTCCCAGCACCCACATGGCAGCTCGCAGCTGTCTGTAGCTCCAGTTCAAGAGAATCTGACATCATTATACCAATGCGCATGAAATAAAGTTAAATAAAGTTTAAAAAAAACAAACAAAGAAAAAACAACCTCTCCTCCTTCCTTTTCTTCAGCTGAACTCCCAGAGCTCGACCCAATGCTTGGCTGTGGATTTCTTCATCTGCTTCCATCAGTTAGTGGATGAAGGCTCTCCCTTGACAGTTAGGGTGGTCGCTAGTCTGATTACAGGAGAAGGCCAGTTCAAGCACCCTCTCCGCTATTGCTGGGAGTCTTAGCTGGAGTCATCCTGTGGATTCCTGGGAATTTCCCTGGCACCAAGTTTCTCTCTAACCCCAAAATGGCCCCCTCTGTCAAGATATTTCTTTCATTACTCTTTCCCCATCTCCACCAACCTAATCTCTCCCCTTCTCCCACTACCAGTTTACCCAGGAGATCTTTTTTATTTCCCCTTCCCAGGGAAATCCATGTGTCTCTCTTACCATGTCACCTAGCTTCTCTGGAGCTGTGGATTGTAGCCTGGTTATCTTTTGCTTTACATCTAGTATCCACTTAATGAGTGCACACCATGTCTGTCTTTCTGGGGCTGCTTTATTTCACTCAGGATGATTGTTTTTTTCTGGATCTTCATCCATTTACCTGAAAATTCATGATGTCATTGTTTTTTACCACTGAGTAGTACTCCAATGTGTAATTATACGACATTTTCTTTATCTTTTGGTTTTATTCTTTATCTTTCTTTTATTCTTTGGTTGAGGGGCATCTACGTTTTTTCAGGGTCTGGTTATTACGAATAATGCTGCTATGAACATAGTTGAGCACATGTTCTTGTGGTATGATTGAGCATCCTTTGGGGGGTGTATACATATATGTATATATGTGTGTATGTATACATGTATGTTTGTGTGTGTATATATATATATGTGTGTGTGTGTGTATATATATATGTACACACACACAAGATTACTATAGCTGGGTCTTGAGGTACATTGATTGCCAGTTTTCTGAGAAACCACCATACTGATTTCCAAAGAGGCTGTAAAAGTTTGCATCCACCCAGCAGTAGAGGAGTGTTCCCCTTACTCCGCATCCTCTTCAACATAGGCTGTTGTTAGCATTTTTGATCTTATCCATTCTGACAGGTGTAAGATGGAATCTCAGAGTCATTTTGATTTGCAGTTCCCTGATGGCTAAGGATGTTGAACAATTCCTTAAGTATATCTCGGCCATTTAAGATTCTTCTGTTGAGAAGTCTCTGTTTACATCTGTACCCCATTTTTTAATTGGATTATTTGGTATTTTGATGTCTAGTTTCTTAAGTTCTTCTTGTATCTTGGAGATCAGCCCTCTGTCAGATGTGGGGTTGTTGAAGATCTTTTCCCATTCTCTAGACTGCCGTTTTGTCTTCTTGACAGTGTCCTTCTCAGTTTCAGGAGGTCCCATTTATTAGTTGTTTCTCTCAGTGTCTGCTACTGGTGTTATAGTCAGGAAGTTGTCTCCTGTGCCAATGCTTTCAAGTGTACTTCCCACTTTCTCTTCTTTCAGGTTCAGTGTGGCTGGTTTTATGTTGAGGTCTTTGATTCATTTGGACTGAAATTTTGTGCATGGGATAGATATGGATCTATTTGCATTCATTTACATGTTGACATCTAGTTATGCCAGTACCATTTGCTGAAGATGCTTTCTTTTTTTCCATTGTATAATTTTGGCTTCTTTATCAAAAATTTATGGATTTTTGATACTTATGGATTCGTAATTTATGGATTTATGTCAGGGTCTTGTATTTGATACTATTGATCCATCTGTCTTTTTATGCCAATACAATATTGTTTTTATTACTGTAGCTCTATAGTAGAGCTTGAAGTCAGGGGTGGTGATGCCCCCAGAATTGGATTATGTGATCTTTTGGTGTCCAATTTTTTGAGTTCTTTTATATTTTGTAGGCTGTCGTTTTGTCTTGTTGACCATGTCCTTTGCTTTACAGAAACCTTTCCGTTTCAGGAGGTCCCATTTACTAATTGTTTCTCTCAGTGTCTGTGCTGCTGGGGTTCTATTTAGGAAGTGGTTCCCTGTGTCAATGCATTCAAGTGTACTTCCCACTTTCTCTTCTATGAGGTTCAGTGTGGCTGGCTTTATGTTGAGGTCTTTGATCCATTTGGACTTGAGTTTTGTGCATGGTGATAGATATGGGTCTGTTTTCATGATTATTGTTCTTTCAAGGTCTGAAGAATTGTTTTGGAATTTTGATGGGGATTGCACTGAATCTGTAGATTGCTTTTGGTAAGATGGCCATTTTTACTATGTTAATCATACCTATCCAAGAGCATGGTAGATTTTTTTTTTCATTTTCTGATGTCTTTTTCAGTTTCTTTCTTCAAAGACTTAAAGTTCTAGTCAAACAGGTCGTTCACTTCTTTGGCTAGTGTTACCCCAAGATAATTTTATGTAATTTGTGTCTTGTTATGAAGGGTGATGTTTCTCTGATTTCTTTCTCAGCTTTTTTACCATTTGTATATAGGAGGGCTACTGATTTTTTTTTTTTTAGTTGATCTTGTATCCTGCCACATTACTGAAGGTGTTTAGGTGTTTTAGCTGTAGAAGTTCCCTGTTATAATTTTTCAGGTCACTTAATGTGTACTATCATATCATCTGCAGATAGCCAAAGTTTGATTTCTTCCTTTCCAATTTGTATCCCCTGATCTCTTTTTGTTGTCTTATTGCTCTAGTTAGAACTTTGAGTACTATATTGGATAGATATGGAGAGAGTGGACAGCCTTGTTTTGTTCCTGATTTTAATGGAACTGCTTTGAGTTTCTCTTAATTTAATTTGATGTTGACTGTCAGCTTGCTGTATATTGACTTTATTATGTTTAGGTATATTCCTTGTATCCCTGACTTCTCCAAGACCTTTATCGTGAAGGGATATTGGATTTTGTCAAAGGCTTTTTCAGTATTTAATGAGATGATCATGTGGTTTTTATTTTTCAGTTTCTTTATATGATGGATTACATTTACAGATTTTCATATGTTGAACCATCCCTGCATCTCTGGGATGAAACTGGCTTGATCATGGTGGATAATGGTTCTGATGTATTCTTAGATTTGATTTGCCAGTATTTTATTGAGTATTTTTAAATTAGTGTTCTTGAGTGAGATTGTTCTGTAATTCTCTTTCTTAGTAATGCCTTTCTGTGGTTTGGGTATCAGGATAACTGTAGTCTCGTACAAAGAATTTGGCAATGTCCTTTCTATTTCTATTGTGTGAAAAAATTTGAAGAGTATTGGTGTTAGCCCTTTGAAATTCTGATAGAATTCTGTGATGAAACCATCTGGCCTTGGGCTGTTTTTTGTTGGGAGATTTCAATAACTGTTTCTATTTCCTTAGGGGTTATAGATCTATTTAAATTGTTTATCTGGTCTTGATTTAATTTTGGCATGTCATGTACCTATTCAGAAAATTTTCCATTTCTTTCAGATTTTCTAATTTTGTGGTGTAAGGTTTTTGAAGTATGACCTAATAATTCTCTGGATTTTCTCCTGTCTGTTGTTATGTCCCCCTTTCCATTTCAAATTTTGTTAATTTGGATATTCTTTCTCTGCCTTTTGGTTAGTTTGGATAAGGGTTTGTCTATCTTGTTGATTTTTCACGAAGAACTAAGTCTTTGTTTCATTGATTCTTTGTATTCTCTTTGTTTCTAGTTTATTGATTTCAATAAATTAGATTTGATTATTTCCTGTCATCTACACTTCCTGGGTGAATTTGCTTCTTTTTGTTCTAGGACTTTGAGGTTTGCTGTTAAGTTGCTAGTGTGGGACTTTTCCACATTCTTAATGTAGGCACTTAGTGCTATGAATTTTCCTCTTAGCACTGGTATCCCATACGTTTTGGGTATCTTGTGCATCCATTTTCATCAACTTATAGAAATGTTTAATTTCTTTATTTCTTTCTTGACCCAGTGGTAACTCAGTTTCCATGAGTTTGAAGGTTTTTGTAGTTTGTGTTGTTGTTGAACTCTAACTTTAAGCCATGGCAGTCAGATACAGGGGGTTATTACAGGTTTTTTTTGTGTGTGTGTGTGTCTGTTGAGGTTTTCTTTGTGACCAAATATGTAGTCAGTTTTAGAGAAGGTTCCGTGAGGTTCTGAGTTGAAGGTATATTCTTTTGTATTTGGGTGAAATGTTCTGTAGATGTCTGTTAAGTCCATTTGAGTCATAACATCTGTTAGTTCCCTTATTTCTCTGTTAAGTTTCTGTCTGGCAGACCTGTACATTAGTGAGAGTGTGGTGTTGACGTCTCCCACTATTAATGTGTGGGGTTTGATGTGTGGTTTAAGCTTTAGTACTGTTCTTTTACTAATGTGGATGTCCTTGTATTTAGGCCATAGATGTTCAGAATTGAGACTTCATCTTGTTGGTTATATGAAATGTCCTTCATCTCTTTTGATTAATTTTAGTTTGAAGTCTATTTTGTTAAATATTAAGGTAGTTATACCAGCTTACTTCTTAGGTCCATTAGATTGGAAAATCTTTTTCCAACCCTTTACTTTGAGGTAATGTCTGTCTTTGAAGTTGGAGATGGATCCTGTTTTTGTATCCATTGTGTTAGCCTGTATCTTCTTATTGGCGAATTGAATCCATTGATGCTAAGAGATGTTAATGACCAGTGATTGTTAATTCTTGTTATTTTTTGGTTTTGGTGGTAGTGTGTGTTTCCTTTCTTTGGGTTTCTCTGGCATGAGATTATCTATTGCCTGTGTTTTCTTGGATGAAATTTTCCTTGAGTTGAAATTTTTCTCCTAGTTCTTTCTGTAAGGCTGGATTTGTGGGTAGGTATTATTTAAATCTGGTTTTGTCATGAAATATTTTTGTTTTCTCTGTCTGTGGTGATTGAATGTTTTGCTGGGTATAGTAGTCTGGGCTGGCATTCGTGGTCCTTTAGTGTCTGCAAAATGTCTGTCTAGGACCTTCTGGCTTTCAGAGTCTTCGTTGAGAATTTGGGTGTAATTCTGTTAGGTCTGCCTTTATATGTTACTTGACTTTTTTGCTTTGCAGCTCTTAATACTCTTTCTTTAGTCTTCATGTTAAGTTTTTTGATTAGTATGTGCCAAAGGGACTTTTTTTGGTCTAGCTTATTTGGTGTTCTGTAAGCTTCTTATACCCTCATAGGCATGTCCTTCTTTAGGTTGAGAAAGTTTTCTTCTGCGATTTTGTTGAATATGTTTTGTGTTAGGAGTTTACTAGATTTAACATTTTTTTTTTGATTGATGAATCTGTTTCCTCTATCGTATCTTCAACGACTGAGATCCTCTCTTCCATCTTTTGTATTTGGTTGATGATGCTTGCATCTCGTTCACTTCCCCAGATTTTCCATTTCCAGAATTTTCTCCATTTGTGTTTTTTGTTTGTTTGTTTGTTTGTTTCTATTTCAATTTTCAAGTCTTGAACTGTTTCCTTCACCTGTTTGACTGTTTTTCCTTGGCTTTCTTTAAGGGATTTATTGATTTTTTTCTTTGTTTGTTTGTTTGTCTTTTCCTTGATTTCTTTAAGGTTGTTTTCCTGTGTTTGAGCAGCATTGGAATGTTCAGGTCTTCTGCTGTGGGCTCTCTGGGCTCTGGGTGCCCTATTGCTCTTCTGGCTGTTGAATGTACTGTTACACTAGTGTTTACTCATCTGTTCTTCCAACCTTGCCTGTGTAGTCTGCTGGAGTTGTGGGGAAGGGCTGGCCGTGGGAAGCTTATTGAGGTCCGTGGGTTGGGTTGCAGACTGCGTCTGGGTGGGTTGCAGGGGTGCTGGTGCAGCCTGGAGGTTTACAGGCTGTTAGGGACTGCCTTGTATTTTTAAAAAATACAAAACAACAATTTTTTAAAAAAAACAACAGAAAACCAAGCTGAGGCTCAGTGAGTAGTGCACTTGTCTAGTGTGCAGAAGGCCCTGGGTTTGGATCCCAGGAGCGTATAAACCAGTCATGGCGGTGAGCACCAGTCAGTGGAGCACTCGGGACCAGGTGTTCAAGATCATTCTCAGTTCTCAGCGCCGTTTCTGGCCTGCTTGGTCTGCGTGAGATCAGAAAGGGACCAGGCAGCTGTGCTCTTTGGATGTTGTGTCCCCAGGTGTCTCTGCACCTGGCTTGAGCCCAAGCACTGCCTTCAGCCACAGCTGAGGGGCACACAGGGCAGCCTTTTTTGGTCTTTTCTCTGTAACACCAGTCCTGAGACTTCCTAGGCTATAAACGATCTCCCTAGTCAGGCTGACAGAGGCGGTATAAACACTGAAGCTCCACAGGCGTTCTGATGCTTTGTGTGGTGTCAATGGCCGCAGAAGGCGAGGCAGCCGTTATAAGAGCATTGGCCTCACTTCCATTTGTGACCTCCCTTTCTGGTCTAGAAGCCAGATTCTCTGAGCATCCTTGGCTTTGCCCTGAAGAGCGAGACCATTCATGGTCCTGACCTCTGCTGCCTCTGGTTCTTGTTCTTGTGGTCCATCCTATGGTGGCAGGTGTTGCTTCTGCTCTGTGAGGAGGTGTGGTCCAATTCCTGATAACCAGGCCCCTCTTTCTTGCCTTCACTCCACATCTGGAGCATGATTGCCCTGCAGAACAGGCATCCCAGGCCCTTCACAGGTGCACACCCCTTTGGTTTGAAGACCCTGTGCCAGTTTGTGTGTATGTAGAGGTAACACAAAGGGGATTTGTAGCTTTGTCGGCTGGCCTGCCTTGATTCTGTGTGTGTGTGTGCATGTGTGTCTTTGTGTGTGAATGCTGAAGATGCAAACTCAGGGCCTTAGACTTGCAGGGCAGGGCTTCCTCACGGGAGAGTCTTCAGACCCAGGGCTGTCTTTCAGGGATCCACAAGAGTGCCTTAGTTTTTTGGGCACAGTCTCCATACTCTCTCTGGTGTTACTGTCCATCTTTAAGTCAGGGCCCTGTGCTTCCCCAGCATGGTCACGCTCTGCCCTGTGTAGGAAGCTCTCGTTCACCCTGCTCTTCTGTCCCACCTATCGCCACCAGAGCCTTCCCTCCCTGCCCTGTTCTTGGGTCTTGGAGCAGGGTGGATATAAATCTGGATCATCTGCTTGGGCTGGTGGCTTCTGGGCTGTCACGAGTCTGATGCATGGTGTCGGCAGTCTGGACACTCCTAGTCCCTTTACTTTCGGTCCTCCCGGGGATTTTGCTCACCACTCCATCTCAGCCCTGGAATCTGTCTTGCTTCTCTGTTTGGGGTGTGGCCTCTAGATTCAAAATCTTGGTGTTCAGGGTACCCTGCTTGGCCCTGTTCCTGGGCACGTAGAGCCCACAGTGATAGGGTTCTAACGCCGTAACCCTTTTTCCTGATATGAAGAAGCCTGGTTTCAGCCAGACATGGAGACTTACATTTGTCATCTATTCTTTTTTGCTTTCTTGTTTTGTTTTTCGAAACAGTGTTTCTCTGTAGCTTTGGGGCCTGTCCTGGAGCTAACTCTTGTAGCCTAGGATGGCTTCAAAATCAGAGATCACTCGCCTTCGCCTCCCGAGTGCTGGGATTAAAGGTGTATGCCACCATCCCGCGCGCGCGCCTGCCCCCCCCCCCCCCCCCCCCCCCCGGCCTGTCATCCACTCTTAGGAGGTAGAGGCAGGAAGATCAGGAGTTCAAGGCCATCCTCAGCTACACGATGAGTCTGAGGAAGAAACCTGGCTCCGCCCTTCATCCTCACATCATTGCCAGCCTGGCTTAGTCCCCAGTGTATTTCCAGTTAATCTGGGATCTCCCTTGGGTGAGCAGTTTCCCCCATCAGCCAGTACCCCTGCCTCTCAGGTAGCATATATCCAATAGCCAGCTGTGTGGGAGGGGGTGAAGCTGAGTTTTCCAGGTCCTGGGTAAGTCACACACACAGCAACACTGTTAGCAAAATGAGTCTCCAGAGGACCTGAGAAGAGCCCAGGGTGTCCCTGTGAATGGGGCTGGGGATAGAACTCTGAGCCGCCACTGCTCACTTAGTGTTGACAAGTGTCTGTCCATCTGGTCGTAGTGGTACCCTGCATGAATCCCTGTATGCTAGCACAGTGGTCATGCTGGTGCATCAAGCTGGTGCAGGTGAGTGGCTGCAGTCCCTATGGCCAGCTGTTGAGATTACTTCTGTAGGGAACAGGACCCTGAGAGACCTATGGCCAGGATGCAGGTGCCCAAAGCTAGCCTTTGGGTTCCAGTTACACCATTTACAAATTTGGTCTCTGGTTTGAAAAGTGTGGTCCAGCACTAATCCCCTGGAAGCATCCCTGCCCAGCTCCATGGCTGGCTCTAGTGGCTCCTTTGTCACACGTGCAGGTCATCTTTGGCTTGAATGCTGCTCTGACTGGGTGGTCCCAAGGCAGCCCCTGGGCTTTTCTGTGTGGCCACTTTCCTGTCAGTGTTCCCAGTATCTAGCTGTCAACCCCAAATAAACTCCATCCCCATGAGCCCTGCCTCCAGTCCCCTCAGTGTCCTCCCTCTTCAGCTGCAGGCATCATGAATCCCCTTCGTATTTCTGAGTTCACCACTTCTATCCACAGATCCCGCACTGTGGGACCTTCTGTTCACCTAAGACCTAGACAGATTCCTTGTCTATGTGTGTGGTGCACACATGCCGCAGGGGTGCTGGTGTGCTCACCTGTGCCTGTCAACACCACTATCATTGTTCATTGCCCTACGTCTTACTTTCTGAGGCAGGATCTCACCGACTGGGCTGGCCCTACTGGCCAGAAATCTCCGCCTGCACTGTGCTTTTGCTGGTGTGTGGGGATCTGAACTCAGGTCCATGTGCTTGCACTGCAGGCACTCTACCCACTGAGCAGCTCCCCAGCCCCGTGTTTTAGGGTTATCTTCTGCTGACCTTTTCCCAAGAATTTTATTGATTGCTTCCATTAGGAGGGTCATGGGTATGGGAGGAGGAGGTGATGTCTGCATTCCCCATGCCTGATGACTGAGCCTCCAAGACCGCCTGTGACCTGTGCATCTTCCCACACCTTCATGTCCTGGGTCAGGTTAGACCAGCTGGCACTGAGCTCCAGGCATGTCCTGGAGGCCTGCGCAACAGTACCATCACTCCCTCCCCTGGGAGGAAGGGCCAGGGCCTAGTGAATATGTTACCCTGCCTCAGCATCTTCCAGGTCCCCTGGGCTGGTCTTGCTGCAGATCCACACCTCTACTTACCGGGGCCTCCTACTTTCGCGATGCAGCCTAGACCATTCTCAGAGTCTCAGACCCGCTGTGCTCCTGCCCTGCACAGGCTGAGCTCATCTGTGTCTTGTACTTGTAGAGGAGAAAAGCAGCAGCTTCCGGCTGAAGCCCCCAACGCTCATCCATGGCCAGGCGCCCAGTGCAGGTAGGTGACGTTGCCAGGCCTTTACCTGGCCTTAGGATCCTTGCTGTAGGCCCCAGTCTGTCTACAAGGATGTGATTGACGTGGACACAGCCCTGAAAAGCTACTCAGACCTGCGGGAACAGGGTGTCTCCTACCTGGGAACTCACTGTGACCCTGCACCAGCTATGGCCATCTCCCCTTACACTGGGTCAGCTCTCAGAGTATAGCAGTGTCCTGGGCCCCATCACAGATCCCAGTGGCAGGTGACTGTCACTATAGAGAAAGGGTTGGTTTTGAGTGTGGCCTCCCATGCATGACCATTGAAGTTGATGTGCCCTGGAGCAGCAGGGACGGAGTTTCTAGAATCTGCTGTGTTCCAGGTCTGCCCAGCCAGAAGCCCAGGGAACAGCAGCGTGGTGTCCTCCGCCCAGCTGTGCTGCAGGCCCCACAGCCCAAGGTGCTGTCACATACGGGTAAGGGACCACCAAGTCACAGTCTGAAGTACAGAGGTGAGCGGTTCCTTTGGGCCAGCTCCGTTCTGGGAAGCCCCAGTAGAGGAATGGAATGCTGCCCCCTCTCTTGCCAACCTCCCAAGCCGTGCTCTGTCACCACCTGGGGCTCACTGGGTTCTGGTCTTGTCATTCAGATTTCTAGTGCTCAGAGTCAGCCAGATCAGCAAGGCCATAGCACACTTGAAGATTCTTGTCTTGTTTTGTCCTGATTTGGGGGCCAGCAGGATGGCCCAGCATGTCAGGGTGATTGCCGTTTTGTCTTGGTTTAGTTGGACTTTTGTGACTCGGCATCTCAGTGTGCTGCCCATCTGCTCCTGCACTCATTCTGTAGCCCGGGATTCTCAAGCGTGGGGTAGTAGGCATGTACCACTGTGCCAGCTCCCTTCTGGCTTTGTGAGTGTGCGCGTGCACAGATGGACTTTCCTCCAATTGCACAAGACCTGTCTTTGCTAGGTTTTCTTTTGCTCTTCATTTTGTGGGAGCCAGTTCTTGTCTGTGTCTTGTTTGGGGAGGGGAGTAATGCTGAGGATGAAACTCAGCACGGTGCGTGCTGCCTGCCAGTGTAGTGTGTCCAAAATAAAGACAGCAGCCCCTCGTGTGGGAGCTTTGGGCATGTTTTGTTTTTAGTCTAAGAATGCATGATTTTTTTTTTTAATGTAGCCCTGATTGACATACAGTCTTCCATGTTGCTCTGTCCTTGAACTCATAGCTCTGCCTCCAAAGTGGTAGGATTAAAAGCACTTAACCACCATGACCTGCCTAAGATGAATGGACTTTAGAAGCCTCTTTACAAAGGAGGCCTAGACAGAGCCCAGCAGCTCGGCCAGCTGCCAGAGGGCTGAGGAGGGGATTCATACATGTGCCACCTCCAACTCTCTCCCTTTTGCAGTCCCCAGTAGTGGCACCAATGGGGTCAGCATGCCAACAGACTGCACAGGACCAGCCACGTCTGCATCACCAGAAAACCTCACACAGAAGAGCCCCTCCGAGTCTGCCGAGGGGACAAGCACACTTGAGGTTGGTGGGTCATGGGTGCCTGGAATGGGCTGCAGCACCAGGCCTGGTGTGATCTCTGCTCAGGTCTCCAAGCCTAGACGCCATCAATGCTTCCTAGCACTTTGCCTGCACAGTGCAGCACAACTTCCCGGGGAGTGGCAACAGCGGGGATGGTGCTCCTGCGCCCTAACTACTTCCACAGGGCCCCTGCTAAAGGTCCTCTCACACCACACCAGGGACTGAGAGCTTAGCCACTGGACACCTGGCATTGGTTGATGACTGTCAGTCAGTCAGGATGGGCCCCCACTACCCAAGAGCCCAGGAGTGACTTTTGTGGCTGTGTCCTCACCACAGTGTGTCATCTCCCCCTTGCCCCACTCCCAGTCACAGATGGGCCCTCGGGTGCACATACAGTGGCGCTGGGGTGTCAGCCCTGGAAACGTGAGAGGAGAGGGCCCTGCAGCCCAAGGTTTCGAGGCCACCACCACCCCTGCCCCACCTGCTTCTCAGGCTGCCTGCTCTGCTCTTGAATTCATCCGTGTGGAGTCATAGTCAAAGCCACTGTCTGCTCTCACCAGGAAAATGCTCAGGGAAGCGGGAGTCTAAGGCCACATGGGGACATACTCATCCCGCTCCCACCCCCTAAGTGGGGGTGTGAATGGCTCCTAGCCTATTCTTGTGAGTGTGACTGAGATGCAGGAGAAAATCAGGTGCACTGTTCCAGCCAGGCAGTGCCAGCATTCAGCTCCACCAACCCAGGGATCCACTTGAGTCACCCTCTGCAGTACCCAGCGTCTTCCACAGTGCATGCCCCTCCCATCCCTCAGCCGAGGACATGCTGGTCCACCTCTCCAGCAGGCTGAGTGCTACAGTGCCTAACACTGACTCTGGGTCTAACCTAACTCTCACTCTGGGTCTGTCCCTGTGGCACCCAGATTTCACCCAAGGCTCCACATTCCTGCTGTCCTGGGATGGACAGGATCACTATGCTTATTGTCTCTGATGTGACTAGAGCAGGCAGGACCCTTACCTTCACAGCCATTCCTGGCTTGTGACACAGTCACTAGCTGCTGATCAGGGATGCTGAGCTTGGTAGCTAGGGAGTGGAATTTAGCCTCTGATGAAGCAGTGGCCAGGAGTCAGAGCCACGTGATGACATACATGTCAGACAGAAGGGCTTCTTGACTCTGTGAACCCTGAGACTGGGATTCCTCAATGCGGGTAGAAACCTTGGTAAAGTGACAACCGATCTGGGGATATGGAGGGCTACGCATACAAGCCACACTCCCTGTGTAGGCGTAGGACCTATGGCAGAGTGAGAATGGAACCAGATGTATAGTGTCAAGCCAGGGGGCTATTCTCTTGACAGTCTCACAGAGAGTGCAGTTAGCACTGTGCCACCCCTCCCACCACTGAGGGCTGCTGCCGCAGGAATGGTGGGGCTCCAGGAACTGCAGAGCACCCCCACACCTTCCATGTACAGCCAGGGCGTCAGCCCAGAGGTCTCTTGGCAGCCCTCCAGATTCCTTCATCCGGCCACATGGGTGAGCAAGTTCCTGAGCTCAGGGAGGCACACTTGCAAGACAGTGTTTAGAGGGACCAGTGATAGGACTTAATGGATTGAACTGCTTGTTGCAAGCCTGATGACCTGAGTTGAAGCCCAGTGGTGAAAGAGACCAACCAGTGCAGGGAGTTACCCTCTGGTTTCCATGCACATGCACGTGCATACACACACACATAGTCAAAGAAATGTAATTTGGAAAAAACAAAAACGTAAGTTGGTGTAAAACAGTCCAGGAAGCTGTGTTGGAAGTAGGAGTGGCCTGCCATATGAGGTCCCCAGCCACTGGCTCTGTGCACCGTGGAATCTCACATCTGTGTCCCACACAACACCATTTCCTCTCACAACTGATGGGGGCTCATTTGGTCTGTCTCTTGGTAGCTGCTGTACCATTTCTAGTGTACGTCGGGACCCTTGGTTCTGATTCTGGCTCTGTTGGCACCAGGGTATGGTGACGTGTCTGGCCCCGCTGACAGCCAGTGTCCTCATTCCTGAGCAGAGTTCCCGAGAACAGGTTCTTAGAAGTGCCTTCTGAGCCCAGGCAGACTGCCTAGGACCAGAAGCCAGTCTGCTGCTCAGAAGGTGCCCTTGGGTCTTGAGCTTCCCATGTCTACCCTCTGTCAGCTCCACTGAGGCAGTTAACTGCTGGTGTTGGTCAGCTGCCAGACTTCAGGGCTTTCTCTAACACTCCTCACCCCAGGAGCATCTATCATAGCTGCCAGCCATGTGCATACCTGGCTGACTTCAGGCTTCTGGACATTTTGTTGCCATCGCTTCTAAGTATGATTGGGTTCTTTTCTTATTCCCTGTAGGAGAAAGTGCTTCAGAAAACCCCATGTGGCACCTCAGAGGAGGGGCACTGTGAAGAGGAGCAGGCGGCCCCACAGGCCTTTGTGTTTGGACAGAACTTGAGAGACAGAGTGAAGGTATTCGCTGGGTGGATGTGGGGCAGTGGAACTGCAGCAACCAATCCTTAAGGAGAGTGGCCTGGGGTACCCGCGACAGCCACACATCTACCCAGACATCCATTGCCCCGGGCACCATTCCACTGAGAATCCCTCCCCACTCTGAGGTAGTGTTTCATGTGGCCCGGGCTAACCTCAAGTCCTAGGATTTCGGGCTACCTCAGGTCATCTTTCCAAGAGCTACACTAAAATACTGGTTGTATGATTGATTGGCATGGGTTTGATTTGAGATAAGGTCTCATGTAGCCCAGTCTGGTCTTGAACTCACTGTGTGGCTATGGATGACCCTGGACTGATCCTCCAGCCTCAGCCTCCTGATTGCTGAGATGGCTGTTGTACACTAGCCAGCCTGGCTTTGTGAGCTGGGCCCTGGGCTCAAGCAGCCCCCACTGGGGCCACCACAGAATCCTCAGCAGAGCGGTGAGAGTCTGGAAACCAAGTCTGATGCCTGCAGTGCCGGAGCATAGGGTCTGGGGGCATGAGAGTGGGAGGACTGGGGCAGTGCTCAGTACCTACAGAACCTAGGATGCCCCTCAGAGAGTGATCTGGCCTGGGCTGCACAGCAAGACCTGTCACCACATTGAAACGCTCCCCCATGCAGAAGACTCCAGCGTGTCTTCTGTCCCCTGCCATCTGGTGGGCACCTCCTTCTTGGTGCTGGGTACCCACTATGCTCAGCCACAGGACCTCTGGCTTCTCTGTGGTTGGGCCAGCTGGCATTCTCAGGCTGAAGGCTTCTGTGGGCTCTGCACTCACCCTCCAGTGCCATCAGGCACAGCCATGAGCCAGGATCACAGTATCTTCTAATGTAGTATCACCTCCTTGGTCATTCAAGAGTGACACCTATACATCATGGCTTTTAACAGAACCACAGAGAAACTGTGGTTGCCATGGTACCATGCCCCCATTATGTGACTGGCTGTGCCGTGTGTCAATTTTCTAACAAGGTAGAAAAGCTCCTAAAGCTTTGTGATCCTCTCTGCAGGTTTTTCTTCCCCACTTATTTTGAGTGCAGCCCAGACCAGCCTTGAGCCTCAGCCTTCTGCAATGTTGAGATGACAGGTGTGTGGGTCCACACCAGACAAGAGCTCACTGTGTAGCCCAGGCTGGCCTAAACTCTTAGGATTCTCCTGCCTCTTCCACCCAGTGCTGAGATTAAAGACGTGCACCACCACACCCATCTTGTCTTTGTGTCTTCACCACTGTGTCAGGTGTGGCCATGTTGGTGGCAGATGTACCTTGTGCTCAGTGCATCCTCACGGCAGGACTTGTCAGACAGGGCCACGTGAGCAGCCGCTTCCCTCTCTCTGCAGTTAATGAATGAGAATGCTGCTGTGGCGGATGTAGACAGCACTGTGCATCCCAGCTCAGAAACACCTACTGCAACCAACTACTTTCTGCAATACATCAGCTCCAGGTGAGTGTGCTGTGATGCGCACATGCCACCAGGACTCTCCATCTCGAGAAGAGAGGTCCAGCTAGCCTGTGCTTCAGGCTGTGGGCCTGGGGATGGGGGGAGGACAGGCGTTTGTGTGTGCATGTGGTGCCACACTGACGTTGCCACTCCTCTCTCCAGCGCAGACAGCTCAGCCTATAGTACTGACACCTCCAACAAGTTTGTGTTTGGCCAGAACATGAGCGAGCGCGTCTTGGTGAGTAGTCCTGGCTGGCACTGTTACCTACTTGGGGGCTCACAGCATGTGGCTGTCATGCTGTCTCCTGTACAGTCAGGACAGGATTCTCAGGTACAGGAATGAGAAAGACCAGCTCCAGCTCACATTCGCTACAGGCTTCTGTTGCCCCCCAGAGGCTGCTAGGGGGCCGGCTTCACCCTCTCTTTACTCTTCACTGACACAGGCATCCCTTTGGCCAGCGCCATAGCTGGCCCCAAAGCTATACCACTGAGACAGGTGGCCTGTGTCCCTGTTCACAGAATCAGCCATGCCTGCCACTTCTGCAGGACAGGGGCAGCCAGGATAGCAGGCGCATGTATATTCCCTGCTTTCTGAACACTTGTAGCCCAGGACGTAGAGTCTAGCGATCACCAACTCCTCTCAGCCATTTTCTCCCTCTGGGTGTGCATCCAGCCCCACCATGGTGTCCACAGACTCTGGTCATGCCCCTTGGCACCTGGTACGGTCGCCATGCTGCAGCTTATTCCTGTTGGTCTGCCACAGCGTGTGGTCCTAAAAGGAGGGCCTGACTAGGAATGCTGTTGAGGACAGGCCCCTGCAGGGTGCTCAGGTGTCAGGCCTCCGGGAAGTGCTGAGCAGCCGTCCCTGCTGGGCCTCTCACTCTGTCCTCAGCACCCACAGCAGCTCCGCCCTGGCACGCTTGTTTCCTCAGAGCCCCCCCAAGCTGAATGAAGCCAACTCAGATGCCAGCAGGGAGACTACGCATGTCCAGTCAGGGTCTGAGCCATCATCCCAGGAGGCTGTCCCCAAGAAAGGTAGGGCACAGCTCTGCACACCTCCCGACCACTAGGCAGGGACAGCTGTGGCCCCAATAGATGTGAGAGGTTGGCTTGAAGATCCCGGGATGGATGGCGGGTGGCCATGCTCTGCTGACCAGGACAGGGCTCCTCAGGTCCCCAGGAGCCCCAGGCCTGCTGACTTGGCTGTGGTTTTGGGTCCTCTCCATGCAGAGTCACTAGCCGAGTCAGCCGCTGCCTACACTAAGGCCACAGCGTGGACATGTTTGCTGGAGAAGGTGGAGGTCATCACGGGGGAGGAGGCGGAAAGTAATGTGCTACAGGTGAGAGCAAGCATGCTGAGCAGGGCGGCCAGGAGTGGGCTGCATAGCAAGACCTGACTTCCAGAACAGCGAGTGAATCTGGGCATCCTGTCCCACACCTTCAATCCCAGCACTTGGGAGGCAGAGGCAGGGAGATGTCTGTGAGTTCAAGGCTTGGGCTACTGAGAAAGTTCCAGGACAGTCAGGAACGTTTTTGCCTAAACGACTTGCACAGCCACTGTCACAGTTTGAGCCCCGTCCAGTGAGCTAGCACCCAGCACCCGCAAGTCTTCCCCTTGCCTCTGGGTTTCCCAGTTCTGAACACTTCTGGGATTCTCTGATGTATGGAGTTTTGTCCTGGTTTTGTCACTGAGTTTGGTGTCCTTAGGTCGGTTGTTTCTGTCCCTGACTGGGTAACACTCCAAGGGACGGCATGGTGCCAGTGAACTAGTACGTGTCTCTTTCTGCTTCAGGGCCCTCACAGGCAGTGTTACACGTGCATGTAAGGACATTTACTTGCTTTCTGGGTTGGCAGTGGAAGGGACTGCCATGCTGTTGTCTTCCCAAGCACTGTAGGATGTCCCTGCAGCCAGGCAACTCCTTCCCGCGGGAGCGAGGTGTCGTCTCTGTGTGTTTGGGTTGCCAGAGTTCTCCTTGCTTACGCATTTGGGCAGGGTACATGGCTGCATAGTAAAACCTAGCTTGCTGGAGCTTGGCTTCCATTCCCAGCACCACAGAAACCAAAACACATACAAAGAGATGACTGTGGATAAAGAACAAAGCTGGGTGCTGGCTGGCAGTGTCCTGACCATAGCTGTGGACTGGTAGCCAGGTGGGGTAGTAAGATACCCAGCATCACTGGTAGCTCTTGATTTGAAGTGGAGCCTGAGTTTGGTGGGGTACAGAGCGTGGGTACCCACACCCTGCTCACTGACCCCATGTGTTACAGATCCAGTGTAAGCTGTTTGTGTTTGACAAGACCTCACAGTCATGGGTGGAACGTGGCCGGGGACTTCTGAGGCTCAATGACATGGCATCAACTGATGACGGCACGTTACAGTCCCGGCTGGGTGAGCACTGGGGAAGGGTAGACCCTCCTAGAGGTGGCCAGGGGTCACACCAAACCAGAAGTGTGGGGACCACAGCTGGGATGGGGCATGGCTGTGAGCAGGGCTACGCATCGGGCCCTCTGGCTGGGGCCTACTGCTCCTGCACACTCACTCTCTGCTCAAGCATCCTTAGTGGAAACAGTACAACTCGGAAGCAAGGTGGGGGCAGGAGCGTGTCAGCCTGGGCTGTGAGTCCTCAGAGCAGTGGGCACTGCTCCAGTGTCGGTTGGAGCTGCCCTCCTCTTGTTGGGGTCTTGTGAACATGGTCTCTCTGTCGCCCAGGCTGACCTGGGATCCACCGTGAGCCCTTCCAAAGACATGGGGAGCTCCTGTCCATTTGGTTACATTTCCTTGAAATGTCAGCTTAAGCCCAGAATTGGGAGGTGAGGCAGGAGGACTGATATGAGTTCAAGGCCAAGCCCAAAACAAAAAACAGTCTGTGACTTGTGACCCTGTACATATGGGGTAGTTGGGGGCTTGTTGTTGTTCTTTTTGTGTTTGTTTGTTTTTAAATTTTATTTATTTTATGTGCATTGGTGTTTTGCCATGGGTGTTGGGTTTCCTGGAACTGGAACTACAGACAGTTGTGAGCTGCCATGTGGGTGCTGGGAATTGAACCCTGGTTCTGTGGGAGAGCACTTGGTGCTCAGTGCCTTCCCCCCCCCCCTTTTCCTGAACAGGGTTTCTCTGTAGCTTTGGAGCCTGTCCTGTTACTCACTCTTGTAGACCAGGCTGGCCTGGAACTCACAGAGATCCACCTGCCTCTGCCTCCTGAGTGCTGGATTAAAAGCGTGGCCCACCACTGCCCAACACAGTCAGTAGTACTCTTTAACTGCCGAGTCATCTCCAGCCCTAGTTTTTTTTCCACCCATAACAGGTAGCAAGCCAGGAACTACCTGTATGATGCTTATTACTGGAGCCTCAGATGAGCTCCTGGCCTTGGGGGGAAGGGAGGATGGGACTCATAGGCCTGACTGGGTGGGGAGAGTTGGGATCCGCCTCACACACGTAGTAGGCTTGGGCTTCAGGTGGGGCGGGTGGTCTCCATCTCAGGAGGGCTCTGTGAGAACATGCCTGCCCTGTTCCAGACCAGCCCCCTCCCTGCAAGGGCATGGCTCCCCTGGTCTTCTGGAGGTGGGCTGCAGGTTAGGACATGCATGTAGCTAAGCGGCCTCCTTGCTGCAGTGATGCGGACCCAGGGCAGCCTGCGGCTCATCCTGAACACGAAGCTGTGGGCACAGATGCAGATGGACAAGGCCAGCGAAAAGAGCATCCGCATCACAGCCACAGACGCTGAGGACCAGGGCGTCAAGGTCTTTCTGATCTCGGTGAGCTCGGGAAGGCTGACGTGGAACACTGGCTCATTACTGGTCACTGTCCTAATGTCACAAAGCAAAGACACAAACCTCCCTGGGCAGTTCCCGATAGCTATATGCACACCATGCTGTCCCCTCTACTACACGTTACATGTGGAGGGATGACAGACCCCACTCTGACTCTCCAGGGGCCTTCCATCACTCGTAGTCCCATGTCAGAGAAGTCAGCTGCCAGGCCAGTGTGGCCCAGTGGCAAGCCAGAGTCTACATGTGTGGATGCTGCCCAGCTTGGCTGCCAGCTACACACTGCCACCTCACACACTGTCTCCCCAGGCCAGCTCCAAGGACACTGGCCAGCTGTATGCAGCCCTGCACCACCGCATCCTGGCACTGCGTAGCCGGGCTGAGCAGGAACAGGAGGCCAAGGCTCCTGCACCTGAGCCAGGGGCCACCCGGACCACTGAGGAGGAAGACAGTGATGAGGATGCGGTGCTAACTCCCTCAGGGGTCACTCCCTCAGGAGCCGGTGAGCAACATGGGGCCTGTGGGAGGGACTCCAGCTGGTCACAGTGGCTGTGCTGGGGCTGAGGGACCCACTCTTCCCACAGGCACAGGTGATGAAGGAGATGGCCAGACTCCTGGGAGCACATAGCAGCAGAGCCACTGCGCCAGGCTGCTGCTTTGTCGTCTGTCCGCTGCCCGTCCCTCCCTGCAGGCCGCGTCATGGTGGTGTCTATTGCTGGGGTGGCCGCAGGCTGGATCCGCGTGTCCCCTCTGCAGCAGATGGGGATGCCAGGATGCGGCTTGGGACTCAAACCTCATCATATTGATGAGCAGAAAGAACGTTCCCTGCCCTCCTCCGATCGAAAAGGCACATTGACACTTGTCACAGCTTCCGCTGGCTCTCAGACCTGGCCTGGTCACCCAGCCTCGTGGTGACCAGCTCTCCCTCCCTGGGCAGCAACAGTTCAAACTCTGAGCTCAGCGTTCTGTTGAAAGCAACCTGCTGTCTGCTCAGCTTCCCACTCTGCCAGGTTCACATGGCTGATGCCTCTTTCATTTCTGATGGCTTGGCTTTCGAGGACCTGGGTGAAGCTGCTTTTTGGCTGAACTGACTTGATGTCCCCGTGGGAAGCGTCCGGCCCCACAGCGACTCCCTAGGTTTGGGCCTGAGAACGCCTGTCTGGACAACGCTGGCGCAGGAGGGTTCCTGTGCTCTTGTTCACCTGCACCACCTGGGCCTCCTAAGCAGCACAGCCCTGAGGGGATTGACCATCTAGGGCCCCTGAAAGGCAAATGGTGACACCCCCACTCATAGACTATGTGGTTCCATCTCTGGCTGGGCCACACCCGGGGAGCCAGCAAGGATACCAGAGGCTGTCTGGCAGATGGGTCGGTCACACTGCTTCCAGCCTTAGCCAGTCAGTGACAAGTGACTCCAGACGTCGCCCATGTGTTTTGGAACATTTATGTAAGATTGTCATATGAAATGTATTTGAGAACTGCATTAAAACTTTTAACTAAAACCCCGACCTCCCATGCACCTGGCAGCCAGACAAGCTGGGTGTGGCCATGGGGCCCCCTGATGGGGTCAGTGCTCTATCCAGCCAGGCCTACGGGTGGCCCTGCCAAAGACCTGGTCCAGCCGGTTCTTCAGCCTCCCGTTCTCACATATTCCCCTCCCTGTGTCTAGCTGGGGCCCCAGGACAGTGGTGACAGAGGAGCAGATGGGTCAGGGGACTAGGCTAAGGGCGGTTGTCAGGCAGCTGAGGGCAACAACATCAGAGGCGCCAGGCATTGCTCACCATGGCCACGAACTCTGAATCTGTGTCCACTGAAGCGCTGAGTCCCCTGTAGTAGTCTTGGAACTCGGCTAGTGTGACCTGTGTGGCGGGGGGGGGGGTAGGATGACAGGCTATGAGGGGGGAAGGCTGAGTGGGACCCAGGCCAGGGAAGCTGCCCCTGTGGGAGGTACCAGGTGAACACACCTGCCCATCCTTCTCAAATGTGTCAAAATTGTCGAGGAATTGGTGAAGGGCCTCATCCTCTGTCCACTCTCCACTGCGCACCTTGGGGTGAGCGCGGCCAGAGTACACCCCTCGCAGGTCGTCCACAGTCACCACACCATCCCCTGTCTGGTCCAGCTTGGCAAAGGCGGCTGCAATGACAGCTTCTCGGGCCTGGGACATGGGGGGCTGTAGAAGGGGACAGTGACTGAGGGGTGCTGGGGTTTGCCACTCTCACCAGCACCCCCTCTCAGTGTCTGAGGTCAGCCTCACCTGTAATGCCTGCAGGAACTCCTCCAAGTCCAGCGTCCCACTGCCGTCGCGGTCCCAGCGTTTGCACAGTGCCTCTGCCTCTGCCTCCCCCACATCCAGTCCCAGCTGTCCCAGGCCCTGCCTCAGCTCCTCTGCATCCAGGGACCGGCTGCCATCCTTGTCCAGGCGGCGGAAAAACCTGGGGAGCAAGATATCAAGATGGGATTCCATTGATGGGAAGTGCCTGGCCAGAAGGTGCCGAGAGTACCGGGGATGAGGGCTCACCTGGCCAGGTCCTGGATGCCTGAGGCCCCTCTGGATAGACACTGGGCTCTCAGCCTTTCTATGGTGGCATTTACGGTGTCCATTATGAGCACAAATGAACACTGCAGAGACAGAACTTGCAATGGGTTTCTGTACTCGGCTGGCCTGACAGAGCTGCTTGCTGATAACCACACAGCCCAAGAACACCCCGACCACTCACCTGGCTTCCCTGTGTCAGGGTCTGGCTGGTGGAGCTCTGGGGAGGTCTGTGCGTCCTGCCTGGCACAGCTGTTGCTAGGTAATATAGATGTCTCTGGGGTCAGGGAGGGGCCCGACTGTAACTCTTTCTGTACCAGGCACATTAGCCTGCCAAGAAGGGCAGGCACTGTGACTCTCAGACCCCTTTCCACCCCTGGGGCCACAGTAGCTTCAAGCCTGGCTGGAGACTTGGGGCACACAAGCTGTCTCACTCTGGACTTCAGGGGTACCCCAGCTGTTTGGGAAACTTGAGATGGGGACATAGCTGAAAGTCTGAAGCCAGGTTGGGCTACAGACTGAAACCTTTGTCTTTCAAACAAACAAACAAACAAAATAAAATCTGGGGCCTGGTGTACACAGGTATAATCTTGGCATGCCAGACGGAAGGACAGGAGTTCCAAGCTATGTGAGACTACCTCAAAATCAAAAGAAATATTGTCCATGAGTTTCCAAGCCAACCAGTGTCATGATTCAGTTAATGAGAGGCTGAAGTGACATTTGCTACCCAAACGGATGGCCTGTTGTACTCCAAACATTGGCAAGTTTTAGAAAACTAGCTCATTGTTTGCAGTTTTTGGTGCTGGGGATGGAACCCAGAGCCTTGGCATGCCAAGCAAATGTTGCTAAGTCACCCCTCAGGCACCATTGCTTTTCTATAGAGAAATGTAAAATATAATTAAGAATTGCTGGGAGCATTCCTTTTCACAGTGCTGGGATAGAAACCGGGGTCCCAACCCATGGCAAGTAAGCCCTACCACTTAGCTACAGCCCAAGCAATTCTGAGTCTTAAGATGCAAGGCCACAAATCACAATCCCAGAGAACCCAGACAACAATGAGGACCCTAAGAGAGACTTACATAGATGTAATGTACATGGGAAGTAGAAAAAGACAAGATCTGAGTAAATTGGGAGCATGGGGACCTTAATTTAAAAAAAAAAAAAAAGTAAGGCTGGGGAGTAAATTTCAGCATTACAAACAAGCCCCCCACCCCGCCTGGCCTGGAATCCCTAGAGAGAAGCTGGGCATGTGGTCACTGGTGGAACTTCTACCTAGAATCCCCCAGATGGGGAGTGGAAGGTGGCGCTTAGGTAATAAAACCAATAAATCCTTGTCCCCTAAATTCAAAGTTGCTTTGGTACACAGAGCAGTTTCCTTTCCCTTTGGTCTGAGTGTCCTCAGCTGTGACAAACTGTGCAGAGTTGCAGGAATTGTGACTCCAACCCCTTCAGATGTGTTCTTCAGCCAAGGAGAACTGTACTGTCCTACCCAGTCCCCACAACAGGAAGGACAGCCCAGGCTTAGAAATAACTGGTTTATTCTGGTGTGTCTCTCCTGTACAAACAACTCCCTCCTCCCTCTGTTTTCCTCTGCTGAGGGTCCCAGGCAGGAAGTCAGCACCACGCAGGATTCAGAGACAGCTGGATGGAGCAGCCCCTATCTCCCCCCACCCCCAACACACGCACACTTGGTGGCTGCTCCAGGACAATTCCCTGAGCACGGGGACCATGAAACTCAACAGACCAGCTGCTGGTTGCACGCTGGCTGTGGGGGCGTGTGAGGACTCTTCCCCCCCCCCCCCCCCACTGCTCTGACGAAAACAACACACCCTCACCATCGCAGGCCCGGGACAGCACCGAAACCAGAGTTACAAAATAGATCCTCTCAGGGTATCAAAAGGAGACTTGCTACAAAAACACCATTGTCCCTGGGACAGGGCAAGGGCTAATCAGATGTCCGGGAGGCTCCTGGCTGTTGGGGGCCTCATCAGCTGTGGCAGGTGCTGATGTAGACAGACGTTCAAAGGCAGCCCCAGCTACATAAAAGGGCAGAGGCCAGCCTGGAATACACAAAACTGCCTTAAAAAAGCAAAAGAAGCAATCACAGTGGAAGGCAGCAACCAGGCTGTAGTAATTACTACAGGGACGCTGGTCAGAAGGCCCCTCTGAAAGGGGACATTGGAGAGAAACCTGAGTGTCATGAGGGAAGGCTGAGGCTTGGACTGTGGTGTCAGAGGGAAGGATGGAGGCAAGGGAAATGGATCCTGGGTTCATGATTTGTCGTCTTTCACAGAAGCAACAGAGCATGAAGTAAGGAGATTCTGCCTCGGGAGGGATGAGTGGTGATGGGTCAGGACTCATGTCACCTGGGCATGTGACTTACACTTGTATTCAAAGCACTTGGAAGGACTGTGAGTTCCATCTCACAGCAAAAAAACAAAACAAAACAAAAAACCAAGATAGGGCTTGGTGTTGGGTGCCTGTCATCCCAGCAGAGTTCAAGGTCATCCTCCTGAGACAGCCTGGGCTCTGTGGAACCCTGTCTCCAACAGGAAACGGCACGGCTTCGGAGTCAAGCTGCTATTACTTCACTGGTGCTGGGATGGCTGTCCATCTGTCAGTTTGCCAGCATGTCTGCATGCTGGGCAGGGGCTCCACCACTGAGCCACTGCCTCACCCCTTGTTTATTTTGGAAATTATTTAAAATCAACTGAATGTAGCAGATGCCCCAAGCGCTGGGGGGGGGGGGGTGGAACTGTTTTAAAATGGGATCTTGGCCTTTTATTTGTTCTGATGTTTATGAGATCCCAATAATATCCCAGGACCCCTCAGGGACACTGGCGATATCCAGGGCTCTGGGCCTTGGCCACACATTCTGAGATCTGATCTGCCAGAGCAGCTCACACCGTGGTCCCAAAGACAGCAGGCTGCAAGTCATCCTGGCCCTCCCCAGTGCTGTTGCCCAGGGGTGGGCCGGGCCCATCGGGAAGCAGCTGGCCCTGGCTGCTGGCTGGCGAGGGGCCCAGTCGCTCAGCCTCCTCCAGGGCAGTCAGCAGCGCAGCCAGGGGCGGCCGTCGGCGAGCAATGTCCTGCAGCAGGTCAGCCTGGGGCTGCAGCTGCTTGATCACCTGGTCCCTCTGATCCACTGCAACCTGCAGACTGCGGACAGCGGCCTCAGAGCTCAGCAGCTGCTCCTGGAGGGCAGAAATCTCCCTGGTGAGGGGGCCAAAGGAGGGTAGTTACTACTAGGGTAGAGGGGATCTGCCTACCTCCACTGCCTCTTTATTTGTGTGCTTGTATGTGTGCTCAAATGCCCACATGTAAGTTGGTTCACTTCTACCCCATAGGATAAAATTCTTTATCTTTTTTTCTTGCTTTGTTTATCGAGAAGACAGGGTTTTTCTGTGTAGTCCTGGCTGTCCTGGAACTCGCACTGTAGACCAGAATGGCCTGGAACTCACAGAAATCCTCCTGCCTCTGCCTCCCATTCTTTTTTTTATTATGTATATAGTGTTGTGGGCATCAGATCTCATTATAGATGGTTGTGAGCCACCATGTGGTTGCTGGAAATTGAACTCAGGACCTCCAGTTCTGAACAGCAGTCAGTCCTGAACAGCAGTCAGTTCTCTTAACCTCTGAGCCATCTCCCCAGCTCCTCTGCCTCCCATTCTTAATGGCAAGTGAGTGCCCTTACCCACAAAGCCATCTCTATAGCGTTGGTAAAGTACCCAAACCCCACAGCATGCCTGGGGCCAGGGTTCTATCCCTAGCACACCATCATCCCAGCACTCCAGGGGATCAGGAGTTGAAGGGAATCCTGGCTACACAGTGTCTTCCAGGCCAAAAACAAAATAATGCCAGTTTTGTGGCTCCTTCAGAAGGACTTCCTTGTGGCCCAAAATGGTTGCCACAGCTCTGTCTACTGTATATGGGTTCTGACATCGCGGTCTCGGGTGCGCTGTGCACCTACCGATGGGCTCCTACCCAGCAGCCCCTAGGACATGCTCTTCTCTTCACACCTCCTCCGATCTTCAGACGGGTACAAAACTCTAGAGTCCCCAGGGCGGGCAGTACCAGGGGACCAGGCCTTGCGGGACAGCTGGCCCCGTTTGAACAGTTTGAGACACTCATACAGCCCAGGCGGTACTCCTAACTCCTGATCCGCCGGCCTCAGCCTCCTCAGTGCCACGATGCCAGACACGTAGAGCTCCTGGTTCCCAGCCCTTGCCGCCCGCCTCCTCCGGGAAGTCCGCCGGTCGGGCCTCCCCCGGGGCCTCACCGGTCCTTGACGCGGCCCAGCTCGTCCAGGGCGGCGCGCAGCTGCTGGTCGTGGCGGGCCAGGCGCTCGGCCTGCGCGCGGACCGTGCGCTCCGCCGCCAGCAGCCGCGTCTCCAGCTCCGCCGCGCGCCGGTGCACGGCCGCCAGGTGCGCGTTCGCCTCCCGGATCTGCAGCGCGGGCGGCGCAGACATGGTCCCCGGTCCGCCGCGCAGGCCCCGCCCCGCCCCGCGAGGCTCCTCCCAGCGTGCAGGGAAGGCCCCGCCCACGAGCCCACCCTCGGACGCCGTCTCAGGCCGCGGCCGCCTTTCTTTTAAAGCCTCTCAAGAGGCCCGCCCTCTGGGGGGGAAAAGCTGTGACTTCCTCTTGGACTCTCGCTATTGGCCACGTTTCTGAGAGGGGCAGGGCTAAGGAAGGCCACGCCCTTTAAATGCCACTCAAGTCTCTTTCAGAGTCCGCTTCCGTTTGCCTACGCCTCGGCGTTCAGGGAGATCTTGAACCAGCGCAGAATAGGCTTGAGATCCGTCAATTACTATCCTCGATCTACGATTGGTGTCTATGCCGATAGTCCCCGCCCAAGAACTGGCCACGCCCCAAAATAGTCGCACGCTGTTCTGATTGAGAGAACACCCTACACACACACATTCTGGGCCCCTGATTGGCCGAAGCGCTGTGCTCTGTAATACCTGCATTGCGATTGGTTTATCCTCTGTCAATCTCGCATATTGACCCGCCTTATGCTGCAATCGCTGTACTGCAATTGATCTGGCAACCTGTCAATCTCTTGGATGACGGGTTGTCTATGCCATCGATATTCTCTCTGCTAGGAACGCCGTCTTTGCTAGGAGAGGCTGCATTTTTCTTGACTGATAGCTGTGCTCCTCAGTTTACCTTTCCAAGAATGAAGTCACGGGTGTTCCTACCCAGATTCGCTCGTGGGGATGCGCACGACACCGTTTCTACTACGTGAAACGGAGACGTCCACACCCAGCCCGCTCCGCGCGCATGCGAACAAGCTGTGTGCACATCCGGGACGCTCAATAAAGTTGTGCGCTGGAAGCCTCGCGAGAGTTGGCCCGGCCGGCTGCCCTTGAGCTCGCCGCGGCGCGGAAGGGTCTACGGAGCGCGCACGGCCGGGCGCAGCCATGGCCCAGCGGCTCCTGCGGGCCTACGATGAGATCCCCGACGGCACCCAGTGTCACCGCAAGACCTACATAACCACTGCGTTCGGTGGCCTCATCGGTGAGCGCGGGCCGTAGAGCGGAGGGCACGCGGAGGTCAGGGATGCCGCGGTGCGGGGCCGGAAGGTGCAGGAGCTTGATTCTGAGGGGTGGAAACCTGTTTGCCCGCTACCCCTAGGATCTCAAGGGGTCATAAGCCATTATCGGGCCGCGGAACCCGGAGAAAATGTGAAGATCTTTCTAGGGTCATGGAGTGATCAGGCCATTCGAGGTTTTGGAGATACTAGACCGCAGACTCGCTGTGTAGCCGAGGGTGGCCCTGAGCCCCTGATCCTCATGATCCTCCTGCCTCAGCCTCCGAAGTGTCGGGATGACAGGGCTACACCCCGGCTTAGTCTCTGGGAAATGTTTTGTTGTTATTATTATTAGTGTCTGTTTTGAGGTTTTTCAGGCAGGGTCCCACCGTCTATCCCAGACTGACCTCGGACTCGGAGAACTGTCTGTCCCTGCCCCCCGAACTCAGGGATCAAAGGCGTGCGCCACCACGGGAGATATTTATTTGTTTACTATTATTTTGAGACAAGATCTTCCTACGTAGCACTGGCTGACCTGGAACTAAATCCTCCTGCCTCTGCCTCCAGAGTTCTGAGATTAAAAGTGTGCGCCACCATGAGGACCTAATACTGTAAGATTTCTGATGGGGCACTCTTTTTAGGAATGTCAGACATCTTTTTGGGTGACTCTCACTGCACCCACAAGGCCTCTGTCAGTCATGCTTTCACAGTGTGTATACAGGCCTCATTCATGAGTCTGCCCCAAGGCTTTGCTCCCTCCAGGCCAGTGCTGTGGGGTCAGATGATTGAGAGAATTTTTTTGTTTGTTTTTATTTTGTTTTGTTTGATATGGGGTCTCTCTACGTTGTCCAGGCTGGCCTTGAACTCACAGACATCTACCTGCCTCTGCTGGGATTAAAGGGGTGGGCCACCATTACACGGCTTGGATTTGGAGGGTTTTAAAACTGACAGAACCTTGGCATTGGACCCAGAGGATGAGCGTGTGCAGTGTGGGGTTAGGCTGGAATGTCTCAGGTGGATGCTGAGCCTAAGCAGGTCCTTGTCAGAAGCATTGCTGGGGAGCCAGTGGGGGAGGAGGTGGGAAGTTGTAGCTGCTTGAGTAATCTTCCCTGTACACCTTCTTTGTCCCCAGGCATCTCATCCCCCCTGGGGGGACTGGTTTCCTACCTGGCTTCCCTAAAGGGCAGTGAGCCTACCTCCCCAATGAGGTCTAACAACTTGGGGAACTCATGAATGAATGAATGAATGAATGAATGAGGCCCTCAGTGAGTGGGTGAATGAATGAATTCCTGCCTTGGCAGCATAGCCCCCATAGGGATGGTGGCTGCTCCTGGAGGCTCCCATGCTGCTGGTGGCGCCAAGGCTGTGCCTGTTCTGTGCCGTGGGACAGTCTGGGAATGGGTCTTATGACCCCTGGCTCATAAGGGTCACTCAGGGTCCCTGTGTCCAGACCCGTCCTTCAGCCCAGCATCAGCTCATCATCTTTGAGGTCCAGCTGGAGGCTGTCAGTGTTCAGCTCGGAACTCCCAGAGCTCACCAGGAAAGGCACGTGTGGCACATCCCCTGGGGCTGGAGGATGGCTGAGAGGCAACACCCAATGTCCTGTGGCCAACTGTGCCAGACTGGTGGCTTTGCTTCTCTGGGGCCACTTCACCTTCTGTGAAAGGGAGTAACGGCAGAATCCAGTCAGCCAGCCAGGAGCGGCGATCATCAGTTTCCTTGTCATCAGTTTCCGTGTAGTGGGAAACCTGTAGCAGCTGCCCAGAGAGATGGGGATGGTGACTGAGGCTGCCCCGCCATCCATCCAGACCTGGGCTCCCGGCTCAGCATCCACCCTGGCCTCAGCTGTTACATAAGCCATGGTGTGAAGTATGGGGCAGTGGGGAGTGGAAAAGCTGACCAGCGTGGCGGCAGGGTAGGCGTGGAAGGCACAGAGCCAGCCCAGAGCCAGCCAGGTATAGAGACACGTCTGGCTGAGCCGGCACGTGAAAGGTCTAGCCTCTCTCGAGCCTGGTTGCTGCCAAGCCGGATTAGGCCCAGGTCCCAGCCGCTTGGAAAATCTGGCCTTTGATGGGAGCGGAGGAGGCACTGTGAGAGCTGTGCCGTTGATGGCACGGGACCCTGGGTCGGTGAACGGCAAGAGGTGGGCCTGGGTTTGAGTTCTGCTGTATCCCGGCAGAGCTTCCTAGACCTCCGCCCTTTCTCCTCCACAGGCGCCATAGGCTCAGCCTACAGCGTCGTACTCAACCCTGCAGACACCCACCTGGAAGCAGTGGCCAGGGCTGGCCGGTACACATTCACTGCAGGTGAGCTGGCAACGAGTCCCAGGACACTGACCCTGGCCTGGCTTAGAGGGCAGAGAGTGGTGGCACCCAGCCTTGTCCACACAGGGACAGCCAGGTGCTGGCTCAACGCCGGCTCAGTTTCCCCACCTCCAACCCCCACCGCCCCTTACAGCTGCTGTCGGAGCTATGTTTGGTCTCGCCACCTGTGTCAGTGCCCAGGTCCGTGAGAAGCCAGATGACCCCCTGAACTACTTCATTGGAGGCTGCGCTGCAGGCCTGACCCTGGGAGCGCGCAGTGAGTGTGTCCCCTCTACAGTGTGTGACCCCTGATCACTTGGGCCTCCTCCCTCTTTGTTCCACTCCAGACAGGCAGTTGCTGCCATTTCAGCACTGGGCAGTCCTACCTAAATGCCCTCCTGAATGGCTGTCCTGCCGTGTCACCCTGTGTCACAGACATTCAGTAGCCATCTCCAGGGTGGGACGAGGCCTGGGCTCCCGTTTTTCTGCATTCGCATGTGCACACTGGGAACCGGCGGCTGTCTCTTCCCAGCTGGGGCCCTGTAAGGTCTGGGTTTGCCCACAGCCCAACTTTGACTTCAGCCCCAGGCCTCCTACTCTGTGTGGTCCTGGGCGTCTGGCCAAGGGAAAGCCATGCTGGCCCTCAATTCAACCGTGGGGAAAGGCTGTAGCAGGGAGGTGTCTTCACTGCTAGGAGCTGACCACATCCCCTCCCGACATGACCTGGAGTGGGGAATAGTTGGTACAGGGTAGCCGGGCCTTGGTATCCCCATTTCCAGAACTCACTGCTGGGCTCTATAGGTGTCTGAAGAACCCTAGTTCCATCAGCCCCTATCGCCTTGGGGGGCTCCGGGGTTGCACTTAGAGTACCCTGTGCCTGATGCTGTTCTTCCCCACAGCTCACAACTACGGGACTGCAGCTGTGGGCTGTGTATACATGGGCACCGCAGCCGCCCTGTTCAAGATGGGCAAGCTGGAAGGCTGGGAGCTCTTCGCCACCCCCAAGGTGTGAGCAGAACCCTGCAGCAAATAAACACCGTGTGTCCCGGTGCACAGGTGTCCTGGAGACTTCCTTGCAGCCATGCAACGACCACGGGGGAGACTGTGTGTGTGTGTGTGTGTGCGCGTACGTGTGCGTGTGTGCATGTGTGCGTGTGCAGGAGCGGATGAGATGACACAGGTCCAGACTTGCTCTGGACACGTGGAACTCAGAGGCAACCAGGGAGAAGACCGGAAGACCACACGTGCCCAGTGTGGGTGTGCCGAGGCTGCTGACCTGGCCCTGCAGTGGGGGAGCTGCCCACTGAGGCCAGAGGGAGCTAGGGTTGAGAGCTGCGTTGACACAATCCACATTCCCGTGGTCAGCCACCAGCGAGTGGAAACCTGGCCACCCCCATGCTCAGGTTGCCGCCATTACCTCCCAGGCCTGCCCTCAAAGCCAACAGCTTCTGGTAAACACGGCCCACACACCCGTTACTCCAAGTTCCTGGGCAATGGAGCAGAGAGTCCTGGATGAGCTATCCTGTCGTGCAGGCCACCACAAGCCTCAAGCCCAGAATGGAGCCCATCAGCCTGGCCAGGTGACATGGAGCTCAATCCCTGCCTAGCAGAATCCTTGCCCAGAGCCTGACAGCCCCATGATTTAGGTGGCCCCGGAATGCTGGCGACGCCCAGCCCAGCACTGGCTGAGCTTCCTGGCAATCGTGGAGGAAGCAGCGGACTCCAGCAGGCCGCAGCAGCTGTAAATCAAGCTCTGTGTCCTGCCTGAGGAGCTGCTGGGCCCAGGCACTCACTGTTAGGGGCCCAAACTGGCATGTGTCCCCTGCAGCCCCAGGTGCCATCTCAGGGTCATCCCCAAGGCTGTTTGAGCTGGACTTGGGGCTCCCTGAGAAAGACTGGGGATACCCCAAGATGTGCAAAGGACACAGCTCAGTCCCCAGAATGCTGGAATTCATTTGCTCTCTGGCTTTGAATCCTGGGCTCCTGGCTGTGTCTCTCAAAACAGGCCCTAGGAAACGGGAAGGAATGACTTCCCTCTGTCACAGCAGGTCCCTCCAGCTCCCTAGTTCTGGACGTGTCCCCACAAAGGTCTGAATGGACCTGGGTAGCCACTCAGGAATGCAGTCCTGTAACTTCAGATCACCGTGGCCACCATCTCCCTTTCCTTCACTGCCTGAGCTCCAGGGACAGGAGGGCTTCCCCCGGGGCCTGCCGTGGTGCTGCCCTGCCCACTGGTCACTACTGCATCTTTTGTAGGTCTGGAACGGGGTGCTCAAAGCTGATGACTGTTCCCCATCTTGGCTTCCAGGGTGCTGCTGACTCTGCTTGCAGCCCACCCAGCCCTTTCTGGGCTAGCTGCCAGGGCTAGAGCGGCCTGCCAGGCCCCCCGCCTGCAGTCCAGACCCCCAGAAAGGGGCAGGATGGGGTGGTTGCTCACCGGGCTCCAGGGAACCCCAAATCCAGGCCCCATTGGCAATAAACATTTACTAGCCAGCGAGGGTTGACGTCACCCCCACACAGAGGCCCTCATCCAGAATGCCCTGCAGCTTCCCATATGGAGCAATGGGGATCATCAAGACAGGCTCCCGGAGGCCCGGAAGAGAAGGTCATCCTTGGGTCAGAGCAGGTGCTGGGGACGCTGGGACATACCTTTTCCTAGAATACATCCTACACATGTGGGCACAGGAACAAGAAGTGTGGCCCAGTGTAGTCTGTTGGCAAACCACAAAAGTCAGCAGGACACAGGGTTGAAGTGTGGCTGCGAATTCCCACCCCTACTCCACAGCCCTCTTACACAGGACCAAGGCCCAAGTCCTCCCTGCAGCCCACAGTGCCTGCTCTGCTCTCTTCCCCTCTACTACAGCCACACAGGCCTCCCCCGTGCTCCAGCATGCCAGTTCCATCCTGCCCCAGGCCATTTGCACACGTGAGCCCTCTGCCCAGTGGCTCTTCCCTAGCCGGCACTTACAGCTTCTGCGCGTTTCCTCTCCTCATCCTCCACAGGCGGCTGTCCCCTCCCTCTACTGCTCTCATGGGCATGTGGAGCAGGGCTCCATCCTGGCTGCTACACCCCATGGTTCTGACCCACCAAGGCTCAAATAATTCCACGTGAAATGACTGAGTGAGTGAAAGGTCAGGTTAGCTCCTACCTAACCTGACGGCTGTGGTGGAGCCGGCCAGGAGAGCCACCCAGGCCTGAGATGGTTACCTCTGGTGTGGGCTTGGCCCAGGGTCCCGCTTTCTCCAGCAGGTGAGACACGCAGAGTAAGAACAATACATGGGGCTCAGTGCATGACAGCACCTGCAACAGGCCATTCAGTCTCACCCCAGCCGCAGGGAACCTGTGGGCAGCTGCATCCACACCACACCACACGTGCAACTGAAGATAATAAAGATGGGTCTTTAAAAAACAAGGGGAAAGGCGCCTGCTGCCAAGCCTGGTGCCCCGGGTGCAATCTCTGAAGCCCACACAGCTGGGAGCAGAGAATGGACTCCTGTGGGTTGCCCCTGACCTTGGTACCCGCACACTGGATGAATATGTGGGCTTTAAAGGACCGGGACAGGTAAGAATCTGGATCCTACGGAACCCAGGGCGTTGGTCAGCACCTGAGTCCACAGACAGGAGTGGGCTTGTGAGGCGAGTTTGGGCAGCTGTGGACATGGGACAGGCCAAGGGCACAGCATGCCAAGGCCGTGGGTCCCTCAGTGAGGGGCCTGCCTGCCATCCCAGCAGCGGAGATGGAGTCAAGAAGATCCCCTGCTACACAGCATTAAGGCTAGCCTGGGCTACAGGAAACCCTGTTCTGAAAAGGGAGCAGTCAAAGGAAAAATAAACATTTCATCTTAGTAAAAACCCCTCTCAGGAGGAGGGGCAGCACCAGCCCATTAATCGGAGGGAGTCATCGTCTACAGGGAAACTGAGGCACAGAACATCCCCCCCTTCCAGTTCCTCTCTGAAGCAACTCCCCCCCCCCATCCGCCCACACAGGCCCAAGGTTTCCAGGAAGAGCTGGGTGGTCGGTTGTCTGGAGCCTGACCCTGGGCTCTGACCCTGAATCTGAGCAGAGAAGGTGTGAGGCGGGTAGTGGGGGGGGGCATTCCGCCCGCCCACACGGAGGGGCCCAGTTCCTCTGGGACCTGCCTGGCTGGCTGGAAATCCGCAGACCCCACTCATTAAAGAAACAAAAAGCTCAACCTGCTTCTCTTTTTATATGTCTAAAATGTACTTTATGGTTTTTCTTTCTTTTTTTCTTTTTCAATAGGTAAAACAGACTTGGGCTACCCCAAAGCTTCCAAAGCTGCTGAGACTGGACCTCAGCATCCCCTATACACACCTGCCCGTGGTCCTGTGTCTTTGTGTTTCCTC
The DNA here is from genome assembly GCF_982192425.1 of Myodes glareolus. Classification (NCBI taxonomy): domain Eukaryota; kingdom Metazoa; phylum Chordata; class Mammalia; order Rodentia; family Cricetidae; genus Myodes; species Myodes glareolus. The sequence goes on along the minus strand of NC_142033.1, from coordinate 100,969,842 downwards.
TGGCCTCATGCCCATCCCCTTTCCTGCCTGGCACATGGAGACCCACCTGTCCTTTTTAATGGCAGCATACTATCCCAATCCTCTCTCCCGTGCCTCTCCCCCACCCTCATTAAAGCTACATCCTGGGGAGCTGCCCTGTGCCCACAACCTCTAAAGTGCTAATTAGCAAGCTGGTTTTCAGTTTACAGAGAAACTGAGCCACAAGGATAAAGCTCCCATAAATCACCGTCCTTGTTCCTTTATCCACGCAGGTCCCCAGCTTGCACCAGCGGCAATGTTTATTGCCACGGATGGCTAGTGTCCATACCTGTCAGAAACCAAGGCCTGGCAGAACCTGAGTGTGGATGGTGGGAAATATCCTCACCCTAGAGTTCTTTGTACCCTGCCTTGACCGCCGCCACCCAACATTCACCCAGGCTTTCCCTTCGCCGTGTGCATTTTAAGGGCTCCTCTAATCTATGCCCGCTGGCTCCTTGTTTAGATGTGTTTAGTATTCCACTTTCCGGGTAGACCACAGGCCATCCCATTCGGCGTGGAAAGGAAATGCCGGTATTGTTAGCATTGTTCTTACCTTTGCGCTCTGAGATCTGGCCTCACTGTGTGGCCTAAAACTCATCATCTTCCTGCCTCCAGGGTGCCGAGACGCCGGGTGTGTGCCACCACTGCCCAGCTGAAGGACATCCTGCTTGCTTGCAAATCCCAGGGCTTATGGAAACAGTTCAACAAACATCCATGTACGTGGGTTTGGTGTGGGTGCAAAGCCTTTACCTCCTTTGGGTAAACTCTAAGGACGTTACTGTGGACCCTGTGGTCAGAGCAAATTAGCTCTGTGGGGAGTCATCACTGCCCTAAGCCCAGCAGCGTGGCAGGGTGTCCATGGCCCCAGGTCCTCCATGTATCGGGCTGTTGGCAGCACCTGCCCTTCCTGCCCTCTGGAGCTTTGCTTAACTGTCACCTTGGCTCCCTGGTGCCACTGAGGACAGTCACACCCCTAAGGCCGTATGGCAAATGGACAGAAAGCTGGGATGTCTGAGTGGCACTACGGTACTTCTGCCCACTGAGTACCCTCATACCCAGATGCCCATGGATAACGGGTGTTGAAGCATGTGTCGGAACTCACAGAAGAGGAGAATGTTAGAAATAGCATGGGAGCGGAGATGGATTTGAGGACAGAAAGGGGCAGGGGCAGATCCTTCTCTGGGCTGAGTTTCTTTCAAGTCCCCCGAATAGCTGTGAAGATCCAAATGCCACAGGTGTCACTGGTGCAGCCTCACTCAGGGCCATAGCAATCCCTTTGGTGACTAGAGGTCCAGGATCTGGTCCCCATCGGGGTGGTTTGGGGACAGCTGACGGCCATCTCTGGTCTCTTCCCTCAACATTAAAGAAAACTGAATGTGAGGATGGGGAGGGGGCATGGACATTTGCTGCTCCAGACTGGTCCTCTGATGGCAGTTGGGGACTCCCTTCCTTCCTAACCTGTGCTTTTTCCTTCTGACCCTCTATCCAGCCACCAGCTACAGGAGTGGGTCTTCCCCATTCTGTCCCCACCATCCTGCCCCCACCATCCTGTCCCCATCCTCCTGCCCCCACCATCCTGCCCCCACCATCCTGTCCCCACCATCCTGCCCCTCACCATTCTGCCCCCCACCATCCTGTCCCCATCCTCCTGCCCCCACCATCCTGTCCCCGCCATCCTGTCCCCACCATCCTGTCCCCGCCATCCTGTCCCCACCATCCTGCTCCCCACCATCCTGTCCCCATCCTCCTGCCCCCCACCCTCCTGTCCCCGCACCCTCCTGCCCCTGCCATCCTGCCCCCACCATCCTGCCCCTCACCATCCTGCCCCCACCATCTTGCCCCACACCATCCTGGGCCACCCACCCTGCCACCCCACTAAGAATGTGGAGAGGCTGTGAGTGACAAGCTATGGAGTCAGGGTGGCCCCCCTCCCATGTAGCTGGTCTCCGCAGCACATGGAAAGCCCATCAGCAGTCACCTGACTGACACCTAGGAGGCCCCTCTGAGCCTCTCACTAAACACCACAAGACCTGCTTTTCTGCATTGAGACAGGCTCTTGCCACAACCACACAAGCCAGTTTGGAACTTGCAATTCTCCTGCTTCAGCCTCCCAGGCTCGGGCCTTGCCTAAGCATGGATGACTGTGGGAGCTGCAGCTGCCTGACTTGGGATACAGGAGTCAGAGGTTAAGGAACGAGAGAGGGACCTGAGCCTTGCTCCCTCCGTCTGCTGGAGACCGAGTGGGAATGAAAGGATGCAAATGTGTGCACACTGGAGCACCCTCGATGACTGACAGCCTGTCACGAATGCAGGGTCACCTCTATATCCTCCAGGCAACCTGGATCTGAGCCAAAGGGGAAGAAACTTAGGGGCCCTAGCAGAGCAGAGGCTCCATCACATCTCTGGGGAATTTGCCCAGAAAAACCCAAAGCTGCTGAGTTTAAAGTTCAGAGGTAGAGCTCCTACCTAGAATCCCTCAATGAGGGATTGGGGGCGTGGTCATGGTGGAGCCCCGCCTAGAATCCCTAGTGAGGGCGTGGGCGTGATCAGGGGCAAGGCCCTGGGCTCCTTAGCCAGCATATCCCCAGAGAAAAGAATCCTACCATCCTCTTCTGAAGAGTAGCCCCAGCAGGGGAGAGGGCCCTTTGCCTCCCCACTGTATTGTGGTTTTCCAGCCTTCAGAGAGCTGTCGAAGGCAAGGCTGCAGCCTCTGGACCCTGGATCGAATTCGGGCTCTGTCACTTAGTGCACTCATGTGACTCTGAGACCATTACTGTCTCTGTGCCTCAGTTTCCCTGTCTGTCAAATGGAAATAACAGGCCAGCAAAAGCTGTGCCGACTCTGGGTGGCTTGGTGACTGACACTGATTTATGCTGGTGTCTGCCCGCCACCGCCATACAGTGTGCTGCTTAGGGGCCCCGCCAGGCCCCGGCCTCCCTCTTGGCCGGCGGGGAGGGGTTGAGCGGGAAACAGGCTAATTTTAGTTCTGATGACACCCCCCTGGCTGCCAGCCTTGTGCAAACATCCCCAGCCAAGCGTCCCCCACCCCCAGCCCGCCGCCGAAGAACTGTTTATTCATTCTTGTTGGCCCAGCTTGCCTGTGCCTGCCACCCAGGACTCTGTCCAGAGCCCATGTCCCACCGTGTCACCCGGGGGGGCTCCGCTCACCTGAGGCCTCTGCAAGGCCTGGAGACTGTCCCAGCCCACTCAGACATTGTCCCTTCAGGGACCAGCAGGTCCAGGTCGTACCCCAGGGGTCTGGGGGAAGAGTCTGTCGAGGCGAGGAAGATTTGTACTGGAGCTTCGGCTGCCTATCCATTCATCCATTCGTTCATTCGTGCAGTATATTTCCAACTCTGTCAGGTGAGCCTCCAGTTGTCAACGACAGAGACAAAGTAGCTGACAAGATGGGCAGGCTAGGATAAATGAGGGACTAGAATGCAGCCCCGAGGAGAGACGGACACACGGGGGAGTGCGAGAGGTTAATTTCCCTGTGTAAATCCGGTCTCATGTAGCACAGGCTGGCCTCCAGCTGCAGGCAGCTGGGGAGGAGCCCTGGGACCCCATGCATACTGGGTATCCACGGAGCCTCAAAGCCCTGCAGAAATGCGAGGCACTGGTGCGTTTCAGGGCACGTGCAAATGTCCCGGGGTCAGAGCGCTAAAGAAACAAAGGGTCCTGAGAGGGTCAGGAATGGGTCTGGCCTCATACCCAGCTACCCTGTTACCATGCCGACTTGGGAGGTGACAGGACTGAGGACCGCAGCTGGACTTGCTGAGTCTCAGTAGCTGGCAGGTGGATTCCAGCTGTAAATGAGGGCTTCCGGAACATTCTGAGAGTCCAGGGAGGGGAAATTATGGCTCTCAAGAGAATGCTAATGGGGCGGCAGGGCGGATAGGGACAAATGCCAGAGTGTCTTCAGCACGTGGCATCTCCATACGTTTCCCGCGGTGGCTGGGCCCATTGCCCAGGTTGTTGACATGACATTCTAGATTTTTTTTTTCTTTTACCCGAGTGTGGGACAGGTGTCCTAGAAAAAACAAGTCCCCCAAATAAAAGCCCTGAAAAAACCCCGTGCTTTTAACCTCTTCCTCACAACCTAGCTCTTCTCCTTCTGGCAAAATTCTTGACTTTTTTTTTTTTTTTAACTTTTCAAGCCACCACACCTCTACTCCCCAAAACCTGCCAGAGAGAAAGGCCCCTTTGTTCTGGCCCTGCATGGTCTCTGGAATTTTTTCTGCCAGGTACCTACAAGGTCTTGTTTCTTCTCACACTCCTTGGCAAGGGGCTTTTTCTTTCTTTTTTCTTTCCCTCTACTTGACAAAAGATGTCCTGGTGACATTTATTTCCAGAAACTGGAAATCAAGCGTGCCTGGCCCGCCTCTTCACCCACTATGAGCTGAAACTTAAGCTTCGTGAACCTGGCGGGTTTGGGGTGTCAGGGCAGGCAGACCCCGACGTGCCAGGGGCCCCAGGGTGAGGACAGGATGGGGGCGGGTGGCAAGGCCATGCCAGGTTTCTGTCACCTGGATTTTCCCGGACTCCGGCTGCATTCCACCGCCCTCAGCCTGGAGGGAGTCAAGGAGAGGTTGAGCTCATATGTGTGTATATATATTTAGACAGGGTCTTTACATTGCCCTGACTATCCTGGAACTCAGTCTGTAGCCCAGGCTGGCCTTGAACTCACAGAGATCCTCCTGCCTCTGCCTCCTGAGTGCTGGGATTAAAGGCGTAGCCACCACTGTCCGGCCAGGCCAGTTCTTAGCAGTAATGCGGGAGGGGACACCGAGGCCATGTTTCCTGTCTCGTACTCACAGTGGTGTAGGAAGATGTGTGAAGGCCTTCAGGTTCTCGGATGGATAATTACTAAATCCCCTACCCCACCGATCACGCTGGCACAGACTAGGCAGGGTACGTTCTGAGAAGTTCTGGGATGACCCTCAAAGTTACATAGCTTCCAGAGACAAGTCTGTACCCCAAAATCAAGAGACCTGAGGTCAGATGGATCCAGATTTCAGACAGATCATCTGTTAGGTACTGCAGGGCTAGAAGTGTAAATGAGAATTACTGGAACGTTCTAGAATACTCTGTGTCTGGGAGGATTGCTACTCTCAAAAATGAAGAGCTCCAGGCGGTGATGGAGCACCCCTGCGATCCCAGCACTCTGGAGACAGAGGCAGGTGGATCTCTGTGAGTTCGAGGCCAGCCTGGGCTACAGACTGAGTTCCAGGACAGCCAGAGCTGCTACACGCTGAAGGACATGCGTTTGGGTGAGCCTCAGTTTCCCCACCTTCACAGTGAACGCACAGGGAAGCCAGAGGCACGTATCCATCTGGCCCAGGTGGAAAAGCCAGAAGGAGCCCCGACAGCTGACAACGTGGGGGGCCGGGGTGCTCTGACAAGCCCACCAGTGACCCCAGGCCTGAGCCAGCTCCTGCGTACCCATGGCTCCTGAGCCACCCACACAGCACACCTGGCTCCTGGAGTGCGGGAGGGGCCGTGGAGGCCACGGCTGGGGCTTGCTTGAACAGCAGGGGAAGAGCAGGGGAGGAGCAGGTCCTGGGTTCATGGGGGATGGGTATGGGTTTGAACGGCCTGTACCCCCACACTCTGAATCACAGGGTGGTGAACTGTCCCCAACCTGGGAGCAGACCCCTCCGCCATTGCAGCCCCCCGGGTCTGAAGGATGAAGTTCCAGCAGGTTTGTAAGCTGGGGCTGAGGAGAGCATTTTAGGGCCTGAGGAGACTTAAGACCCTCAGAACACACGAATGGCCCACCCCACTCTGGACATTGGCATCTCTCGCTCAGAGAGGGTCAGAAGAAGCCTCTGGGCTCACAGCACTCTCGGGAGGAATGCTGGCCCCCAGTTGCTGGACAGGCGTCCTCTGACCCCAAGGAATGGCCTTGCCACGTTGGTGGCCGGTCCCTCCGCCTCTCTCAGGTCCTTGTCTGCTTTGTCCAGCTGTGTGACCAAGGTGGGGACAGGAAGATCAGGCAATACAAACATTTCTGAAAAGGAAACTGTACAGGTGGTGTGCAGGCATAAAGCCACAGCGGTGAAGGGTGGGGCAGGGTGCTCAGCGGAGACCAGACCCCAAGGCGCTTCCTGCCGTCAAAGGGCTAGGAGAAGCAGGGCAGTGGTGGCACACGCCTTTAATCCCAGCACTCAGGAAGCAAAGGCAGGCAGATCTCTGTGAGTTCGAGGCCAGCCTGGTCTACAAGAGCTAGTTCCAGGACAGGCTTCAAAGCTACAGAGAAACCCTGTCTCGGAAACAAAGGTCTAAGGGAGAACTCCAGGCAGGGTGCTTATCATCCAGGCATGAGGGCCTGAGTCAGAATTTCCAGGACCCACAGAGAAAGCTACACTTAGTGGTGTGTGCACCTGTAACCCAGCGCTGGGGTGGACACAGGAGGATCCCTGGGGCTCATTGGCCAAACAGCCCAGCTCAGACTAGTGAGACCCTCAGAAAACAAGACAGAACAACTAGGCGGACAGCTGAAGACTGACATCTGGTCTTCATGGGTGGGCATGCGTGTGCACATACACATGCATGTGTGTGCACACACATACACCACACACACACATGGTTGCTGGTTCATTTCCAGTCATGCTCACACACTCACATATGCATTTGTGCACACACACACACACGTACACACAGGAATACAGGTTCATTTTCAGGCACTCAGGCACACATACATGCATACATAGGATTTCAGATTAATTTCCAGTCATGCACACATACACACACACACGTGCACACACATGCACTCGTGTGCACAAACAGGGCTGCAGGGTCATTTCTAGTTCCCATGGGCAGATGGCATTCTCTGGGACGGGTCAGAAAGGACCTGATGGAACAGAGATTCTGAACCCCAAATCTCCCTTATTACAGTTGAGATTCGGAGTTGGGGCTCAACTAGGACCTGGGCTCAGCCTAAATTAGGAGTCAGACGATGATCAGGGCTCAGCCCGGGGATCGGGGTTCAGCCTGGTATTCTGGTACTGCCCTTGGGGACATCACCATTCCACTGTCCTGGCAGTCTGGCCTTCATTGCCATGCTGGGCTGCACTCAGGGGCTTCCAGCTGGCTTCCAGGCTCAGCAGGTCGGGTTTAGGAGCGTGGAAAATTCCTGCCAGTCCCGGGGCCTGCTGGATCTCACCCACTGCAGCCCACACCCCACAGTGACCTGCTGATGGATGGATGCTTCTTGCTCCAGGGACTTTAGGGGCCCTCACACCTGGGTGCTGGTGTGTGATGCCAGCACCCCCACAATCCATCTAGCCATGGGTCAAATGAGAGAGTCTCTTTCTGCCAGAGGCAGGTGGGATACCCGAGGCCACCACATACCGCCTCTGAGGTAGAAAGGCGTGCTGGATGGCCAAGCTCCCCTTGTGGCTTTTGGGGACATCCAGAAATCAAAGTTACAAATTTGAAATTAATTTTGTTAGAACATACTGTACATACATTTCTACTCTTGTTCAAGGTATTGTACCCATACAACTCATTTAACAATGTGATTCAAATTTATAGTCCTTGAAATTATTATTACAAACTTTTTAGGGTAATAAGGAAATACAGGATTAGTAACTCGTCACCTATTATAATTGAACTTATGGTCACATTGGGTATGCTTTCAAGGTCAAACAAAGATATATATTAGATAGACAAGTCATCTTCAAATGCTTCACCAACCAAGAGCCCTGCTGCTGTTCTTTGGATCAGTATGCTGTGTTGAAGAAGCTGGAAACAGAGCCCAGCTCAGGCGGCCTCTGTGACCAAAAGCCACAACCACACGCACAGACCACATGCCCATCTTAAATGACAGAAGCCCTCTGGCCCCCACTAGGGAACAGCTTTTAGGGTTCATTTTATTCGTGCTGGGCTGTGGTGGCGCACGCCTTTTATCCCAGCACTCGGAAGGCAGAGGCAGAGGCAGATGGATCTTTGTGAGTTTGAGGCCAGCCTGGTCTACAAAGTGAGTTCCAGGACAGCCAGCACTACACAGAGAAACCCTGTCTCAAAAATGAACAAACAAACAAACAACAATTATCAACAACAAACCCCAAATAAATAAATAATTCATTTTATTCTACGAAATATGATCAAGTATTTCCCAGCCCTTCTGTCTTATCCTCCTTAGTCTAGGCAGGAAAAACAGGCTGAGCCATCCTACACCCAGGGAACTCAGAAAGCTGGAAGGACAGGGGAGTTATAGGCTGAGGTTTGCTGGAAGAGGTGCCTACCCACAGAGGTTGCAGAGTCCAAAGCTCACCCATCCAGTGCCTGGCCCCGGGCCTATGTCACCGTGACATTAAGACTGACAGCTCAGAAATCATGCCCAGAAGTCAGACTAATCCAGCCACAGAGAGGGCAAGAGGCCGTCACTTCCTTCAGCAAACCTCCACCAACCTGGCACAGTGGGACTCAGGGGAACACAAAGCAGAGCAACTTGGTAGAATGGAGACTTCAGCCAGTGGTTCCTAACCCCAAGAGAAGACAGATTCTGATTAAAAAACCAACCGTCCAGAACATGTCTCCATCCACCAGGAGAGGGAAAACATTTTCCCGGATAGCCAGAGCTTGTGGAAGGAGACAGTGGTTTTACAGTCACAAGTCCGTGCTTCCCTGTGCCAGAGCCCCTGTCTCTGCAGGGACAGTCACTGACGCCACAAGCCTCATAGGATAAAAGGGAGGATATAGGTACAATAAGACAAAAAGATAGATTATTGAATCTACTTTTTAAAAACAACTACTACTAGTTTTAAATGTTTTACATTAGATTGTACTTTTGTATATTGTATACAAAATTTGTATATTAATACAAAGTTGAGATTAATTTTGTTAGAACATACTGTACATACATTTCTACTCTTGTTCAAGGTATTAGACCTATACAACTCATTCAACAATGCAATACAAATTTCTAGTTCTTAAAAATTATTATTACCTTAACTATTAACAGTGAGTTAAAAAAATTATTACCAACTGCTTAGGATAATAAGGAAATACAGGGTTGGAAATTAGTCATCTATTATAATTAAACATTGGGTATGTTTCCAAAGTCAAATAAAAATGTATTTTAGATAGACAGGTCATCTTCAAATACTTCAGAGATCTACAGAATATGGTATTTAAGATGTTTTAATAACATATGCTTTTTTTTATGACAATGGCAGCACCAATCTACTTCAGAGAAGATAATGGACATCGAAGAAACTCCACATGGAGTTTACTTTCTTTTTTTAAGTATTTATTTATTATGTATACAATATTCTGTCTGAGTGTATGCCTGAAAGCCAGAAGAAGACACCAGACCTCATTACAGATGGTTGTGAGCCACCATGTGGTTGCTGGGAATTGAACTCAGGACCTTTGGAAGATCAGGCAATGCTCTTAACCTCTGAGCCAACTCTCCAGCTCTTGGAGTTTACTTTCTTTGTGTCAAAAGTAAATCACTGAGCAAGAAAGTGCCCTTGCCTCAACTGCTGACAGTATGCTGTCCTAATAGGGCAAGCAGGACACAAAAGAAAGTGGCTGTCAAATATTGTCAAGACAGAGAGGGACAGCCCTTCAGAATGTCCTGCTTCACAAAAAGTCTATCAGATATGCTAGGCCTGTAGGCTGAAGATGGATGTCCCAACATTGCAGAGGAACCTTGGGTGGCTGTCCAGGCAATCAGCTGTTTCTGTCATTTCTCACATTTTTTGGAAGTCACTTGCTTGCACTTTCTGCTTACTCAGTTTGTGTTTATTTGTATTTTAATAAGTAAAGCTTGCCTGAAGTTCACAGAGTAAAACAGCCGCATTGATCAGCCTTACAGACCAGGCACCTCTGGAGTGGTAACTCAGAGGCTGGCTCTTAGCCATGCAACCCAGACCAAAGATAGGGGTTGGCTCTTAAAGCACTGTCCATATAGAAGCTGTGGGCTGGGTCACCTGAAGGGAGCATAAAGAAAACAATTGCAATACACTTCCTCCTTCCCTTTCAGTTCATCATTATTCTGAGAAAGAACCAGCACTGATCAGGTCTGGGCTGCAGCTGCTTCCTGCTCCAGGTAAGGCCGCTTGGGAAGACCATCACTTAGCCCCCTCGGGAGCACTTCTCTTGGGAGAAACTTCGTTAGCCTCTCCTTCCTCTCATCTACCCTTAACTGGCTTACATTTTATTCCTGGTAAAGCCAGGGCTGGTCCAGGACTGAAGGGAGGATCTGGCGGCGGGCAGACCTACCCAGCCCAGAGTCAGCAGCTCATACCCATGGGCAGGGGCTCAGCGGTGGCGGGGGTCTGGTTTGTGGAGCAGGAAGCGGGTCCCTGACTTTCCAAAGACAGAGTCAGGGGAGTTTAAACCTCATGCTGACCCAGAGTTGGTTTGGAAGTCAGACCATCCACGGGCCATCCCGGCCCTCACCCTGTTTGTTCTCACATGACAAAGAAAGGAGAAACCCAGATGTGAGCTGTGCCCATTTGTGTTTTAAGTTGTTGCCGTTGTTTTAGTTTTCTTTCTGAGGGTCTCACATAGCCCAGGCTGGCCTCAAACTCCTTACGTAGCCAAGGATGACCCTAATTCTTGATTATCCTGCCTCTATCTCCAGCATGCTTGGTTTTGGGGACAGAACCCAGGGCTCCCTGTTCTGGGTGACCACTGCCCACAGTCTCTACCCCTCATTCTCTGTTTTGTTTGTTCCGAGATGGGGTCCATGTTAGCCCGAATGCTCCACTTTCCTGTCTCAGTGTCTGGAGTGAGTGCTGGGTTCATGAGTGTGTTGCCATGCCAGGGCGCAATTTTAGGGTGCCCCCCCAACACTGTTGGTTTTTCGAGACAGGGTTTCTCTGTGTAGCCCTGGCTGTCCTGGAACTCACTCTGTAGACCAGGCTGGCCTCAAACTCACTGACGCCCACCTGCCTCTACCTCCTGAGTGTTGGGATTAAAGGCGTGTGCCACACCACCACCAGCAGGTGTTTTGACTGACACAGGCAGTCACCCTCCTTGTCTTCTTCAGGTCACTGTGTAAGTCATCCCTCCCTGTCCCCTAGGGCTGCCCACACCAGAACCATGTGACACTGGCATAAAAACCAAACATTGTAACCTGGGGCATATAATCCCTCAGAGTAATAAACAGTAGTGACTTGAGGGGACCCACCCAAACTCAAGGCTGGGCCAACTTGTCACCTACTTTCTTTCCAGACACCTTGCTGGGGCCCAGATGAGAACATTACCCACCCACCTGCCAGGGTTTATAGCACATAAACCTCCAATTCAAATTATATAAGGCAGGAAATGATCACTATGGGATGGAGCACTCTCCCAGGACCTCACAGTGAGGGACTGGGGCGTGGTCAGGGGTGGAGCCCCCAACAAGAATCCCCCAGTGAGGGGCTGGGATATTTTATTATTTATTTGTGTTGTGTGCTTGTGAGTGTAGTGCCTGAAGGGGCCAGCAGGGGGCTCTGGGTCTCCTGGAGCTGGAGCTACAGGGGGTTTTGAACTGCCTGCTGTGTGAATCCTGGGAATGGAACCTGGCTCCTCAGCAAAAGCAGCCTGTGCTTGTAACAGCTCAGAAATCTCCAGTTCCAAGTATTTTCAGGACCTGTAAGCCAGGCAGGGTGGAACACCACAGCACCCAAGGAGTCCAAAATAGGGAGATCACCATGGGTTTGAGGTTAACCTTGGAATACATGAGGCCTTATCTGAAAAATCCAAAATATAAAGGCTGGGGAGCTGGCTGAGTCTATAAAGTACTTGCCGCCCTGAAATGAGGACCTGAATTCAAATCCCTGGTGCTAACATAAAAAAGCCAGTATACGCCTCAAGCCCAAAGCTGGGGAGATGGAGACGGGAGGATCGCTGGGGTCCCAATCAGGTGAACCATCAGCACTCCTCCTCACATCCAAGTACTAAGTATTAACCGGCCCCAACCCTGTTTAGCTTCTGAGATCAGACGAGATCAGGCACGTTCAGGGTGGTATGGCCGTAGACAACTCTGTCTCTAAATATAAGGCAGAAAACAATAGAGGGAGATGTCTGACAGTGACCTACACAGCCCCCAACAGCCACGCTGAAAGGGTTCTGTGGTTCCCTTGTTATAAAGTACCCAAGGACGGGATCCCCATCATCTTATAGACCTGAACTGTCTGTGGGTTGGGGTGACAACTGATAAGTGGAGGGCAGTGGGGTAGAGGAATGGTTGGCCTGGGTCATCAGTGACTGAATGTTCCTGAGTAGCTGCATGCCATTCTCTGAGCCTCAGTTTCCCCTTTTGTAAGACGTATGGTTCCAGGGCTGCAAAGATTAGAGACGGTGCATCTCTGAGAACAGATTCCTGAGTGGGTGTTATCTCCTGGGTGAATGTGGAACTCTCTTCCACAGCCTCAAGCCTTACCATCTCACACCTTCCAGCCAGAATCCTGGAACCGAAACTCCAGAGACGTCTGTGAGATTTTCTATTCGGGTCTACATTCTCTGAAACTGGAGAAGAAACTAGGAAAAGGTGGACCCCAGGTGGGACCAGAGTAGAGGGTCGTTTCTCCAGAATTAAGGAGGAGGGGGACCCAAGGGAGCAAGACCTTGGGTCTCTGGATTTTTGCTCTAAGTGTCATTGTTTGAGTTCTATCTTCTGACAGAGGGAAGGATAACAGCGTCTATCAAGACTTAGCTGGGCATAGTGGCACATACCTGTCATCCGAGCAATCAGAAGATGGAGGCCAGAGAGCCAGGCATTAACGTCATCCTTGACTACTAAGCTATTATAGGCCAACATGGGCTACATGAGACCCTTTTGAAAATGTCAAATGACCATGAATATTAACGTTGGGCCTCATGTTCCTATCCTTCCCTCTCTTCCCAGGTCCCCAGGCCGTGGATATGCCCCGAGCAGTAAAGGCACAGTGTCCCTGGCGCCCATGCCTCATCAGCCTGCTGCTGCAGCTGCTCTTTGCTCTGGGTTTCTTCTCCTACACCCGAGTGTCCTATGACCGACCTGGACCCCCAGCTCCTGGTCACTCCCCGGGACCAGCCTCCACCTCGACTAGCCCTGCCTCCAGACCCCTCCTCATCTTACTGTGGACATGGCCCTTCCACAGACCAGTGGCTCTGTCGCCCTGTTCCAAGATGCTCCCGGGCACCGTCGACTGCCAGCTGACCGCCAACCGGAGCTTGTACCCCCAAGCAGATGCGGTCATCGTCCACCACCGCGAAGTCAGCGCCAACCCCAGGTCACAGCTGCCACCTCAGCCGAGACCACCAGGCCAGCGCTGGGTGTGGTTCAGCATGGAGTCGCCCAGCCACTGCAGCCATTTGTCAGCCCTGGATGGTTACTTCAACCTCACCATGTCCTATCGCAGTGACTCTGACATCTTCACGCCCTATGGCTGGCTGGAGCCGTGGCCGGAGCCTCCAGGCCAAATCCAGGTCAACCTGTCTGCCAAGACTGACCTAGTGGCCTGGGCTGTGTCCAACTGGAACTCCAAGTCGGCCCGGGTGCGGTACTACGAGAACCTTAAGAGTCACCTCCGTGTGGATGTGTATGGCCTAGGACATAAACCGCTTCCCCAAAGCAACATGATGGAGACACTGGCCAGATACAAGTTTTACCTGGCGTTTGAAAACTCCCTCCACCCAGATTACATCACAGAGAAGCTATGGAAGAATGCTCTGGAAGCCTGGACCGTGCCTGTGGTCCTGGGGCCCAGCAGGGAGAGCTATGAACGGTTCCTGCCCCCTGACGCCTTCATCCACGTGGATGACTTCAAGAGCCCAGGGGACCTGGCTCGGTACCTACAGGAGCTAGACAGGGATAGCCTGAGCTACCAGCGTTACTTTCGCTGGAGGAAGACTCTCAGGCCTCGCTTGTGGAGCATGGCCCTGGCCTTCTGTAAGGCGTGCAGGCAGCTGCAGTGGGACCAGAGGTACCAGACGGTCCCCAGTGTGGCTTCTTGGTTCCACTGAGGTGGCTGGCCAGAGTCCTGCAGGCGGTGTCCCACCCAAAGTCACTGTCTGTAGCACCTACGTGACAGACACCCCCCTTTACCTGGGACCCCTTGATGGGCACCTTAGCTGCCCAGAACCTTGGTTCTGGGGTCTTCATCTAGAACTGTGTCCAGTGTGGATGTGGGTAGCTAGAAGCCTGAGCCATAGGAAGAGAACCTTCTCCTGACACACTCCGCTCCAGGCCACGACTCCCCAGGTCCCTTCCACTCGTGGGTAGGGGGTCTGCCTCAATTGCTTGCCGTGTTTATGACACAGCTATCCCTGTGGCGGTTGTGGGGTGTGGAACGGACACAGCCATCTAGATGAGACCTTATTCTATGAGTCTTGCTCAGGGTGGGAGTTGGTGTGATCGGGAGGCTCAGCCCTGTGGGTGGCCCTGTGTGGCTCATCAGCCTGGGTGCAGAGCTGAGGCTATGGAGACGCTCTGTTTACGTTTCCATCTCTGGTAGGTTCCACCCTGCTCTGCGGCTGGCATGCTGGAAGTGGGTGGGAGACAGGACGCCAAGGTCCCCGCGGGCCTGGGTGGGAGCTGCTTCCCTGAGCACAGGGACACACACCCACCTGGGCAAGGGAGCCTCGGGGAGCACAGCTTTGGACTCCCAGACCAACTCTGAGGCTCTGTAGTCTGAGCACACTGGGGAAACTGAGGTCAGGAACAATCACTACCAGTTACTGGATTCCACAGTGCATGGTGGTTCTGGCCTTTCAGTCACCATTGGCTGAATGGAAAATCCATCTCCTCACTCCTGGTGTCTCCAGAAGCTGGGGTGCTGGACAGAGCTCCAGGGCAGGTGTCTGAGTCTAACCTTGGTTCTGGGGTCTTCATCTAGAACTTTTTCTCCAACAGAGAACACCCACGGGCTGGGGCCAGCACCACGTTCTGCAGGGCACCCGGGAGGTCTTGCTGAAAATATCCGGGTGAAGAGGGGGGCTCCTGGGAGCCCACACTCTGGAGCATGGGGCAGAGGTGCATCTTCATCCCACTGACCACTGGGGAAGTTGGACAGGGACAGACATTCCCTAGACCCCCAACCCGAGTGTCAGGGTCATAGCAAGCTGGGATCAAAGAGTCCTCACCCTTCGTGGTACCCACAGAACCCCATCTCTGGGAACACAATACTCTTTAGCACCCTCCAGGCCTTCTAAGGGTCAATGTAACACCAAGGCAAAGACACCTGCCCCCCAGCCCATGGTACCCCTGTCCTTCCACGCCCAACCAAGGTTTTAGGATTCAGGTCCTTGGGGACCCAGCTGTGCCCAGCAGGTGCCGGCTTGGACTCCATGGGGGCTGACACCCATCCCAGACCTGTCCCCACCCACAGGTGGGCAGAGAGTTATTTTTAGCTGGTGGAAGGAGACAGTCAGTGCCATGGGGAGTCAGTACAGTGCAGGGGTCTGGGGTCCCACTCAGACCTCAGATGGCGGCAGAACGGTCCTGGTCTCCACCCGTGTACCCCAACCCGTGTCTGTCACGAGCGGCTCAAATGAGCACAAGTAAGGATGGCATCACTGTCCCCTCAATTTATTTTCTTTGTTGGGGTTTGGTTTGAGAGTCTCAGGTGGGCCTAGAACTCGAGACACTGCTAAGTTTGGCCACGAACCCCTGATCCTTGCGTACCTCCCAAATGCTTGGATGACAGGCCTGTGCCAGCCCACCCCAGTGCCACCGCACCCAGCCTTCGCTCTCCTTTGCCTATGTGGTCTCTAGTGTGTGCAACCCGCACGTGCACGCGTGCCAGTCCTTGCTGGGGCAGAAGCCAATGCCGTTGCCCTTGGGGAACGGGGTCTCTGGCTGCACCTGGTGTGCTCTCCTTCTGGGATGCTGGGTTTCCGTGAGCTCCCCAGTCCCTGGATCCTGTCATCCCCAGGTCCCCAGCATCCTGCAGCTTTTCACTTGGGCCCTGAAGATCCAAGTCAAGTCCTCGTGTTTGCAAAGCAGACGCGGCATGCACTGAGGCACCGCCCCAGCCTTCTGGACTCCCTTTTCTCCCAAGACACTAGGAAGCCCCCCACTTCTGCAATCGGGACGAGGCCTACACACAGGCGCAGATGGGTATAGCGGCACTGTTTGCCACGCCCAGGAAGGAAACCCACACGCACATGGACGTGGGCTTGCACGTGCACACACCCCCTGCACGTGCGCCGCCTGTCTGTGCTGACACTACCGGCCCGAGAAATTCTCGAAGATCTTCAGCATCTCTGCTCTGCAGATCTTCGAATCTATCGCTCGGCCTACGGAGGATCTAGAGAGACAGATGGCTCAGGTGTGAGGGATCCCCACATCGCTGCAGTGCACACGTGCCCTTAGGGCCATGCCTAGACCCCTGCCCTCAGTCGGCTCTTCACCCTCCCATCCCGGATGTTGACCTCCCTGCATCTGGGCCCCAGTGTGGCTGCCATTGCCCCTGCCCTCTCTCCAGCTCCCAGTCTAGTTGGGCTCAGTGTGCCTGCTCTAGGAGGGGGATGCCTTTTTCCCTTTTGTAGAAATAAAGGGACCCAGTAGCACCCTGACACTTGAAAATCTGAGGCAGGAGAATTGGGGGAAGTTTGCCAAAGGCAGTTTGAAATGGAGCGACCTTTTGTGTTTTGTTTTTAATCCTCCAAAAAAAGGTTGAGTCATGCGGATCTCTGTGAGTTCAAGTTCAGCCGGGTCTACACAGTGAGTTCCAGGTCAGTCGAGATACAAAAATAAAGAAACCCTGTTTTAAAAAAGAAAAAAAGAAGCCAAGTGGGGCCTCCAGGTGGCTCAGTGGGCCAAGGCACTTAAGGCAGAGTCTCTCTGTGTAGCCCTGGCTAACCTGGAACTCTCTCTGTAGCCCAGACGGGCCTCGAACTCAGAGATCCACCTGCCTCTGCCTCCCTAGTGCTGGCATTAGAGGTGTGTGACAGTGTGCCAGCACACCAATCCTTGCTGAAGTCTAGCCTTGACTACTGACCAATACCATGTGCCTTAGGGTTTTATTGCTGTGACAACACCACAGCTATAGTGACTTTTGTAAAAACAAACATGTAGTTGGGGCTGGTTTACAGTTCAGAGACCGAGTCCGTTGTCATGGTGATGAAGGGACACATGGTGGTACACCGGCAGATGTGCTTCTGGAGACCATGCTGAGAGACAGAAAAGGCGAGTGCGTGCGTGAGAGAGAGAGAGAGAGAGAGAGAGAGAGAGAGAGAGCGTGCATGTGAGTGGGGGTGCGTGAGTGTGTGTGGAGAGAGTGCGCATACGTGAGTACGTGTGCGTGCGTGCAGGGTACGCATACATGTGCGAGTGCCGTGTGTGTGTGCCGTGTGTGTGTGTGTGTGTGTCTGTGTGTGTCTGTGTGGTGTCAGGTGGTGGCGCACATCTGTCACCCCCGCACTTGAGGAGGACCTGTTGTTCAAGCCTGCCCTACAGAGCAAACCTGGCAAAGTTAATGTATCAGGGGCTGGGTACTCATAATACTCCTGCAGAGGACTTGAGTTTGGTCCCAGCACGAACAGCTGCCTCTGACTCCAGAGACCCAGCAGCTTTGTGATCCGTGGGTACCCATCATCACGTGCATGCAAACTTTTTTAAAGGCAAAAATTCCATATCCATAAGAATGAGGGTTCAACAAGTGAGTAACTTAAGAGTATCCTACCACAGAACCATGTGTGGGCCTAGGGGCGTGGTCAGGGGTAGAATTCCACCTAGAATCCCCAGAGAGGGGTGGGGCGTGGTCAGGGTATAGCCCTGCCTAGAATCCCCAATGAAGGACTGGGGCGTGGTCAGGGTGGAGCCCCGCCTAGAATCCCCAGTGAGGGACTGGGGGCGTGGTCAGGGTGGAGCCCCGCCTAGAATCCCCAGTGAGGGACTGGGGGCGTGGTCAGGGTGGAGCCCCGCCTAGAATCTCCAGTGAGGGGCTGGGGCGTGGTCAGAGTGGAGCCCCTCCCTAGAATCCCCCAGTGAGGGGCAGGAGGAGGGGCTCAGCCCCCCATTACTTGCCCCAAACCCTGGGTTCCATCCCTGATAGAAGGAAAAGACAGCTTTAGGAAGAACATGGCAATGAGGTTGTTACCAGCAGCTGTCCCTGGCCGGCTGTCACAAGAACTTTCTCCTCTCCCCAATTGCACCACTGTTCACCAGGCCCACAATCATATTCCCACGTGTGAGCCATGGAGACAGTTATTAACCCGTAGTGCACACACCTTTAGGGTTTTTTAAAAATATGTTATTCATTGTGTGCATGCATGAGTCTGTTCATGTGTGTGTGTATTTTTTTCGTTTTGCTTTAGTTTTTTGAGACAGGGTTTTCTTGTGTAACAGTCCTAGCTGTTGTAGACCAGGCTAGCCACCACCGCCCAGCTGTGTGTGTGCATTTGTATGTGTGTTTGCGTGTGTACATATGTGTGTAATGGTGTATGAGTGTGTGATTGTATATGTATGTGTAAGCGTGTATATGTGTATGTTTGTGTACCTGTATATAAGTATGTATTGTGTACGCATACACGCACATGGAGGGCAGAGGTCAGCCTCAGGAGTTGGTTCTCTTCTCCCACGTGGATCCAAAGCATCACCCTCTCCCTGCACTCAGGTTCTGCGTTTTTATGCTCTGGAAAACGTCTCTAGATGATAGTTTCCTTTGTTAGAATAAACCGGCTGATACAAAAACAGCAAAACTTGGTTTTATGGGGAAGCAATTTGAGTTTGTGAAGTTTCAATTTTTAATTAAAAAAATTTTTTCAACGCGAGGCTCTGATGGGGGGTGGTGCACATGGTGTGTTCTGTACTTAGAAGCCCGAGGAAGGAAGAATAGGAGTTCAAGGCCATCCTGGGCTACCAGGAAGTTTGGCATGGTGGTGTGCCTAAAATCCCAATACTTGGGAGGCAGAGGCAGGTGGATCTCTGTGAGTTTGAGGCCAGCCTGGTCTACAGAGTTACAGAGTGAGTTCCAGGACTGGCTATATAGCTACTGAGAAACCCTGTCTCGAAAAACCAAATAAATAAATAAATATAAAAAGAAAGAAAAAAAGACAGAAAATGCCCTAGACTACGTGGCATAGCAGGTCAACCACAGTCAACAGTCTTTGTAGAGAGTGTGAGGCTAAGCCAGCTCACAGCTCCTGTCCCACACAGCCAGAGGCACACAGGATCCAAGGACAGGACAAGTCAAAGCCTTGAGACAGAAACCCGGCTCCAATATCATCCACTCTCCACTGACAACTTCTTGCTAATAAGAGTGTGACACCATGCTCTCTTTTCTTCCCTTTTTCTGTGATTTTCTTTATTTGGATTCCCAGTTGTCTTTGAGTCTGGGTCTGGCCTCCAGCCTACTCTGTAGCTAAGGACGCTCTTGGATCGGATCCATGTACTGCCATTCCAAACGCTGGATGCGGTGTGCCACCTCGGGGTTGTGATATGTGGGGTGCTGAGGTTTGGACTCAGGATGCTTGCCCACGCTCAACAACTACCCCACAAGTCCCCTGCTGCAATTCGGGGTTTGGCAATTATATTTCTTCTTTTCTGTTTAAAGATTCATCTGTTCTACCCGCATTGGTGTTTTGTCTGCATTTATGTCTCTGTTGGAGCTGGAGTTACAAAACACTGTGAGCTGCTGTGTGGGTGCCGGAAATGAACCCGGATCTTCTGGAAGAGTCGTTGTGCTCTTGACCACTGAGCCACATCTCCAGCACCAAGCAATCTATATATTATATGACTAGGAGGAAATGATATAGGTTAGTTTTTCTAGAAAATAGGGTCCAGTCTTGCACCCCTGGAAGTCCCTGAGGAACACAGGCTTGCCCTTGCAGCTCCCTCTCTGTGGACAATGTCCCGATGTCTCTGTTGGAAGGCATCTGCATTCACGAAGCCTCAGGTCACTCTGGTTTGGGTTTCAGTCCCTGGATATGTGAGCAATCCCCATGGCCAGAGATGTTTCATTCTCTGGAATGCTGGGTCTGAGGAGCTGGGAATGGACCCAGGGCTCCATGAAAGCTGTGTGAACTCTCTGCCCATTGAGCCCCACCCCCAGGGTCGACCCCAGATAGGACACTTCAAGTCTGTCCCTGGCCATAGGTCTGTTTACACTTGTGGCATTAGTGACATGCATCAACAATGCGCAACCAGCCCTTGGTGCCGAGAGAAAGCCAGCAGCAGCGTGGGGTCTTGCTGCATGTCTATAGCACCCAGAATTTTAAAAGCTCTATTGCCCAAGGATCAAAAAATGTAATGTTCTTGCTTTTACTTCTAAATGTGTTTCAGAACACAATGAAAGCACCAGAATTTCTTAATTCTGCTTTTAGAGACAGGGTCTTACTCTATAGTCCAGGTTAGCCTGGAACTCACTCTGTGGACCAGAGGTTGAGCTGCCTCTTCCTCTCAGGTGCTGGAAGTATACATGTGTCCACATCCATCACATCCAACCAAGTGCCAGGCTAAGGGAGAGAAAACTTAAGCAAACATCATATTAAGCTACATACAAATATGGAGGCTAGCCTGGGCTACAAGATACCTTGACTGAAACATTTTAAAAAATGTAGTGTTGGACATGGTGGCACATGCCTGTCATCCTAGCACTTGGGAGGCAGAGGTAGGTATATCTCTGTGAGTTTGAGGACAACCTGGTCTACAGAGAAACCCTGTCTCAACCAAAAAAAAAAAAAATGTGGAGTGTTTAACTTGACCATTTTCCACAGAGATGACCAGTGACTTGCTCTGTCTTCCCTCTCTTCCCAGGTCCCCAGGCCGTGGATATGCCCCAGCAGTAAAGGCACAATGTCCCTGGCGCCCATGCCTCATCAGCCTGCTGCTGCAGCTGCTCTTTGCTCTGGGTTTCTTCTCCTACACCTGAGTGTCCTATGACCGACCTGGACCCCCAGCTCCTGGTCACTCCCCGGGACCAGCCTCCACCTCGACTAGCCCTGCCTCCAGACCCCTCCTCATCTTACTGTGGACATGGCCCTTCCACAGACCAGTGGCTCTGTCGCCCTGTTCCAAGATGCTCCCGGGCACCGTCGACTGCCAGCTGACCGCCAACCGGAGCTTGTACCCCCAAGCAGATGCGGTCATCGTCCACCACCGCGAAGTCAGCGCCAACCCCAGGTCACAGCTGCCACCTCAGCCGAGACCACCAGGCCAGCGCTGGGTGTGGTTCAGCATGGAGTCGCCCAGCCACTGCAGCCATTTGTCAGCCCTGGATGGTTACTTCAACCTCACCATGTCCTATCGCAGTGACTCTGACATCTTCACGCCCTATGGCTGGCTGGAGCCGTGGCCGGAGCCTCCAGGCCAAATCCAGGTCAACCTGTCTGCCAAGACTGACCTAGTGGCCTGGGCTGTGTCCAACTGGAACTCCAAGTCGGCCCGGGTGCGGTACTACGAGAACCTTAAGAGTCACCTCCGTGTGGATGTGTATGGCCTAGGACATAAACCGCTTCCCCAAAGCAACATGATGGAGACACTGGCCAGATACAAGTTTTACCTGGCGTTTGAAAACTCCCTCCACCCAGATTACATCACAGAGAAGCTATGGAAGAATGCTCTGGAAGCCTGGACCGTGCCTGTGGTCCTGGGGCCCAGCAGGGAGAGCTATGAACGGTTCCTGCCCCCTGACGCCTTCATCCACGTGGATGACTTCAAGAGCCCAGGGGACCTGGCTCGGTACCTACAGGAGCTAGACAGGGATAGCCTGAGCTACCAGCGTTACTTTCGCTGGAGGAAGACTCTCAGGCCTCGCTTGTGGAGCATGGCCCTGGCCTTCTGTAAGGCGTGCAGGCAGCTGCAGTGGGACCAGAGGTACCAGACGGTCCCCAGTGTGGCTTCTTGGTTCCACTGAGGTGGCTGGCCAGAGTCCTGCAGGCGGTGTCCCACCCAAAAGTCATCGACTGTGGCCCCTAGGTGACAGGCACCTTGTGCTGGCTAGCTTATTTCAACTTGATAGAAGTGAGAGTCACGTGGGTAGAGGGAGCCGCAATAGAGAGAATGTCACCACCAGACTGACCCGTGGTGTGTTTTCTCAATTAGTGATTGGCGGGAGGACTCAATCCACTGTGGGTGGTGCCATCCCCAGGCTGGTGGTTCTAGGTTCTATAAGAAAGCAGGTTGAGCAAGCCATGGGGAGCAAGCCAGTAAGCAGCACCCTCCACAGCCTCTGTACCAGCCTGATTCCCTGGATGATGGAGTGTCACTGAGACATGTAAGCTGAAATAACCCTTCCCTCCAAATTACTGACCCACCACAGTGTTTACCGCAGCTGCAGACAGCCTGACTAAGAATACCTGCTTTACCTGCTCCCCGCACACGCACACTCCGTTCCCAGGGTCCCTCTCAGCCTCACACTGGTGGGTGGGGGTCTGCCTCAGTTGCTTGTGCTGCATATGCCACAGCTATCCCTGTGGCGTTGGCGGTGTGACACTATCACAGATGTCCAGATGGGACCGTTGCCAGAACCTGAGCCCTTATTCTGTGACTCTCATCCTGGGTGACGGTGTCCTTTCCCTGGGGATGAGCAGACAATGCCTGGAGATAACTGTGGCTTTCCACTCTACAGGACAGGGGACTGGGGGCCGTCGCAGGGCATTGTAAACACTGTTACACACAGAGGGGTCTGAGTTGAGATTCCCAGCAACTATGTAAAATGCCAGGGCTGAATGAATCCCTGTGCTGGGAGCTGGAGACAAGAGGTTCCCAGTGCTCGCTGGTCAGTGAGTCGTGCCCAAACTAGCAGCTGCACCGTTAGAGAGACACCCTGCCTCGAAACAAACGGGGGAGAGCCTCATGGCCTCCACACACACGGAGGAGAGCCTCATCGCCTCCAAACACATGGGGAGAGCCTCATGGCCTCCACACACACGGGGGAGAGCCTCATCGCCTCCAAACACATGGGGAGAGCCTCATGACCTCCACACACACGGGGGAGAGCCTCATGACCTCCACACACACGGGGGAGAGTCTCATAACCTCCAAATACATAGGGGAGAGCCTCATGGCCTCCAAACACATGGGGGAGAGCCTCATGACCTCCAACACAAGGGGGAATGTCTCATGGCCTCCCAACACATGGGGGAGAGCCTTATGACCTCTACACACACGGGGGAGATCCTCATGACCTCCAAACAGATGGGGGAGAGTCTCATGACCTCTAAACACACGGAGGAGAGCCTCATGACCTCCAAACACACAGGGGAGAGCGTCATAACCTCCAAACACACGGGGGAGAGCCTCATGACCTCCACACACATGGGGCAGAGCCTCATGACCCCCCCCACACACGGGGGAGAGCCTCATGACCTCCAGCCTCTGCTCTCCATGTCTGTGTCCATGCATAAGACTGGTCAGTCAGCTGCCAGCTTTGCCATCTCTCAAGGCTGATGTCCCCTTGGTGAATTTCAGGAAGATGCGTAGGTCAGGCCGAGATGGCATGGGTGAGGGGACAGGTTGCCTTCCACACTAGGTGGATGATGTGGCCAAGGTGTTCGGGTAGGAAAACAGATGAGAAATGAAGGTCAGGCCTATGTGTCCACCTTCAGGGAGGAAGTGCACAGGACTTCAAAGAATGGGGTGCCCAGTCAGCTGGGAGCAATTGAGTAAGGCTCTCTTCAGCACCTGGAAGGCAGAGGCAGGATGACAAGGACTTCATAGAGAGCTGGAGGCTATCCTGGGTTCCCGGAGGAGACTGCTGCCAATGACACAAAGTGGGAACTAGTGTGATCAGGAGGCTCAGCCCTGTGGGTGGCCCTGTGTGGCTCCTCAGCCTGGGTGCAGAGCTGAGGCTATGGAGACGCTCTGTTTACGTTTCCATCTCTGGTAGGTTCCACCCTGCTCTGCGGCTGGCATGCTGGAAGTGGGTGGGAGACAGGACGCCAAGGTCCCCGCGGGCCTGGGTGGGAGCTGCTTCCCTGAGCACAGGAACACACACCCACCTGGGCAAGGGAGCCTCGGGGAGCACAGCTTTGGACTCCCAGACCAACTCTGAGGCTCTGTAGTCTGAGCACACTGGGGAAACTGAGGTCAGGAACAATCACTACCAGTTACTGGATTCCACAGTGCATGGTGGTTCTGGCCTTTCAGCCACCATTGGCTAAATGGAAAATCCATCTCCTCACTCCTGGTGTCTCCAGAAGCTGGGGTGCTGGACAGAGCTCCGGGGCAGGTGTCTGAGTCTAACCCCTCTCCAACAGAGAACACCCATGGGCTGGGGCCAGCACCATATCCTGCAGGGCACCCGGGAGGTCTTGCTGCAATTATCTGGGTGAAGAGGGGTGCCCCTGAGATTCCCCACTCTGGGTCATGGGTCAGGAGTGCATCTGTCTTCAGTCCACTGACCACTGGAAGCTGGACAGGAACAGACATTCCCTAAACCCCCAACCTGAGAGTCTGAAGATGCCAGGGTGCCAGGGTCATGGCATCCTGAGAGTAAAGTGGCTTTGCTCTTTTCTGGGCAGTAATTCCCTCCCAGATGAAACAATCCATTCTGCATGGAGGCTCCCTGAACTGGAAGATAAACAGCTTCAGGAAGTTCCTGAATCCCACCAGTTTCACTAGGCCCCTCCTGCCAATATGAGCAATAAAAATGGAAGGTCCCCTCAGGAAGTCGAGCTGCCTGGAGGAGGCTCAGAGCAGCTGAGGCGTCTGCAAAGGATGCTCTCCAGCCTGCTGTGGCCTGCAGGCTGTGCAGTGTGCTCCAGGTGTCCAGCTCTGTGAGCTGTCACCCACGCTGGGGTGGCCTTGGGGATGCAGCTGCCTCTCCTCACCCACAGGCCTGTCAGTGACCCCAGGAAAGCTCAAGGTTCACCAAGTGGGACTTGGGAGGTATCTGCACTTGGTCTGCTGTGGGCTCCCTACCTGGTGAATGGACCTGTGTGTTGCATCTCCCCAAGAAGTCTTTCTTGTTACACAACATTGGCAGCTGAAGAGGTTCTGCCACACCAGAACCAAAGATGAGTTGAGGAGGAGTGAGCACATGGTCCAGGGTGTGGGTGGCAAGGCATTCTGCTGAGGTCAGTCTGCCTGAGAGGCAGACAGGGCAGAGGAGACTCCGGTAGAGCCATCCTTCCCTGGGTTCTGTATGTTGGTATGCTGTGGTAGCGGCTGCATGGTTTTTCCTATGGGTAGTGAGATGTGGACCTGAGGCTGAGCCACCATGATCAGGAGTGTCCACAGGAGGAATCCAGCATGACAGTCTTCCTCCATGTGGTACAAGATGGTGTGCCTACTTGATGAGTGGGGTCCTCCACAGGAATACGGAGATGCCCTGAAGACACTTCAAGGTTTAGAGGCCATTTAAAGGTTAGCACAGGAGGGTCATGCTTGGCAGTGGCAGCCAGGTTGCCATTGTGAGTGCTAGAAATGCACCTGGGGCCGAAATGGAACCAAGTGGGAAGCCGTTTGTGTAAAGGACTGGTTGCAACAAGGAAGGGAGATGCAGCAACATTCTTCATTAGCCCCAGACCTGGCCTGTGCGTTAGATGAAGGAGAGGATGAGATGGAGGCGATGATGGCTCACGGCTTCTTACGGCTTGGCAGCCAGAAGGGAAAGAGCACAAGTCAGACCCGTGCTCAAAAGCCCTTCCTGGGATCCTTGGAAGCTGTGCGGAGATGCAGAATGAGGAGGAGAACATGGAAAAAGCACCAGAAGATACCCTTTAACAGAAACAGGGGAAGCCTGTGATCCAGTGTGCAGATGGGGCATCAACCACAGTCCAGAAGCCATGGTGACCAGGGAAAGTTCAGCATCTGCACTGGAAGAGTCTGTGGCAGCCTGACCACAGGTCACATGAGAGGATGGACGCTCTGACTGTGGTGGGGATAGGGAAACTGAGACATGACTTTCCCTCACCCCTTAAGGCAAAGGCTGCCTTAACTTGAGCCAATGTGAGGGAATTTTTCCCTGATGGACTAGCTTTTCAGAGTCCTTAGAAACACCTGATAATCTCTAACTGGAGTCCCCACAAATATCAGGGGAGCATAGAGCAAGGCAGACGCTCTTGGGGGAACCAGGGAGAAGAGGAGCTGTGTTTGAACTGTGTTCACATTGGAGTTAAAGAAAGGACTGGTCCCTTGGGGACCTCGGAGCCCGTTAGCAGCCTTAGTGGCTTTGCTGAGTCATTTGGTGGGAGCAATGTCTTTCCAAAGCAAGAAGGACTTTTACAGCGCTCAGTGACTTAGACTAGCAGGTAAAGAGCATCTGTTGATTGAGAGAGCAATCTAGAAGAGATGAGAAAATGGCAATGCCAACGGTTTGTCCTGTGTCTGCTGAAGTTCCTACTGAAGAACTGAGAGACAAAGTCACACTGTGTGCTGAAGAGCCTCTGGAAGACTTTTGTGGAAGACATTCTGATAGGACCACACGGGTTAACACGATTAAGCTATGTCCACTGTGCCAACCTGGGAGACAGAATGTGCCTTGGGGGACCAGCAGAGCCTCAGTCCCCTTGGCCCTGGGCAGATGTGAGTGGATTCAGTCAGGCTCTCTCAGTTCATCAGACAGAGAAATGCAGGGAGGCTCCAGGACACAAAGGCTCAGAGAACAGCCGAGGTCCGTGCCATATTAGTTTCTGTTCCACTTTAGAATCTCCTTAGATGTGAGCTTCCGGGGTCACCTGACACTGCTGATAAGATGATGGGAATTCGATGGCACCTCACTGAGTTTCTGCTGTGATGCCACTGTTGACTAAGTAATTTTGTGGTGTCCTGCCCATCCTCTCGGCACAGTTATCATAGGAGACATAACAGCAACCCGAATGTCTTGTGGATTTGGAAAACCATCGCAGAGACACCCAGGTGCAATGGTGCCTCCGCCTGTCTCACAGTCCTGCCAGGGCTTGGTTAACTGGAAGGAAAAATGCTCTTTAAGAGAATAGCTAAGAATTTAAATCCAGAAGGCACCCTATGTGGGTGGAATGAGACGCTCCCGGAAGTAAGGTTACTGAATGGAGACCCTTGTTGTGGAATAATCTTTTTATACGCTATCAAGATTTGCCACTCATAGCCGGGCGGTGGTGGCACACGCCTTTAATCCCAGCACTCGGGAGGCAGAGGCAGGCGGATCTTTGTGAGTTCGAGGCCAGCTTGGTCTACAAGAGCTAGCTCCAGGACAGGCACCAAAGCTACAGAGAAACCCTGTCTCGAAAAACCAAAAAAAAAAAAAAAAGATTTGCCACTCATATTGGTTTAATAAAAAGCTGAACAGCCAATAGCTAGACAGGCTTTTCTGGGCAGGGGACACTGGGAAGAGGAAGGGCAGAGATGCAGGCAGTCAACAGCCAGGAGGAGAGGAAGCAGCAAGGGCAGTACAGACAGTAAATGTAATAAAGTCAGGAGACAGAGCAGGCTGGTAAAAATGAGTTCAGTTATAAGAGCTAGTTAGTAAGAAGCCTGGTTATTGAACAAGTTTTTATAATTAATGAGAAGTCCCTGTGTGTTTATTTGGGAGCTGACAGGTGGAACAAGAAGATCTGCCTGCAAACCCTGGTGTTGGGGGCTCCCTCCCTGTGATCTGTAGGCCTGGGAAGACCCTGAGGTCCCACAAACATCAAGGCTGTGGCTGCTGCTCTTGCTTCTACGCCAGGACTAGATAGTGAGACCCTATAGCCGAAGACACCGAATGCACACACTGTGCCTACCAGACGGGACTGACCAGGAAATCTCCACCCTACCGGCTGGCTTCCACACCTGGAGGGGGCCACTTGAGTTCCTAGTGGAGAACTGTCATCCCAGTTGCTACTCGGCTATGGACCATCCAGGCTGAGACACCACACTCCAGGCAGGAGTGTGCAATAGTGGCTCAGCTGTCGTGGGCAAGACTAACAGCCTTTAGAGTGGGCTTTAGGGCTGCTCCACAAAACGAGCTCCCATCTGGTCCCGTACACCAGGACAGCATCTGCGGCTGGGGAGGTCTTAGGACCCAACATGAAAGCATCTATGGTTTTTCTACATAGATGTGATGTGCCTGTCAAAACATCCTCAGTATTAGTTTTCTCTGATACTGAAGCATCCTATCCTGCAGGAAGCTCCTTAAGCAGGAAAGTAAACAAACAAACAAAAAACCTTTAGGAAGTTCCTGAAACAGACCAGATTCACTAGGTCTCTCTCCCTGTCAGAGTAAACAGTGTCTCGACACCCTGACCATAGATTACCATGGTCAACCTCAAATCATAACCCACTGGTGATGTTCCTCAACATGTGACCACTACTGTGCCATGACGTGATTCATGGCCATAGGTGGACGTCTACAGTAACCCCTTCCATGGCTCAGGGACCACTGCAGAAGATGGGGTGCAAAGGACGTATGAGTGGAGAAAGGGGGTAGCACGTTGTCTGTTTCCTCCAATGTTGAAGCACTCCAACCTTCAGGGAGGCTCTTTAAATAGGAAGGTGAACAAAACAACTTCAGAAAATCCCTGAAACTGACCAGTTTTGTGTGTGTGTGTCCCACTCCCAGAGTGAGCAATAAAGGCTGAAGGTCTGTTCCCTTGGGAAGCCGAGCTGCCTAGAGGAGGCTCAGACCAGCTGAGGTCCCTGGAAAGGATGCTCTCCAGCCTGCTGTGGCCTGCAGGCTGTGCAGTGTGCTCCAAGTGCCCAGCTCTGTGAGCTGTCACCCATGCTGGGGTGGCCTTGGTGACAACCGTGTCCCCTCACCCGTATGCCTGTCAATAACCCCAGTAAAACTCATGGTTCACCAAGAACATTGATGGTGTCCGTATCTTGTGGGCTCCTTCCCTGAGGCAGGTGAACCTGTGTGTTGAGTCACCCCAAGGAAAGTCTTTGTTATCACCCACCTATCTCCCACCTTGAGACCCACACCCCCTTTTCTGGGAACCCAAAACTACCAGCACCTCCAGGCCTGCCAGGGGTCAAAGTGATACCAAGGTAAGACACCAGCACCCCAGTCCCTGGTGCTCCTGGCTTTCCACATACAGCCAAGGTTCCAAGGGTCCTTGGGGACCCAATCGTGCCAGGCAGGCGCCAGCTTGGGCTGGATGGGGCTGGCACCAGCCCCAGACCTGTCCCTGCCGGGAGGTGGGCAACGAGCTATTTTTAAGCTTGTGGAACGAGATATGGCTCTGGCTCTCTCTAGACAACAGAGCAGCCCCCAGAGATCCAGTCACTCTATGACCCAGGTTAGCCTCCAACTCACCATCCTCCTGCTTCAGCCATCTCCAGAGCTGGGAGAACTAGCTTCGTCTACCACATTGGTCATCTTCCTATTCTCTCCTTATTCCCTACCCACCCTTTTCCTCTCTCTTGACACTGCGTGTCTGTGCACAAGTAAGCCGCTCCCACGGTGTGGGAGGGAGCATCTGAGCTGGAGTCACAGGTCGAGCCACCACCTGGGTGCTGGGAAATGAACCTGTTCTGACCACTGAGCCACCCTCCAGCCCCCATCCGTGCCTTTGTGTGTGTGTGGTATAGCCAGGCGTGGGTACTGAACTCCGCCCTGGGCCTCTCCTGTCTGTCCATCTGCACAGATGGCTCCTCCCGTGGGCTCCTCCAGCAACGCCATCTCCCACGACTGGGTTTTCTTTCATCGTATCTATTTTCCCCGTCTCTCCCAGGCCATCGGGAACCGCGATTTCCCGCATGCGGTACTCCACTTCGCGCAGAGTGAAATGAGCAGCGACCAGAGTAGGTTCCCACATTTTATGTGAATTCAGTTCTCGCGAGGGTCGGCGTGGCCCCCAGGGCTGGGGCGTGAGGTAGCGTCACACGCACGCGCACTCCCGCGCCGACAGCTCTTGCAGCGTGTGGTAGCGGCTGTGCACGTCCAGGAAGGAGACCTCGTCCTCGTAGGCCGTCGGGCGGCAGCACGGGTGAGCGCGCACCCGCTCCTTGCGCACGCGCCTCCGCTGGCGCAGGCGCCTCAGCCCCAAGTCGTAAATGCGCAGGGCCGCCTCGCACGCGCCTGCGCAGTAGCGGAACAGCACCGTCTCGTCCGACGTGTACCCCAGGCCCAACTCGCTCACGCGCACCTCGAGCTCGCGCAGCCCGCAGGGGCGCGTGCCCGACCGCGCACGCGCACGCCGCCGCCGGGGACCCGCTCGACGACGCGGGCCCGGGGCGCGCGCGGCCCAGGGGGAAAGTTCTCGAAGCTCCACCGCGTCCGGGGCGCCCTGCAGCAGAGCTCGGTCTGTGGCGGGAAAAGGAAGACAGAGGATTGGACCGTGAGAGCTGGCCCCGCCCTTTCCCCCTCCACCTCGCGCATGCGCACGCCTGGGGCTGCGGAGGAGGCGTGGCTAGAGACGCCCCGTTATAGCTAGAGCTGGGGCTGTGGCCAGAAGGAGACAACGATTGGCCGGTGAGGGCTCCGCCCCTTGCTGCACGAGGCTCCCAAGTGGTCCCAGCCTGGCCTTGGCTGCCATTGCTCCCCACTCCATCTGTAGTCGAGGGGTGCGCGGAGAGGAGGGGGTTCAGGAGGCAGAAGCAAGTGGAATCACGTCAGGGGCATCCTGATCTACTCCGAGGGTCTGAGGCCAGCCTGGGCTACATGAGACTGCACCCCGAAGCTAAGTGGCCCGCCCCTTCCTGTTCCCGCCCCCTGGCCCCTCTGGGTCGGGGCTTACACTGCGCCAGGCGGGCGAGGCGCGCGTCCAGGGTGCGTGGCGGGCGTCGCAGCGGTGCGAGCGCAGGTCCCAGGCGGTGGCCCAGCAGCAGACCCTCCTGGCACATCCAGAACGACAGCAGGGAGCTGCAGACAAGCGACACCAGGGCCGCCGCCTTCCAGCGCCTCATCCTGGGCCTCGGCCTGCGGGGACACGGGGTGGTGGGCGCCGGCAGGTGGGGGCGAGGGTGTGCGGCCATCTCCGGGGCAGCAGCGGGTGCAAAGGCCCTGAGGCTGATGGCGCCTGGCGTATCCTAGCAACGGATACCAGGCCAGGCAGGGAGAGGAAGGCAGCAGAAGGTGCCCCCAGCAGGTGGCTAGCGAGAGGGGCTGTCCTGCATCTCGTCTGCTCTTGGTCACTTACTGCGTGCCTCAGTTTACCATATCAAGCCGCATCCTGTCCGGGAAGGCTGCCCATCCCAGCCCCTCGGGGATGTCCCCTCCATCAGGGCACCCATACTTCCTGTTTACCGCACACAGTAGGTGTGTAATAATCCGCCACCCGGATTGGACCACACCCCAGTTTACCCAGAACCAGCTGCTTAGGCCTGAAGTCCCTTGCATTCGATTTGCATGGCCCCACCCCAGCACAGGCCACTATGTGGAGCTGACCCCGAACTCTGTCCCTCCTGTCCGCCTTGGACCCTGCCCTCCCCCGCCCCCGTCATTGAGCACCGACTGTACACTGTCCATCCTCTCAGTAAACAACGCGTGCGTTTCTCCGCGGCTGACATTTATTGGGCGGGAGGAGTGTGTGCGTAATGGACAGCCGTACGGGTGCCCATACATGCGCACATCCCTGCACCGCAGTGCAAAGGCCGGGGAGCAGGAGGAGGGTGGGCACGCTACAGTAGTAGTCCGGGCTATGCCACTGCTAGGACCCGGCTATTGCCCAGTAGCCGAGGCTAGCCCGGGGTCTCCGGAGCCGAATGCCAGGGCCGAGCGCTGAGTGCACGTGTCGGGAACCTGAGTCCCGACACCTGAGTCCTCCGGCGCCCACAGGCGGGAATTAACCTCTGTCCACGGTCTACGGTGGTGGAGTCTCTGTCCTGGCATGCCTTCCTCACCCCCATCCCAGCTGTACCTCCATTACCCCCACCTCCTTCCCGCTAACTCCGGACTATGCATCCGTTTCCTAAGCCCCAAGGGCTGTTCCTCCGTCGTCGTCCCCCTCCCTCCGTGGGCTGTACCTCCGTTTCCCCCCTTTCCCCCGTGAGCTGTGCCTCCGTTCCCCCCACAGTGGGCTGCGCCTCTGTTTCCCCCTGTGGACTCTATGAGAAAGCATGATGGCAGAGATGACCGACCGTAGACCCTCAGCGGAGCTTCGAACCCGTCAACAATGGCCCCTCTGTCCGGGGTCACCCGACTGGTTTGTCTGTCACGGAAGGGGGTACTGGGGGATGAGGTGGATACGCAGAGACTCCTGGACAGGGCCCAGTGGTCACCGCGTCCTCCTGTCTCTGTCTTCAGGCCTGTTTCCCCATCTGCAGTGGTGTCCAGCAGACCCACTCGTGTACGGGAGTTGCGCACGACCTGGGGCCCCATGGCGCTCAGCCTCCTCACTCCCCTGTGATCCATAGGGTCTCAGGTAGCCCATGCTGGCCTCCTGCCTCTACCTCCTGAGAGCTGGGGTGGCGTGCCACCGCTTCCGGTTTGGGGGGGGTCATTCAATTTTAGAAAATCATTGGGGCCCCGAGGAGGGGGGTTCTGTACATATGCTTTAGGCAAAGTCTGTGCCTTAGTTTCCCTGTCAGCACTGACAGTTTTTCCTCTGGTCTGTGGGGAAACTGAAGCCTCCAGGAGCTCGGTCGGTCCTCACCTCCCTCTGAGGGCCCCACCCGCCGGCGGGACGCACATCTGGGGGCAAAGCAACAACATCTGCAGAGCGCAGCTGGTTCCGATGAGCTGTGGGGGCCGCAGTCTGGGGTGCCCTTTGGGGTTTGGGGGCGCAGGCAAGGACTCAGGGCCGCTGCAGCCCCAGGGACTGAGTGAGGCCTGATTTGTTCAAACTCCTGCTTGTACTTTAAAGCCACAATTTCAATACGTCCCCCCCCCCCATTTTCAAGAGATTTCATCTTATTGTGGTCTGCAGGAGCATCTTATTGTGGTCCGCAGAAGCGTGAGTGCGTAGGTCAGAGGGCAACTGTGGAGTCAGTCTATGGGTTCCGGTGGCCAAGCTGGTGTCAGCGTAGGACACTGACTGCTCAGCGTCACACATCACATGGGTTTAAACACAGCACATTGAGGGCCCTCGGTGACTCTGCGATCTCTGCTGGGTAGTGCGCCACCCCACCCCCGACACCACGCAGTCAGGACCACAGGGGTGGGCTGTCACCGCAGACACACAGCGCCCCCCACCCCGTCTCCCAGGGCTGGCTGTGCGCATGCCTCGCGGATAACCGGATCAGGCTAATGCGGGCTGAGCCGCTGGCGCGGGGCGCAAAGACGGCAAGGGACCCCCCCCCCCCCCGCTCCGTCCCAGTCTGACCATCTGGCTTGGAAAGGAAACTGAGGCAGGCTCCGCGGCTACCTGCCCTCTCCCTTCTTCCCAAATCCAAGGTTTGGTCTCACGTCCTAGATGAAAGCATCGGTTCTCCGTACCTCAGTTTCCCAAGACGGGAGCCGGCGCTCGGAGCTTTTTCCTCTTGAATTATCCTCATTACTTTAAATACGCGTGTTTGCGCAAGGCGGATGCAGGGGCGTCGACCCCTGGCTCAGGAACCCCAGGGAGCACTCTGCTTTCATCGACTTATTTCTAACCTTTTCTCTGTGCTTCTTCTCGTTTGAGTCAATGTGGCCCAGGCTGGACCTTGTGTGGCCTTAGGCTGACCTTGAGCCCCTGATCCCCTGCCTCCAGCTCCTGAGTAGCAGTGAGGACAGCTCAAGGCGCCACACCTGCTCCCCATGCTTCCCCGGCCAACCTTCCAGAACATTTTCTCCTCATCCTGATTGTCCCCACGCGAGCCAAGCTTTCCGCAGCTGTAGTGCCCTCCTTCAAGAAGTCTTCCCTGAGCCTCCCACCTGGCCAGTCCCTGTCACAGGTGCCCGTGTCCGTGGAAGGCAGTGTTGCTGCTTCTAAGGACAGCCCACAGGGCTCACATCTGTCGGAGCATCTCTGGGTTTTGTTTTGGTGCCTAGCTTTGTTGGGTTTTTATTTAATTCTGAGAACATGGTGGTGGCGTTTCAGACAGGATGCCCGGCTGAAGGAATACCGGGTTTGGGGCGGTACCCGACTGGGAATGTTCCTGGCTGAAGGGGGATGCCTGACTGTGGGGTGTGCCCGACTGAGGGGTGTCTGGCTGTGCGGTGTGCCCGGCTGAGGGGGTGGGGTGCCTGACTGTGGGGTGTTCCCGGCTGAAGGGGGGGATGCCTGACTGTGGGGTGTGCCCAGCTGAGGAGTGCCTGGCTGTGGGGTGCTCAGCTAGAGTGTGTGTATTTGGCTGGGGGAGGGGTGCCCAACTTGGGGGTGCCTGGCTGTGGGGTGTGCCCTGCTGAGGGGTGCTAGGTTAGGGTGTGTTTATTTGACTGAGTGGATATCCGACTGAGGGGGTATCTGGCTGTGGAGTGTGCCCGACTGAGGGGAGCCTGGTTGTGGGGAACCTGGCTGTGGGGTGCCCGGCTGTGGGATGTGCCTGGCTGTGGGGTGTGCGCGGTTGAGGGGAGTGTCTAGCTGTGGGGTTGCCCTGCTGAGGGGTGCTTGGCTAGGATGTGTGTGTTTGGCTGGGGGGATATCCGGCTGAGGGGAGCATTTGTTTTTCACTCCACTGCACAGTCAGCCCTTTGTGATTGCCTAGGGGTTTGGAGCCGGCTAGGGACTGGGACCCTCAGAAGTCCCCCGGATGAAAGAGCGGGAAGGGGTGTCCTGCCCGGGGCAAGGGGCTGGAGTGGGACGAGCTGGTCAGGCTGGAATCTGCCCTCCACTGACATCCTGCCCGGCACGCCCCGGGCGCTAGCACACAATGGGTGTCCCAGAACATCAGGGATGTGAGGCCTAGGGAAGGAGGCTGGATGGAAACCCAGGCGTCCAGTGTCCAGCACAGCCCCCACCCAACCACTGTGTCAGGCAAGTGGCAACCACCCCACCAAGGCCCCCAAATCCGCATCTCAGCATCCAGCCTGGGCTTCACGATTTGTGCCTCTGGTCCCACCTGAAGTATGCCCACTCTACAGCAACCCTGGACCGGATGACTTCTCACCCATAAACCGAATTATCCGGGAGTAATCTGGAGCAAGAACTCAGAAAGTGGGGAACACATACACGGTTTCCAGTCTGAGCTTTGCCCTTAAGGGACCCCCCCTCCTCCAAAGAGCCCCACGCCCTCTTGTGGCTGAGCAGCGACTCAGGAGCCCAGCAGCCCGGCCCTTACCGGGGAGGACACGGTGTCCCCGGGCACGCAGCGAACGCGCCCCTGATGTGTTTACTTCTGTGCGCCGCGGGCTTGCGCCGCGGCTGGGCCCCCTCCTGGGACGCACTGCGATCTCGATGTCACCTCTCCATCCTCCCTGACTGACGGAGCGCTCACAGGGGTCCGGGGGTCCAGCAGCTTAGCACAGGAACCGAGGACGCAGGAGCCAGGAACGCGCCCCGTCGGGTACGGAACCCCGCGGTAACCCGGGAGGGGGACCTCGGGGACTCCCCCCCCACCGCATTAGGTCCCGGAACTCAGCTTACCTGTCGGGGTCTCCAGATGACCCTGTCAGTGGTGACTTCTCCGACCACCCGAGCCCGGCCCGGCCCCAGCCACTGCGTGTGCCATCCGGATCGCGGGGACCCAAGGCGACCCGGGGACCCCGTGCCGGAGGAGGCCACCGCGCAGGGTGCGGGACGCGGGCCGGGCCATGGGGTTCCCCCCCTGTCCTCTCTCTCTCTGGCTTCCCCGGGCTCAGTAAACCCTGGGGAGGCACGCGTGGGAGGCTGGAGCGCGCTCGGGACGCGGGGCCACGCGGGGAGCGCGGGGCGCACGGACGGAGCCACCTCGCGCTCTCCCTCCGCTCCCGCCGCGCACCGCTCAGGCCGGCTGGGCTAGAGGGGGCGTGGCCTTCCCGGAGGCGTGGACGTGGGCGTGGCGTAAGGTTTCCCGGGCTTGGGAGCCGCCCTCATCCCGCCCACAGCCGGAGGGGCGCGCCGGGAGAGCAGGTGGCAGGAACGCGGGAGGCCCTAGACGGCCACACCGATCGATCTATCGACTTCCCCGGGACTCTCCTTCATCCGAGACTTTGCGCCTCAAATCTAGTACACACTAACTTTGCGCACCCCTTCCCCATGTTCCCAAATCCCCCACCTAGACTCCCTAAGACTTCCCACGAGGGTGAACCCCTAGAGCATCGGATGCCCTCCAAATTGCTGTCCCCAGTGCTCTGTGGCCATCTACGTTGTAACCTAGAGTCCCAGGACGTCCGTCTGGTCAGCCAAAGGCCACTCTGCACCCACTCATGATCCCCCCACGAGTCTTTCCCATTCCTCTGTCTGCCCCCAAGAAGCCTTCCCAGGGAAACTGGGTTCAAGGTCTCTGCTCAGGCATCCTGGGTTATGAGTACTGCCCAAGATTCCGTGGTCCTCAGTGAACCACACCCATCGTCGCTTCCCGTCACCCTGCGCCTCAGAGTCCCGTGAGGAACCCCATTTCTCACTGACGGTTTCCCCCAAAGCATCCCACCACCCCATCCCGGACCCCATCACTGAAGTCCACCACACCCTACTCCACCACATGCGACTCGCGAGCGCTCCCTAGTGGAGACTCAGGGGCAGGGCAGGCGGGGGCGGGGTGAGGGATGCTGTGACCACGCCCCCTCCACACCCAGTTGCCGAGAAACCACTACCCTGAGGTCCCGCCCTCGACATCCAGAGCCGGCTCCTTCACTGCACCCTTGGCTGCCACCGCTTGGTGTGGGTAGGTGGGTTGACTTAACGTCAACTTATCCCAGAAGCCTTTTCATGACCAAGCCCCCAAACAATCCCACCCCTTGCCCAGGGCCTGTGCTGGGGATCCCCCCCCCATGCCGGTGGAGTGTGTGCGCATGTGCGTGTGGGGTGCAGGGAGTAATGTGGGTTTGACTCCGTGGGTCAGAATAGCAGACTTCTGAAAGTCACCTGTGCCCTGTGTGCTCTGAGACCTGAGGCAGTGACTCCTCCTTGTGTCTTTGGCTTCCAAGTGATTTGTCCAGGGGTGAGGGCATGCTGCAGGAGCGGGGAGATGGGCAAGGGCCTGGTAAGGGGGAGATGGGTGAAGGCCTGTCATGGGGGAGACAGGCCTGTCATGGGGGAGACAGAGTCAGGGCGTGGCACTGGGGAGATGGGGCGAGGGCATGGCAAGAGGGACATGGGCGAGGACCTGGCACCAGGGGAGATGGGGCGAGGGTGTGGCACGGGGGAAATGGGGCGAGGGCGTGGGTGGGGAAGATAGGCGAAGACCTGGCACAGAGGAGATAGGGTGAGGGTATGGGTTGGGAAGTTTGGAAAGGATGTTAGACACCGGTGAGCTGTGCACTAGCCATACATGCACATACATGTTTGGTGGCAGGACACTCAGCTGTAGGTCCCATAGACACTGGACGCACACTGACTTTACACACGCTCCTGCTCCACGTGTGGGCATGTGTGTGCATGCACACACACCCACACACACTCTTCTTGGCCCGCACACAGAGGATCTCCCCTGAGGCTCATTTACAGACACCCAATTCCGATACAGCCAGCTGCTGGTTCACACACACAGACTCACATTGGCCAATTTACACGAACAATACAGCTGCTCCCTGTCTGTGTCCTCTGTCACATTCATCACTGGTGCAAAGGTCCACACTGACACACTAGCACAACATGCAACATGTGCAAGAAAAGCCCACAGCTCCCGCAGACACACATATGACACACATAGGGTGCTGGTATGGCAGACCAGGTCCCTCTTGCACACACAGCTGGCCAAAGCCCACCCCTACTGGGCCAGCCACCATGAAGCTGTCACCAGTCACCATGTGGCCACCTCTGCTCACCCGGCCCAGCCGTGACTGGGGGTGGGGCAGGCAGACACATGGGAGCAGGACACACACATGTGCCCACCATGTGGACGCTCATAAAATGGTTGCCCTAGCAACAGCAACTTGAAAGATCAGGCTCTTCCTCTGGGATAGATAGGGGTGCAGGGGTGGAGCTGACACCAGCAGGCGGGACCAGAACAGAAGGTGGGACACAGGACCCGCACCCACCTATGACCCCATTTCTGGGACACATGGTTTGTTCCAAACACCCACGGCAATCTCATCAGAGACACAAAGTGGCTGCCGCGCTCAGGGCTGGAAGCGGTCACACCAGAAACACAGGTGCCATCTATCCTGACAGCCCCCCAAGACGGATGCCTTGTCGTGCTCTGAGTCACACTTCAGCTGGGAACCAGGGCACACACGCATGCAGGCACGCACCTCTCTTTACAGCATCCTCCACCCCCAGTGGAGGCCGATCCCCCACTGGGATCTTGTTGGATGAGGGAGCTGCTCCATGGAGACCGGCACTATTGGTGCCACCCCCTTCAGAGAAGGGTCACAGTCGTGTTCCTGTCCGGGAGGCTGAGTTCAGGGCTAGGCTGGGGGTGTTTACAGTGCTAAGTCCTCTTGTCCAGATGCAGGCCAGTGATGAATGTGACAGAGGACACAGACAGGGAGCAGCTGAACATCTGAACTTCCCATGCCAGGGGGACAACTATGAGGTGAACTTGGTGTCCTACCAGAGCCTAGACATGGGGAAACTGAGGTGCAGAGGCACAGCTGTATGCAGGCCCCTTTGATCCATTTCAGTGAGGACGCAGGGCCTGAGTTGTGGCCCCCATCCCATGTTTACCTGGACTTTGTTCCTCTTTGGTGTCTATCTTCCCACATCGCCAGGAAACACCCCCGCCCTACCACACGGCCTGCCTGGTGACCGACTGGGTGGTTGTGAAACTTGGGGCTCAGAGAGACCATGCAGCAGGCTCCAGTCACACAGCAAGAGGCTGTGGCTTGGGGACTTTGCAAAATGTCCCGCCCTGTCCACCCACCCATCTCCCCCTGCTCCGGAGCCAGCCTGACCTCTCCTGGAGGCCACCATTCCCAAGGGAAAGCACTCTGTTCTTGGGTGGAGACCCAGGCCAAGGCTTGGACAGCTGGTGGCCTCTGGCCAAAACATGAATTTGGCTGGTGGGGAAGTTTCCATCTTAGCGTCAAGAGTTGGTCCAGGTTCAACCGGCTGGGGGCTAGACCCTGGGGCGGGGGGGGGGGGGGGGGGCAGGGACTAGCCCTGCGGGGTTGGAGGTGCCTGGGAACTCAGTGTGCCCTCTCTTCCCCTAGGCTACCTCTATGTGAAGAGGAACTTCACAAGCACCATCCTGCAGTGTGTGTGGAGTCACAGTGAGAGATTGCTCGGTCTGTTTCCCCATTTGTGAAATAGCTCCTAAGTGTGTTCCGGACCTAGTCTTGGATACCCTGTATATGACAGGAGTGTCCTTGGGCTTTCCTTCTGAGAAAGGCTCCCATACCGTAGCCCAGGCTAGCCTAAACTTAACTTCTGATCCTCTGGGCATGTTCCCGTGCTGGTCTGAGGTGCTCCGGATGGAACCAGGACTTTAGCGGTTCCAACGAGGGCTCTACCCACTGAGGCCCAACCCCAGGCTGACCCTGATAAGGCTTTGCTGTGTACTGTGTGCATAGCCCAGGCTGGCCTGGGGCTTCCCCATCCTGTCCTGCCTCCAGAGTTTGCAGCACTGGCTTCTGGGACTTTGGGGTGATTGTCACTTCAACTGGGCCTCCGACTTCACCTGATACTCTCTCTGGTGGGGGTGGAAGGGTCACGCGTAAACCGAGGTCAGGCAGGGACCCTGGGGGGCCCGTAGGCGGCAGGAAGGAACGGGACTGCAGATCCAAGCGGGGATGGTAAAAACAGGACCGGGCAGTTCCCCCGGGGACCATCGACAGCCCAGGGTCAGAGGTCAAGGCCCGGTCCCCACGGGTCCGGGGTCAGGAAGGTGGGAAACGCATCAGGCCGGCCACCTGGGCAGCGAGGACTCCCGCGGAGGGAGCGGGGGAAAGGGGCGGGGCTGAGGCGGGCCTGCTCCCGGGCGGGCCGTTCTGCGCACGCGCACACTTGCACGGTTCGCGGGCTCTCCGCCGCCGGCTTGGCCACTGCTGCTTTAATCCCCCTGCTCCCGACCTGCAGCCCCGAGATAAGGACCCAGCTGCAGACTCAGATAAAAGAATCGCTGCCACACAAATCCGGGAGGCCAGCCGTGGGCACTCGGCCCGGGGCTGCACCTGCTAGACCTGGGGGGAGGGGCGGGGGAACTCAGGCAGGCACAGACCTGGAGAGAGACAGAAAAGGAGGGAGCCAGAAGCGGACAGGGGGACTGCCCTGAGTTTGGGGTTGCCGTGGGACAGAAAGTGAGCCTTTGTCACAAAAGACAAAAATAAGAGAATGCCAGGCATGGATCAGACACACTCGAAGTGGAGGCCGAAGGATCAGAAGTTCAAAGTCATTTTCAGCCACAGGTAGCACTGGCTACGTGAGACCTTACCTTCAAAAAAAAAAAAAAAAGAAAAGAAAAGAAAGAAAACCACTGAGGCTAAACAGGAAGAATAGGACAGGCAGAGAGGAAGGTGGAAGGACGCAGCAGCTGGGACCCGGAGTCTTCCCTGCGCCCACTTGGTGCCTCAGTCTCCCTCTTGGCCCCCTAGTTCCTCGGTGTGAGCAGAGTTCAGGCCTGGGCACGGCTTGCCACAGTTCCGGGGGATTATCCGGATCCCACTGTTCAGGGAACACGGACTCCCCGAAGGCGACGCCGGGGTGCGGAAACTGCCAGGTTGAAAGGGGCGGGTGTGCGGTGTCCCTAGAGAAGGGAACACCGTAAGCGAGGGGTGGTGAGGACTCTGGCCGTGCTGCGGGACGGGGCGGGGCGGGGCGGCGATGGCGGCTCCGGCCAGGGTAGGAAGTCGAGGCCTGGTACGCGGTAAGCGCTCGCCAACGGCGCAGTCGCCGCGGTTAACGTCGGTACCGTACCGCGGCCGCGGGCTGCCTTGCGCGGAAGGAGGGGTCGCCCTCTGCGGGCCTGTTTCCCCCACTGCATCCTCGTCGCAATCCAAGGGACACTACAAGGAGCCCCAGCCTTTCCACGCGCATCGTGTTATCCCCATGTCGTCCTGCAGGGAGAGGCAGAGAGCAACAGGCCACCACCGAGGTCTCAGGCTTATTAATGCCTTTCTCTCTCTGGGTCTCAGTTTCCCCTTGTGTCTGTTTTGTGCGTTGAGGGCCAGCCTGGGTTAGAGTGGAGACCCCCTGACTCCAAGAATTAAATGAGTATACCTATTGACTTGTTGGACTTGGCTTCGGTTTTTGAGACGTGTAGCTCTGGCTGGTCTCGAACACTACCGAACCCGGGATGACCTTTCAACTCCCGATCCTGCTGCCTCCACCCCCCCCCCAAGTGTCCGGATGAGGGGGGGACGGGGCCTCGTGCTCAGTGGGCTCCATCCGAGATCAGTGGGGAGGAACGCCTGCTGCAGCCCACCATACACACGTGACACACGGGAGAAAGGAAATGTCACTTTCAAAAGGCGACAGTGGCGCCCGTCTTTACTCCGAACACTCCGGGGACAGAGGCAGGAAGATATCTGTGAGTTCGAGATCCACCGGTGACCGGTGTGCGAACCCCACGGGAACCCTCGGGCACTTCCGGTTCCTGCGCGAGCCAACGAGTCGAGGCCCCGCCCCCTGGGCGGCCTGCGCACGCGCCCCTTAGCGCCATTGGTGCAGTCTGAGCATGCGCACTAGCTCAGTAGGCTTTGGCGGACACGCGCGACCCGGAAGACTTTCGTGCCACACTCCAGAACTGCCGTGAGGGGCGTCGATGGCAGAGGATGCAGAAGCGGCAGCCGAGAGTGGTGGTGGTGGTGGTGACTCCGGAGTCGGCGCGTGCGAACGGGGCGTAGCGCCCATTAAAGCTCAGTGAGTCGCTGGTGTGGGACGGCGAAGCTGATGGGGCCTTCCCGGCGTCCGTAGCGCGATGAACGCGGTGCATGCCGGGAGGTGTGGCGACGTCCTGGAGAGGGACAGCCCGGTGGCCCCACTGTCTCGATGGAGAGTAACACGTTGTCGGCTGTCACACGCCTTAGAGACGGCTGTGAGCGTGCGCAGCGTGAGGACGCAGACTCGAGGCCAGCGGTGCATGCTGGGGCTTGTAGTTTCCGGTCGCGGGCAAAAAAAAAAATATGACGCGCTGCATTGCCACTTCCCGATGCGGTTATAGACTGCGTCTCTAAGCGGGCCGAAAGGCTTCCTGGGAAGCGTGGCCGCTTGAGTCTAACGGCCAAGCGTTCTGGAACTTGTAGTTTCTCTGTAGTCTAACGTGATTTGTTGGTGTTTGTACATTACAACCTGTTTTAGTGCAATTCTCTGAATAGAGACACAAATAGGTGTCCCTCAGTCGCTGGGGTGTCCCAGGATGAGAGCTGACCTAAGCAGCGAGCCTCTGGTCTATAGAAGCGTTTGAGCGAGGACATTGGTCGCCAGGCCTCTTTCCCTATGCCGACCAAACCTCTCCCTCTCTGGCAGGTACCGCACCACCAAGGAACAGTTCCACCAATACCTGGACGCAGACAAGCCGGAGGATGTGTTCCAAGAAACGCCTGCCGGAGACCCTGATGACAGTGATCCGGCTGAGCCCAAGGCCAAGAGGATATGCCTGGAAGATGGGCAGGAGAACGGGAAGACAGAGGAGGCAGCTGAGCCCCTCGAGCAACGACAGGTGCCCAAGAGGGCCCGAGGCCAAAACAAAAGCCGGCCCCATGTGAAGCCAACGCACTATGACAAGGAGCGGCTTTGCCCGTCCCTCCTTCAGGTGAGAGGGGGCCTGAGGGTGCGCCATGGGCCTGTCATCTCAAAGCCTGCTGTTGCTGTGCTGGGACATGCACACGGCCCTTGGCATCTCGCCTTCTCACAGGCACAGAACTCCTACTACCCTTAGCCTGCCTGCTGCTGTGCTGGCATCTGAGGCCACACTGGCCTTTTTGTGTCTTCTGTGGCCCGTGCTGGTCTGATTAATCTGTTTCGAGTTTACCATGATGCTGTGTCCAAAGAGACCTAATTTTACTTACCTGTCCTTTAAAGAGGGCTTTGGCCACCCTGGTACCAGAGTTAGAGACTGTTGTGAGTCACTACACTGTGTGGGAATGGCAGCCGGGGCTCTTGGTCACTGCTGAGCTGATGTGATCTCCAGCTCATGTGAGCCTGAGATGGTTCCAGCTTTAGAGCTGGCGACACAGGCTTGCTGGGGTTGCTCACATACACAGCTGGGAGAATAATCCCTCGCAACCACCCTGGCCACTTTCTTCTCTTCCGGCCCCTCCCCTTCCCTCATGTCCCTCACAGGAGTCGGCCACATGTACATTTGGTGACCGGTGCCGCTTCCTGCATGATGTAGGGCGCTACCTGGAGGCCAAGCCAGCAGACTTGGGCCCCCGCTGCGTGCTCTTTGACACCTTCGGCCGGTGTCCTTACAGCGTGACCTGTCGCTTTGCCGGGGCACACCTTGGGCCCGAGGGCCAGAACCTGGTGCAAGAGGAGGTAGTGGCTCGCTGTGCGGACCTCCCTCCAGTGCGCAATGGCCTCAACAGAGCCCTGCAGCAGCAGCTGAGGAAGCGCCAAGTGTGCTTCGAGCGGGCCGAGCAGGCCCTGCGCCGCCTCACCCAGGGCCCCATGCCCATGGCCATCCCTGAAACCTCTGTAGCCATGGTTACTCCAGAGCAGAATAGTTGCCATGCCCAGCTGGACACTGCGGGAGGGGTCAGCACCCCACATGGCAGCCCTGTGTCCACCTGTGGCCCCTTGACAGACGAGGACATCATTCGGCTGCGACCCTGTGAGAAGAAGCGGGTAAGGATGCAGGCATGGGAGCTGGGCTCCCGGACTGTCCATAGTCCTGTCTCAGAACGGAACCTGAACAGGTCCGGCCGGCCGATCAGGGCTAGGGGTGAAGGGAACAGCATGGAAGGCTCCTGAAGGGAGGCCATTGAGACTGGGATTTTAAAGGTTGAATAGAGCCCTCCAGTATAGGAGCCTGGGCGCTGGCAAACTTATCTCCTGAGAGACACGGACATGGTGTGCACAGAGGGAACAGTAGCAGGAGGCCCGGGTGTGGAGGGAACATCGTTGTGAACGGTACGGGGAGGCCTGACTCCACCTGACATTCTCCTCCCCTCCAGCTGGACATTAGCGGAAAGCTGTACCTTGCTCCGCTCACCACGGTAGGAGGTGGTGCGGGGGGCGGCTCAGGGGTTCTCGGGGCATTGCTGGTGACTGGTGTCCCGGCTTTGCTGACTTCTGAGGCCTGAACCTGCCCCTGTCCTGGCCAGTGTGGGAACCTACCCTTTCGCCGCATCTGCAAGCGCTTCGGTGCGGATGTGACCTGCGGTGAGATGGCCGTGTGCACGAACCTCTTGCAGGGACAGATGTCCGAGTGGGCCTTGCTCAAGCGCCACCCCTGTGAGGACATCTTTGGAGTGCAAGTCAGTGTTTGTCCTGAGGGA
Source organism: Myodes glareolus (assembly GCF_982192425.1). Classification (NCBI taxonomy): domain Eukaryota; kingdom Metazoa; phylum Chordata; class Mammalia; order Rodentia; family Cricetidae; genus Myodes; species Myodes glareolus. The sequence continues at coordinate 100,925,731 of NC_142033.1, read as the reverse complement.
GGTTGGAAGGCGCTGCCATGTTGGAAAAACAATACCTCCCCAGCATGGTGTCCATGGGCTGTGTGATGACCCCAGTGGGCTGGTCACTAACCACACTTTGCCTGGGGCAGCTGGAGGGTGCCTTCCCTGACACCATGACCAAATGTGCTGAACTCCTGAACCGCACCATTGACGTGGACTTTGTGGACATCAATGTGGGCTGCCCCATCGACCTTGTCTACAAGAAGGTGATGAGCCGGGGAGGGTGTGGCCTAAGCTGAGGACCCTGTCCTCCTGTCCTTATCTGGACATGAAGCACACTGAGCCAGATGGCAGGCGATTCAGCTATGTATGGGTGCCCTTCGGGAGAGTCTGCGTTTCTCAGGGAGTCACCAGGGTGTCCATGTCCCACAGGGTGGCGGCTGTGCACTCATGAATCGCTCAGCCAAGTTCCAGCAGATTGTGCGGGGCGTGAATGAGGTAACCTGGGCTCTTCAGGATACGCCCCCCATCCCCACCCCTCCACGGTTCTGCTGTGTGCTCTCTCTCTGCTCTTGTGCCCACAGGTGCTGGATGTGCCTTTGACTGTGAAGATGCGCACAGGTGTCCAGGAGCGTGTGAGCCTAGCGCACCGTCTGCTGCCTGAGCTACGGGACTGGGGTGTCGCACTGGTCACGGTGGGTGTTGGGCAGTGTGGTCCTGTCATGGAGTCATTATGGGTCTCCTGGTCCCTTGCTCTCTGTCTCTCTTTGGTTCCTTGCTGTCTCCCTTGCCACCCCCCCGCACTCGGCTCCTCCACCTTCCCTCCTCATCATGGCGCCTCCCTCCCAGCTCCATGGCCGCTCCCGGGAGCAGCGCTACACCAGGCTGGCTGACTGGCCTTACATCGAGCAGTGTGCCAAGGTGGCCAGCCCTATGCCCCTGTTCGGTAGGTGCCCAGAGCTTCCAGAGCCACTCACCCTGCTGTGTCTCTCAGCTAGGAAGACGGGGGGCACATTGGGTCCCTGGGAAACCCCAATACTGATGGCTTTCCCAGCACCATGGGCTTGCCACTGCCAAGACCCCCCCTTTGTCTCTTAAGGAAATGGAGATATCCTTTCGTTCGAGGACGCCAACTGTGCCATGCAGACAGGGGTCGCAGGGGTCATGATTGCCCGGTGAGTGATAGCCGAGCTTGGATAGGGATGCTTGAAGTTTCTACACCTGGGGTTGCTGGGTGGACGAGGCGGGTGCTGAGGTGGCTGGCAGGAGGCAGCAGGTCCCCACTGACCGTGTCCCTTCACAGTGGCGCCTTGCTCAAGCCCTGGCTATTCACGGAGATCAAGGAACAGAGGCACTGGGACATCTCGTCCTCTGAGCGCCTGGACATCCTGAGGGACTTCACACACTATGGCCTGGAACACTGGGGCTCCGACACACAAGGCGTGGAGCGGACCCGGCGCTTCCTTCTCGAGTGGCTCTCCTTCCTTTGCAGGTGGGCGTCAGCCAGGGAGCGGGCTCAGGCTGGAGGTCACAGGCTCAGGCCTTCCCAGCCTATGGCCTCCTCTGTCCTCCCTGGCCTGCAGGTATGTGCCCGTGGGCCTGCTTGAGCGACTCCCACAGAGGATCAATGAGAGGCCACCTTACTACCTAGGCCGTGACCACCTGGAGACACTCATGGCCAGCCAACAGGCCGCAGACTGGATTCGCATCAGGTACCTACTGGCCAGGGTTCTGCGGGTGATGCTAGGAGGCCTGGGCCTGACCTGTCTGTCACCCTCCTCACAGTGAGATGCTGCTTGGACCAGTCCCACCAGGCTTCGCCTTCCTGCCCAAACACAAAGCCAATGCCTACAAGTAGCTGACTGAGACAATAAATTTTATTCTTCTACAACTTGTTTTTCTGTATTGTGTTTTTGCGATAAAGCTTCATGTTTCCTAGGGTGGCCTTGAACACCTGGAACCCTGGGCAGGCACCCGCCACCATGCTCAGCTTTCTTTACATGTCTGGGGCAGCGTCCTTCCCTCTTCCTGCAGGTCCCTGTCTGCCCTGTTTCTGACTCCTGGTTATCCTGTTTTGCTGGCCAGTGCCCTTGTAGCTGTGAATTGGGGTGACCTGACCCAGGGTGTGTCTGCCCAGGGAGTGGAGGGAGTCACTGTCCTGTCCACCCCCACCCTGGAACCTAGGTGGTGTGCCCACCCTGAACCGGAACCTCCACCTAGCAACAGGGCAAACAGAACCCAGTGGGACTCTGTCCCCAAGGTGCCTCTGCTGCCACCCGGCGCCCCCCGCCCCGGGGTGGCCTGTCTCCCCCATGCAGCAACCCAAAACCCTTTACCCCCCAGCCATACCCCAGGAAGGCTTCGGCCCACGGGGCCTGGAGGGCACTGAGGTGCCAGCTATCCCAGAGCCCCTTCCCACCATAGGTATGATGGTAGTGGTGGGCGGGGTGTATGATGGCCCTGGGGCCTGGCTCCGCCCCACCCACCAGCTGCCTTTGTTCACAGCCAGCGCCAGCTTGCTCTATCAGACTCCTGCAGACCAGGATGCGCTTTCAGGGCCTCCAGCAGGTACTGGCCAGGGCCCCGATGAGACCTTGGGCCGCCTCTGTACCCCAGACAGATCCCCCTATACTAACCCATGTGCCACGGTTTGAGGTGACACTAGAGACCAGGCCGAAGCTTGCTTTGGTGACAACAGTGGCCACTAGGTAAGGCTCTCCACAAGGCCCAGCCACTCACAAGCTCAGGTCGCGGCTCCCCTGAGAATAGGAGTCTCCCCAACAGTCTCTGAGTGCCTTGCCCCCACGAGTCCCCAGATGACTACTGAACAAAGCCAGTATATATTCAAGGCACTTTCGAGGTGAGGGCTGTGTCCTCTGTGCCTGGGTCTTGGTCATTCTACCCCCTATGCCGTGGCCTGGTTTCCCCATGGACACTCCTCTCAGAGTGTCTACCACCTACAGGTTTCCAGATGGCTCCCTGTGGCTGCTTCTTCGACCCTCGCATCTACCGAATTGAGTGGGCCCCCTCTGACTTTGGCCAGTCATCTCTGTACAAGGTGGCAGTGGCTGGGGGTCCCACCTTGTCTGGTGGCTATGTGCTGGAGGCCCCATCCTACCTCAAGGCCCCAGGGCCTCCGCCTCCTCTCTACCCCCACTACCAGCCGGCTCCTAGCGGGCCGCAGTACCTCACACACTACCTTCCACCTGAAGAGCCTGGTCCCGAGGCACTGGGCTTTGTGGGGGATGGAGGGCCCCTCAATTTCATGGAGATGCTTAGAGACGGCCTGGCACCCCTACCAACCCCCAAAGAGACTAAGCCGTCTTCCTTGCTCATCACTGTCCCCACAGCACACGCGCTGCCCCCTGGACCCTATGGCCATCTCAGTGGCCATGCCAGCCAGTTCCCAGGGCCCCAGGTGACTGTGAGGCCCATCGAAGCCCCCAGGGAGCTGCAGGGCAATGCTGTGGCCAGGCCGGGTCTGCAGTTCCCTCCTGGGCCTGTGGAGCCCAAGGTGGTCGGGGCGGAGGATGTCACCCCAGTGGGCTCAGGTGAGACCATGCCTCCCGAGGTGGCCCGTGCGTTCTTCCTTCCGGACAAAGTCCTTCTAGAAGATGCCATGAAACTTTTCGATTGTCTCCCTGGTGGCACTGAGTCGGAGGCAGCCCTGCACAGGGGCTCTGGGCCTGGCCCACGAGACAGTGGTGGCGGTGGGGACGACTGCACAGCTGACATCCGCTCCCTGCACCTGCCAGATGAGCTACTGTCCTTCGACTATGGCGTCCCCGAGGTCTTGGATGCCGTGGCGAGTGTGGATTATGTTTTCAGCTTCAAGGCCCTAGATGATGAGCCGCTGCCCCATGTGGGGGTCCCTGTCACTGACGTGGTGACCCCTGGCCTGCAGTCCGATCAGTTGGGGAAGAAGACTACCGCATCCACCAAGAAAGGGAAACCAGGTGGCAGACACAGGCAGACCGCGGGCCTGGCTGGCCCTGCTCGCCCCACTGCCACAGGACCCAGGCTGGACCCGGGAGCTGCCCCCAATTAAAGCGATTTGATCTCTGCTGTGTGTGCTGCTCAGACTGCACGGTGAGGCCAGGAGGACCTGGCAGTTGCCAGATGTCTTTGGAGTTCAGCTGGGAACCTCAGAACCTAAGTGTCGGCGTCAGGGTTGACACTGAACTGCATTCAGGAGGCTGGAACAGGGTAGATGGAGGTCATTCGGGGCCACAAAGGACAGCCCTGTCTAAAAGAAATGAGGACATAGGGGTTGGACTGTACCTCAGTAGGGTGGGGTGTTGGGGTTCAGTTGGTAAAGTACTTAGGGCTCAGTAGCTTGGGCTCAGTTGCTACACACAAGGCCCTGGGCTCCACTCACAGTGCTACATGAAGCACGCGTGGTGATTCACGGCTGTAAACCTAGTGCTGAGGAGGTGGAAGGAATCAGGAGTATCAGAATTTCAAGGCTAGCCTGAGCTACACCTGGGACTGGATATGTTAGGAGGCCTTTTAAGAAGTGGGGTTTTCTTCTCCACTCAGACCCCACACTAAAAGAGGGTATGTCCCTTGTATGCTCCCTTGGTAGTCCAGAGAGCAGTGGACACCTGCCCAGAGCCACACAGTGCTCAAGGCAGGGCCCGGAGGATGGCTCTTCCCCACTCCCGCCAGCTGTCCACATCTCATGTCCCCATGAGGGAGCACAGGGAGGTTACTGCTGCTGTGTGGGGCTGTGGGGTATCTGGGGAGCTGGGTTCAGCCTCAGCGTGATTGCTGACATCCATGTCATGGGGGATGACTGCAAGAGCCACTGGCTTGTTTGTGGGGCAGGCGTAGGCTTTGGGGGAGGGTGCTGCGCTGTAGGAAGCAACAGTCTCTTTTCCCGAAAAGCTGAGGGTGCCAGAAGGGTATACAGGGAGCCCACAGCCAAGAACGAGAACGGCGGGATCCCCAGACCAGACCTGTGAAGATGGAGAGAGCCAGCTCCATAGAGCTGTCCTCTGACTCCATACACGATCACCACTCACCATTCTGTCACCCCCAGCTTCTGTCACGCTCAAACCCGAGACCGCTGTTCTGCATGGCTGTCATTCTCTCTTGAGACAGGGTCTCGGTGTGTAGTCCTGGCTTGGCCTGGAACTCGCAGGGATTAGACCCCCTCAAGGCATGTACCACCATGCCCAGTTTGCTTTTCTTTTTTTCAGACAGGTCTCTCGTAGCCCAGACTGGCCTCAAACCTCTGGAGTTGAGAATGGTCTTGAACTCCTAATCTTTCTGCCTCCACCTGCGGAGTGCTGGGTTGACAGGCCATGTGCCTGAGCTCTGGGCCTCCAGGGCTCAGACATTCTACCCACTGAGCAGCCCACCTTAATTCCACTGTGAAGAGAGACCACCGTCTCCTGGTACCTCCTCCCCTCCAGTGCTGGCTAAGTGCAGGGTGACGGGATTGGGAGATATGACTGTAGAGCAATGCACACAAGAGCTGGGAATCCTGGGTGGAGAACACCGTAAGGCATGGAAGTGTTCCTCATTGGGCTTGGGGACCCCCAGGAAGCTCCCCTGGATAAAGTACCAATTAAGATAAATGATGAAGGGGTTGGGGCGCAGTGGGGAGACCTTTGACTGGCAAGCATGAAGTCCAGGTTCAACCCCTAGCACCACTTACAGTATGACAGCCACACAGTGCTAAGTGGGGGCAGGAGGTCAGGAACTCAAGGAAATCTGCTGCTACACAGCCTTTAAGACCAGCACTCGGGAGGCAGGGGCTGGTAGCGCTCTGGGAGTTTGAGGCCAGCCTGAGCTACATAGTTCAGTCACATAGTGAGTCCCTCTCTTTGAAGATAAAAGCTGCAGCCAGTTGCATGCACTGATAATTCCAGCACCACAGGGACAGAGACAGTGCAGGGTGGGGGTGGGGGGCTCAGTGGGCGTCACCTACTTCCAGTTTCAGCAAGAGACCTCCTCCAACGTCCTCCTGTGGCTTCCACATCACACACCATCCGGGGCCAATTAGTGCTCTAAACTCCCTGTGAACTTGCCCCAGAAAACAGGGAAGGGGAGACACTTGGTTGAAGGTTAGGCCTCGAATGCCTGAAGGCTGATGCCGAGCTGCCTGTCCTGTGAGAGTGTCTGAATGGCAAAGCCGAGATCTCACCTGCCACACCTGTGCCACCCCACCCCTGTCACTACTCCAAGAATCTCTCGCATTTCTGAATTTCTGTGTGCTGCTGCTGAGGGCCAGGTGCTGGCAAGCCCAGCATTCTTGAGAATGGATACCCCTATCCCTAAAGGGGGTGGGGCAGGGCCTGGAGCCGGACCCAGAATGGAGACACACACCAGCCAGAGATGGGAGGAGAACCAGGTGCAAGGGCATGCTTCAGGAAGGGAATGTCTCCCCGGGAGTGGGCATCTCGTTTATTATGCAACAAGTTTTTTCTTTTCTTCGAGACAGGGTTTCTCTGTAGCCTTGGAGCCTGTTCTGGAATTAGCTCTTGTAGACCAGGCTGACCTCGACCTCACAGAGATCCACCTGTCTTTGCCTCCTGAGTGCTTGGATTAAAGGCATCTGATGCTTTCTTTTTAAAGCTGCCTTTGTCATGGTGTCTCCGAGTGACCAAACAGTAACTAAGACACAGAAGAGCCAGGCTTCTGTCCTATCCCTACCAAGAAACTTCTGTCTGGAGGCCCAAGGTGGCTGTTGGTGTCCCAGCCATTGTATCTTCATTCCAGTGAGCCTGTCCTTCTTGGGACAGCACGGAAATGGTGTTCAGCCTGCTGTGCTCACAGGGCCTCCCGGAGGCTTTCTGTATGAGGTCCTAGCCTGGGACCTGATGGGACGTGGACTCCAATGTGACCTGTCTTCAGCACCAGGGTGTCATCTCTCCGGCTGGGAGAGGCTGGGAGCTTGAGGCTTCAGTGGGAGACAGGATGGTCCGAGCCTGTTCCCCAGGAGGAGTGAAGGGCTGTGCGGGGTCCTGCTGGACAGTCTGGAGAGTTCTGTGTGAAATGGGCCGGCGAGATGGCTCAGTGGGTAAGGGTGCTTGCTGCCAGGCCTGATGACCAAAGTTTAATTCCTGACACCCATATGAGGATGAGAGACTGACTCCTTGAACCTTCACACACCACATGCACACTTGTGCACAAACTCACAAACGCACACACTCAGTGTAAAGCCAGAGGAAGCCAGCTGAGAGCCCAGATGCCACCTCATGCTCCTGCCTGCCACCAGGCCTTCCTGCATGCCTGGCTGCATTCCGTGAGCCACATCAAACCCTTCCAGCCTTTGGTCGCTTTTGCTGGTTGGTTTTGTCACAGCAGCCAGAGAAGGGACTAAGATGTCACCTCTGTCCCCACTGGAGGTCCCCCAGGGCTCCCTTCCTGGACTAGGGGGTCTGGGCTGTCTCAGATGTGTGGACCTGGCCCCCGAGCAGTGGTTGGGGTGTCCTGTAAGGAACTGGCCACCCCAGGAGCCAATTCCCAGTTCCACCCTGAAAAGCTCTCCATGGACAGAGTCACTTCTGGGATACAAACTCCCCCCAAACCCCTAGGAGAGCCGACATTTGCGCTCACCGCGGTGCAGACAAAGCCCTGAGGTGCCTGTCAGGTACCAGGGACAAGAGCATCTATTCTGTTGTGTCTGGAAGCTTGTGTCCTGCTGTCACCAGCTCGGGGCTGACCTTGCTAGGGTCACCAGCCTGTCACTCCTGGAAGCAAGGGACCCAGTGGTCAAAGGGCTCGGCCTCCTCTCTCCGGTGAGCCAGCCGGCCAGTGCAGGGGGCTGGTTGCCCAGAGTAAGGTGTTTTGGAGGTACCTACATGATCCCAAGACTGAAGCACAGGGGATCCACCTACCCAGGAAAGGACAACACAGTGCAAGGCAAAACTCCGGTGTGTACTGGTTTCCACAAGAGTGCGAGCCTGGCCAGCTCCGCGTCCCCTAGGACACTGTCCTTGGGAGCCACTCTGTCCAAAGGCTCCACGTGACCAGTGCCGCGTGAATGAACACAGACAGACTCTGGGGCTCCACATGACCAGTGCCGCGTGAATGAACACAGACTGACTCTGGGTGTGTTGCGATGGACACATTCACAAGAACTTTCCAAGAACAATTACAGCACAAAACTATTGGGGGAACATTTTTTTCAAAAAGAGAAAAACTCGTATTTCATGAGGCGCTTCCTAGGTTGTGGGAGGAGCTTGTGTTTGGGGCAGAATTCCCATCATGGCCACGTGCTGGGTGTCTAGAACTCAGGGCCCACACAGCCTTGGTGATCATTTGTCCCCAAAGATTTTGGGGTCTGGGGTTGAGAAGGGGTCAGCATGACTTTTTTTGGGGTGTTGTCTGGAAGACTGCAGGGGCCCAGGCACTGTGGTGTACACAGGTTGCAGGGAGATGTGGACGTGGTGCTGACCACTGCGGCTAATTGGGCAAACCCAGCGTAGGCCCTGCCCTGGGCTAGCTTGGTGTCGACCTTGAACTGGACAGTTTGACAGGCTGACACGGGTGGGTCTTTTTGGACTTGGACCTGTCCAGGGTAAATCACAGGATGTCTTAGCATCTGTGATCCACCTAGGGCCAGGTCCTGTACCTGGAGGCCTCGCCTGTCCACGAGAGGCCATGAGGTGCATGGAACAGAGCACGTGGTCAGTGCCCAGCGAGGGTTGGGTTTTCTCTGAAATGGTGGTCTAAGTTGAGAGCAGCTGAGTGGAAAAGCCATGGGGCGGCTGGGGCTATTGGGAGGGATATGCCTCACAACTTGTACATGGAGCAGGGAAGGTGTTGGGACAAGGGACAGATGGATCCCTGTATCTCCTGGGGATACCTTAGCAGGGTGTGGGCAGCTTGAGCGGCCACCAGTTCCCCACAGTCTGTGGCCTCTGGGGGGTGGGGCACCTTGGGTCACAGTAAACATGGCGTCATCTAAGAGGCACTAGTGTGATAGGCTGAGAGTCCAGATCCCTGGAGAGCCAGGCGACGCCTTCCGGAAGCACGTGGAAGGCGCCCAGAGAAGGGGCTAGATGCCCTGCAGTGGGTGATTGGGGTCACTCCGTTCCCGTTTCACCAGGGGCTCGCCCAGGCTGCGGCCATCCACATCTGCCTCACTGCTGCGGCCACCCCCAGTGTCCTCTGCAGGGGTGAGGGACGGGACAGTAAGAACACAGTGGCCTGTGAAACTTTCCACCTACCCCCACGTCCTGCCTGACCATCCGGGTGCACCCCAAGTCCTGCCTGACCATCCAGGCGCACCAGGGTCTCCTGTGGCCACCAGCCTGGGGTGCCACCCAGACTGGCCATGAACTCTTCTCATACCCTATTAAGCTATTACAGGGTATTACAGGAGCCCACGCCAAATTGCCAGGATTCCCACCACCTGCATAGTCCTCAGCCCACCCCAGAGGCTGTCACAGTTGCAGGAGCCAGGGCACACACCCACCTTTGTCCAGCAGGGTCAGCGATAGGGAGGCCAGATCATTGAACTGTAAGAGAAGGGAGGGGCCTGAGATGTCAGTCAAACCCCAGTGACATAGCCAGAGCTGCCTCTGCTAAGTCCTGGGGGTGGCTCGAGGCTACTGGGCATAGCGACACAGTGTTCTTGGGGGTCCTGATGCCAGCCCATACAAATTACAAGCATGGCTTCATTTCTTTGCCTTTAGTCTATGTGTGTGTGTGCAGAACCTACAGAGGACAGAAGAGGATGCTGGATCCCCGGGAGATGGAGTTATAGACAGGCGTGAGCTACTTTGTGGGTGCTGAAAATTGCAGGTCCTTTGCGAGACCTGAGCCAGCGTGAGGGTGTCTGGGTGGATCTGGGCCTCTGGGTCTCCCTGCCTCACCTCGCCCATCACGGCAATGGGCGTCTCCCCAGTGGCCTGGGCCACACGGTGCTCCACCAGGTAGAACATGTACTCATCATACAGCAGCCGGATGAGGTGGAAGGAGCCAAAGCTCGCTGCGCTGCGAAGGGTCAGGTCCCGGATCACCATAGAGCTGGGGCAGGGACAGAGAACGCTCTGAGCCTGGAGCACAAGCACTGTGAGGACCACCCCAGGAGGTCTCATGGTTCCCAGGACAGCCTCCACAGGCGGGGATGCCCGCCCACCCCCACAAACACACGGGGATGGAGAGGGATGGGTGGGTAGAAGGCAGCAACCCCAGCGCTTCACTGTCACATTTCTGCTTTGTTTTAACTTTTTAAAAAAATATATTCTGTCTTTAATCCCAGCACTCAGGAGGCAGAGGCAGACAGATCTCTGTGAGTTCGAGGCCAGCCTGGTCTATTAGAGCTAGTTCCAGGACAGGCAACAAAGTTACAGAGAAACCCTGTCTTGAAAAACCAAATAAGTAAGAAAGTAAGTAAGAAAGTAAGTAAGTAAGTAAATAAATAAATAATACATTTATCTGTCTATATGTATGTCTGTCTCTTTCCATAGACCAGGCAGGCCTCAAATTCACAGAGATTCTCCTGCCTATTGAATGCTGGGATTAAAGGCATGCACCACACACAGACAGCTACTTTCTTTTATTGATATTTATTGAGCTCTGCATTTTTCTATGCTCCCCTCCCTGTCTCCCCCCCCTTCAATCCTCTCCCCAAGATCTCCAGGCTCCCAATTTATTCAGGAGATCTTGTCTTTTTCTACTTCCCATGTAGATTAGATCTATGTAAGTCTCTCTTAGTGTCCTCATTGTTTTCTAAGTTCTCTAGGATTGTGGTTTGTAGGCTGGCTTTCTTTGTTTTATGTTTAAAAACCACCTATGAGTGAGTACATGTGATAATTGTCTTTCTGTGTCTGGATTACCTAACTCAAAATAATGTTTTCTAGCTCCATCCATTTTCCTGCAAAATTCAAGCTGTCATTATTTTTTTCTGCTGTGTAAATGTACACATATTTTCCATTATGTAAATGTACCATATTTTCCTTATCCATTCTTCGGTCAAGGGACATTTAGGTTGTTTCCAGGTTCTGGCTATGACAAACAAAGCTGCTATGAACATAGTTGAGCACATGTCCTTGTGGCACGATTGAGCATCCTTTGGATATATACCCAAAAGTGGTATTTGTTGGGTCTTGAGGAAGGTTGTTTCCTAATTTTTTTGAGAAATTGCCACACTGACATCCAAAGCGGCTGTACCAGCTTGCATTCCCATCAGCAATGCAGAAGTGTTCCCTTTTCCCCACAACCTCTCCAGCATGAGTTGTCATCAGTGTTTTTGATCTTGGCCATTCTTACAGGTGTTAGATGGAATCTCAGAGTTGTTTTGATTTGCATTTCTCTGATGACTAAGGATGTTGAACATTTCCTTAAGTATCTTTCAGCTATTATAGATTCCTCTGTTAAGAGTTCTCTGTATAGGTCTGTACTCCATTTTTTTATTGGATTATGTAATCTTTTCTTGAGTTCTTTGTATATTTTGGAGATCAGACCTCTGTCTGATGTGGGGTTAGTGAAGATCTTTTTCCCATTCTGTAGGCTGTCGTTTTGACTTGTTGACCGTATCCTTTGCTTTACAGAAACTTTTCAGTTTCAGGAGGTCCCATTTACTAATTGTTTCTCTCAGTGTCTGTGCTGCTGGAGTTCTATTTAGGAAGTGGTTCCCTGTGCCAATGCGTTCAAGTGTACTTCCCACTTTCTTTTCTATAAGATTCAGTGTGGCTGGCTTTATGTTGAGGTCTTTGATCCATTTGGACTTGAATTTTGTGCATGGTGATAGATATGGGTCTGTTTTCATTCTTTTACATGCTGATATCCAGTAATGCCAGCACCACTTGTTAAATATGATTTTTTTCCCATTTGATATTTTTTGTTTCTTTATCAAATATCAGGTGTTTGAAGATATGTGGATTGATATCCAGGTCTTCTACTTGGTTCCATTGGCCCCGCTGTCTGTTCTTTTTTTTTTTTTTTTAAGTTTCTCCCCCCCTTTTTTTTATTTATTATGTATACAATATTCTGTCCATGTGTATGTCTGAAGGCCAGAAGAGGGCACCAGACCCCATTACAGATGGTTGTGAGCCACCATGTGGTTGCTGGGAATTGAACTCAGGACCTTTGGAAGAGCAGGCAATTCTCTTAACCACTGAGCCATCTCTCCAGCCCCCGCTGTCTGTTCTTATGCCAATACCAGGCTGTTTTCAGTACTGTAGCTCTGTAGTAGAGCTTGAAATCAGGGATTGTGATGCCTCAGAAGTTCTTTTATTGCCCAGGATTGTTTTGGCTATCCTGGGTTTTTTGCTTTTCCAAATGAAGCTGAGTACCGTTCTTTCGAGGTCTTTGAAGATTTTGCTGGGATTTTGATGGGGATTGTGTTGACTCTGTAGATTGCATTTAGTAAGATTGCCATTTTTACTATGTTAATTCTGTCTACCCAAGAGCATGGGAGATCTTTCCACTTTCTAGTGTCTTCTTCAATTTCTTTCTTCAAAAATTTAGAGTTCTTGTCATACAAGTCTTCCACTTGTTTGGTTAGATTTACTCCGAGATATTTTTTTTTGTGGATATTATTTGTGGATATTATGAAGGGTGTTGATTCTCTGATTTTTTTCCCCAGCCCTTTAATCATCTGTGTACAGGAGGGCTACTAATTTTTTTGAGTTAATCTTATATCCTGCTACATTGCTGAAAGTGTTTATGAGTTGTAGAAGTTGCTTGGTAGAATTTTTGGGATCACTTATGTAAACTATGAAATCATCAGCAAACAGTGTGACTTTGACTTCTTTTCCAATTTGTATCCCCTTGATCTCCCTTTGGTGTCTTATAGCTCTAGTTAGGACCTCAAGAACTATATTGAATAGATATAGAGAGAGTGGATAACCTTGTCTTGTTTCTGATTTCAATGGAATCACTGGGAGTTTCCAGTTAGTTTGACATTGGCCGTTGGCTTGCTGAATATTGCCTTAATTATGTTTAGGTATGTTCCTTGTATCCCTGTTCTCTCTAAGACCTTTATCATGAAGGGATGTTGTATTTTGTCAAATGCTTTTTCGGCATCTAATGAGATGATCATATGGTTTTTATTTTTCAGCTTGCTTATATGATGGATTACGTTGACAGATTTTCATATATTGAACCAGCTTCATCATCTGTGGGATGAAGTCAACTTGTTCATGGTGGATGATGGTTCTGATGTGTTCTTGGATTCGATTTGCCAGTATTTTACTTAGTATTTTTACATCAATGTTCATGAGTGAGATTGGTCTGTAATTCTCTTTCTTAGTATTATCTTTGTGTGGTTTGGGTATCAGGGTAATTGTAGCCTCATAAAAAGAGTTTAGCAATGTTCCTTCTGTTTCTGCTATGTGGAATAATTTGAGGAGTATTGGTATTAGTTTTCTTTGAAAGTCTTGTAGAATTCTGAGCTGAAACCATCTGGTCCTGGGATTTTTTTGGTTGGGAGACTTTTGATGACTGTTTCTATTTCTTCAGCACCTATAGGCCTGTTTAATTTGCTTATCTGGTCTTGATTTAATTTTGGTAAGTGATATTTATCCAGAAAGTTGTCCATTTCCTTTAAGTTTTCCAATTTTGTGGAGTACAGGTTTTCAAAATATGACCTGATGAACCTCTGTATTTTCTCCCATGTCTGTTGTTATGTCCCCCCCTTTTTAGATTTATTTATTTATTATGTATACAACATTCTGCCTCCATGTATGCCTGCACATCAGAGGAGGGCGTCAGATCTCATTACAGATGGCTGTGAGCCACCATTTGGTTGCTGGGAATTGAACTCAGGACCTCTGGAAGAGCAGTCAGTGCTCTAACCACTGAGCTCCAGTCCCTTATGCTCCCCTTTTCATTTCTGATTTTGTTAATTTGGATATTCTCTCTGCCTTTTGGTTGGTTTGGATAAAGGTTTGTCTATTTTGTTGATTTTCTGGAAGAACCCACTCTTTGTCTCTTTGATTCTTTGTATTGTTTTCTTTGTTTCTATTTTCAGCTCTCAACTTGATTATTTCCTGTCATTTAGTTCTCTTAGATGAGTTTGCTTCTTTTTGTTCTAAAGTTTTCAAATGTTCTGTTAATTCACTAGTGTGGGATTTTTTCCAGCTTCTTTATGTAGGCAGTGCTATGAACTTGCCTCTTAACTCTGCTTTCATTGTGTCCCATAAATTTGGGTATGTTGTGTGGTCATTTTCATTGAATTTTAGGAAGTTTTTAATTTCTCCCTTGACCCATTGATGATTCAGGTGAGCATTGTTTAATTTCCATGTGTTTGTAGGTTTTCTGGAATTAGTATTGCTATTGACTTTTAGTTTTATACCATGGTGATCTGATAAGGTACATTGGGTTATTTCAATTTTTTTTGTACTTGTTTAGGTTTGTTTTGTTACCAAGTATGTGGTCAATTTTTTAGAAGGTTCCATGAGGTGCTGAGAAGAAGGTATATTCTTTTCTGTTTGGATGGAATATTATATAGATGTCTGTTAAGTCCATTTGAGTCATAACATCTGTTAGTTCTCTTATTTCTCTGTTCACTTTTTGTCTGATTGACCTGTCCAGTGGTGAGAGGGGAGTGTTGAAGTCTCCCACTATTAGAGTGTGGGGTTTAATATATGATTTAAGCTTTAGAAGTGTTTCTTTGACATATGAGGGTGCCCTTGTATTTGGGACATAGATGTTCAGTATTGAAATTTCCTCTTGATGGATTTTTTTCTGTGATTAATATGAAATGTCCTTCTTTGTCTCCTTTGACTGATTTTAGCTTGAAGTCTATTTTGTTAGATATTAGGATATCTACACCTGTTTGTTTCTCAGGTCCATTTGATTGGCATATTTTTTCCCAACCTTTTACTCTGAGACGATGTCTGTCTTTGAGGTTGAGATGTGTTTCTTGTATGTATAAGAGAGATGTATTCTGTTTTCATATCCAATCTGTTAGCCTGTGCCTTTTTATAGGTGAGTTGAGTCCATTTACACTAAGGGATATTAATGACCAGTGCTTGCTATCTCCTGTTATTTAGTTTTCATCGTTGGTGATGTTACTTTGTGTTTTTTTCTTCTTCGGGATTTGCTGTAATGAGATAATCAATTGTGTGTGTTTTTGTTGGTGTAGCCATCTTCCTTGGGTTGGAGTTTTCCTTCTGGTATTTTGTGTAGGGCTGGGTTTGTGGCTAGGTATTGGTGAAATCTAGATTTGTCATGGAATATCTTGTTTTGTCCTTCTATGGTGATTGACAGATAGCTCCCTTTTAAAAAAAAAAAAACAAAAACACGTTGCCTGCCTGTAAGTGCACCCAAGGATGCAGCGCCCCAGAAGGCCATTGCCTGGAACTGGAGTTACAGATGGGAGCCACATGTGAGTGCTGGGACTCAAAGCTGGGTGCTTTGCAAGAGCAGCTGCTGCTGAGAATCTCTCCAGCTCCGTCTGCCTTGTTTGGGATGGGTTTGTCTGCACCCAGGCTTGGTGACTTGGTGGTCAGGGAGCCCTGGGGAACCTCCCATCCCACCTCAGCATGGACATTACAGGTGCGGACTGTCGTGCGGGCAGCTTGCTTGGGGTCACGCTTGCTCAGAGGCTCCTCTCCTAGTGATATTTTCCTCTTTTTTCACATCCCGGCCTCTTTCTTTCTTTTTTTCTTTTTTCTTTTTTTTGAGGGAAAGGGCAGTGTCTTATTCTGTGGCCAAGGCTCATGTTGAACTTAGATTCCCCCTGCCTCAGCCTTGCACACAACACCTTGGCCAGCTCATGTTTTCTTAAATGAACCCTTCCCTACTGTCTTTTCCAGTTTCCTGTGGTGCATGTGGTTGAGAGGCACTGCAGCCGTGACTGAGGGAGCAGTCTGGTCCTGCATCTCACCCGCCCTAGTAAAAGCCTCATACATAAACAGCCGTTTCCCCTTGAGCTGCAATTCTAACTCTAGCCTGAGCTTCTGCCCTGCCCTGCTGACTCATTTCACATCAACTTGACACAAGCTGGAGTCATCAGAGAGGATGGAGCCTCAGCTGAGAAAATGCCTCCATGGGATCCAGTTGTAGGGCATTTTCTCATTTAGTGATTGATGGGGGAGGGTCCAGCCCATGGCGGGTGGTGCCATCCCTGGGCTGGTGGTCCTAGGTTCTATAAGAAAGCAGGCTTGGCCTGGAGAGATGGCTCAGAGGTTAAGAGCATTGCCTGCTCTTCCAGAGTCCTGAGTTCAATTCCCAGCAACCACATGGTGGCTCACAACTATCTGTAATAAGATCTTGTGCCTCAGAACACTCATACAGAAAATATAAATAAATAAACTTAAAAAAAAAGAAAGCAAGAAAAGAAAGCAGGCTGAGCAAGCCAGTAAGTGGCACCCCCCCATGGTCTGTACCAGCTCCATCCTCCAGGTTCCTGCCCTGACTTCCCTCAGTGATGGACCTGGACGTCTAAGACACAGAAACCCTGTCCCCGCAGTTGCTGTGGTCACGGCATTTTGTCGCAGCACTAGTGACGCTGACTAGGACACGGCCATCCCAGGAGTTTTCTGATTTGCTGGCCCACAGTCTCACGTCTTACGTGTTTCCACAGGGTTTCCACGTATTTGGGGCTAATTGTCACAGGTGTACACCTGGTATGCCAGACCTGGCAGGTGTCTCTGTGGGGACAGCGGAGCTCAGGTGCTCTCCACCCTGCTCCCTGGCTTTCTCTCTCCCTGCATCTTAGAGTCTTCAAGGCCCTAACGCCAACTCCCCATCCAGAAGTTTCAGGTGTTGTTTTCAATGGCCCCAGAGGGGAGAGTGTTGTCTGAGGCTGTACTGGGTTCCAGTCCTCCCTCAACCCACACGGCCCTATCTGCCCAGAGGGTGTGTGGACTTCAGGGATGGCGCCTCCCACTAGGAGCGTGGGGTGACCCAGCTCACCTGTAGAAGGACCACTTGAGCAGGAACTGGCGGGCAGCCTTGGGGAAGCTGGGGCTGCCTGCATGCTGCTTCAGCACCTGCGTTACCACGTTGTCCAGCCAACTGGCCCACTGGTCCAGCGAGCTTTGCTGCTGCAGGGTCACCTTGAAGTCATGCTCCAGACGCTGTACCAGGCTCTCCTCACACTGGCACACCCACGAGGCCTGCTCCTGGGAAGGGGTAGTGTGTGAGGGTCTGGGGGATTCTCTGCTGTGTTTACTTGAGGCCGGGTCTCACGTAGCCCTGGTTGGCCTTACAACTCACACCTGGTTGGGTGGACTGAGGATGACCCTGAACTCCTGATCGTAGATGAGTGCATGTGTACGGGGATGGAGCCCTGTGTGCCAGGCGGAGCTGAGGATGACCCTGAACTCCTGATCGTAGATGAGTGGATGTGTACGGGGATGGAGCCCTGTGTGCCAGGCGGGACTCTGCCCACTGAGTCTCACTCCAGCTTCCCTTACTTATCAACACAGAGTCTCAAGAGGTAGCCCAGAGGCTGGCCTAAGACTTCCAACCTTCCTGTCTCAGTCTCCTGAATGCTGTGATGACAGGTGTGTGTCACTGAGCCTCACAGGGGTCCTTTCTTAGGGCATAGATGTGTGTGCTGAAAGACTGGCTTCAGCCGTGCCACGGTGTGCACTTTTCTGGCAAGACAGAGTCAGGCACACAAGGGCCAGAGGCTGGGAGTGTTTGGAATGTGAGCAGACATGGGTGCAGCTGGCTAAGCCGGCTACAAAGCAGATCTGAATCACAGCAAGGCGGGCAGGTGGGGAACGAGCCAGCCTCAGGCTTCCCACTGCAGATGTGCAGGCAAGGGAGGGATGGCTGCCCACTGTGGCACAGCTGTGGGTTTGCAGGCCAGCCTGCACAGTGAGCACCCAGTGGAGCACAGTAGGGCAAGCAGATAGCACAGCCAAGTCACCTGAACGTTGGCAAAGTCCACGCGGTTGAGGTCGCTCAGCATCTGGTTGATCTGCGACGTGTTCTGCAGCACAGCACGTGCCGCCTGAGCCAGGTGGTTGAGGGACGTATAGCGCCGCAGAGTCTGTGCAAAGGCACTCACGACGCCAACCTGTGAGGGACCCGGTAACACAGTCAGCAGAGACCCTGCATGAGGGATGTGGGAGCAAACTGCGAACAGACACTCTGGCACACCTGTGCGCACCTCATCACCCTTCTCCCAGCAGGCCTGTAGGATGTCAGAGGGAGAAAGGGGCGGGGCAGAGGACCTGTAGGTAAGGGGGCCTGTGACACCATCTGTGTAGGCCCGTCTTACTTGCTGGCCTAATAGAGACAAGCTTCACTTGGGCCCTTGAGGGATTAGCCAGATTGCAAAACTGAGACAAGAAAACCTATCCCACTGTGAGCAGAGCAGTTCCAGCCATGACAGACTGTCTCCAGCCACTGCTCAGCGCATGAGGAACTATGCCTCCAGCCATACTCCATGATAAACCCTTCCGCTGCGGCATTGCTATGACAGGACCGGGGGCGGGAGGCATGCATGAAGGTCTCAACTGTCGCCAGCTGGCTCATCATGGGGAACCTCTAAGGGCTTTCTTTCCTGGTGGTGTGGTTGTCCCTGCTTCTAGAAGCCTCAGTGGATGGTAAAGATGCAGATCCTGGTGCAGTGGGATGTCCTAGCACTCAGGGAACTGAGGCAGGAGGATTATGAGTTGGAAGAAATTTTGGGCTAAGGAGAGGTGGGGGCCTAGAACCCTCAGGCCCACCATGCTAGCGCGTGTGTGGTGGTCAGAGGCTGGGGTCTTCTCTCTCCACCTTAGTTTTCCTTATCTATGTGTGTCCGATGCACACATGTAATGGTATGCGTGTAGAGGTCAGACGGTGAGGAGCTGGTTCTCTCCTTTTACCACGTGGGTCCGAGGAATTGCATCCAGGTCATCAGACTTGGTGGCAAGTGTTTCACCCACTGATTCATCTCGCTGGCCCCTGCACTGCATTTTCTGAGCCAATCTCCCTGAAGCTGGCCCGGCGAGCCCCCGGGAACCGCCTCTGCCTCTCTGGTCTGGCATTACAGGTGTGCAGCACCATGCCCAGCTCTTGTGGTGCCGGGGCTCAAACTCAGGTCCTCACATTTGTGTGGCAAACATGTTATTTCCTGAGCTGCCTCCTCAGCCCCGGGCCCCCGCGGCCCTGTACACATGTCCTGGACTGCCAGGGCCTCACTTGCACTTCACGCTGAGGCCCAGGTTTATAGTGAAGACTCTGATTTATGGCTGGGAGGAGATGGAAGTCGGAGCTGTTTGCTCTGCTCTGCAGTGGCCCAGGAGCGTCACCTCTGTCGCTATGTCCCTCTCCCTGCCAGCTCCCCACCCTCACAACATTCCCCAGACACACAGCGGAGGTGGCCTGAGAGGCACAGGGGTCTTCCTGTCACCCTAAAGGCCGAGGGGCCCCACGGACCCATTTGCGCAGGTACCTTAGTCTGGATGACCTGCTGAGGGAAGCCGCTCATGGCATTGATGAGCCAGCCCTCTAAGCTCTTGGCGAAGTTCCTGATGGCCTGGGTCAGGGAACCTGGAGGTGTGAATCAGAGGCTCAGAGTGAGTGGGGTGGTGACCCCCCCATGGGGTCTGCTCTGTCTGGGAGCACACATGGTGGTCAGTTATGGAACCCCTGGCATGGAGACCACGGACACTTGCCCAGCACCCAGCATTGCCTGAGCTGCCCTACAATCAAGATGCACACGCTCCCAGTATCACAGCCTCAGGGTCAGACACGCACGCACGCACACATGCACACTCACTCATATGCACATAGTGCATAGACACACATATATGCACACACATGCACACACGCATATACAAAGTGTATTCTGTCAATATACAAATTTATTTTATCCTGACCTGCTGTAAGAAGAAAACTGGACTTCCTGTTTTTGTATTTGGGAGAGGGTCTCTCTACTGGCTGTCCTGGAACTCACTTTGTAGCCCAGGCTGTCTCGAATGCAGAGATCCTCCTGCCTCTGCCTCCTGAGTGCTGGGATAACAGGTGTGTGCCACCATGCCTGGATTATCAGGCAATTTATATTTTCAATTTTGTTTTTCTTTTTATTTTATTTTCAGACTGATTTAAGTGTTTTTGATTTTAATTTATTTTATTTAAAGAAAATATGTTTTCAACCTCATTCTTCCTGAGAGCAAAATGGCACCCTGGCCGAGCACGCCCCCCCCAGCTCGCCTGCACAGAAGGTGTTCAAAGCTGAAGCCGGCTCCTTGCCCACTCTGGGGTTGTGGCACTGAGCCCTGAGGGCCTGTGCGGGTCCTGGCTGTCTCTAGCAAACATCCCTGGTGCCCATGGTGGCCTGGCAATGCCCTTGAAAATGGCTTTCCTAATAGATGACTCTTGGCTGCCCTTACCTGCCCTTCAGGGAACCTTCTGGAAAGCCCGGGCACCTGCCCTGGCCAGCTCTTGGCACACTGCTTCCTGGCAGAGTCCACCGGGGTCAGGAATAGGGAGGAGTTGGCAGGTGAGGGAACCACAGGGCTGAGTGGTGGCTCTGGGGGCCGGGCCTGGGGACGGGGTGGCTTACTGGGGACAGGCCGCAGCACGTCTGGGATAAGGGTCTCCACCAGCGCCTGGTACAGGATGTGGTCGCAGCTGCGCATCCACTGCAGGATTGGCTCGCACCTACACAGACAGATGAGCTTGTCCTTGGGGAGGAGGGTGACTTCCGGCTCCTCATCGCTGTGGGAGGGTGAGGGACACAGGGTGAGCACAAAGTGACAGGGCAGGGATCACTCAGCATGGAGGGAACAGAGTCAACTGGACTAAATAGTTGAGGGATCAGGGTCCTCTGGTTCCCCACGAAGTGGCACTGCTCCCTCTCTGCCTGTGGCTCAGGTAACGCAGTCACTGCAGTTACTGCGCCAGCTCACAAAATGGTAGCACAAGGCCATTATCCTGACTCTCAGGAACCTGAGGCAGGAGGATGACAAAGCCATCCCAAGTCTGGACTATGGCAAGAGAGCTGGGGGGCATGACTCAGGGTAAGATGCCCTGCCCAGCATGTGCCAAGGCCCTGGGTCCCCAGTCCTGCAGCAGAACAGGGTGCTAGAGAAGGAAGGTGCTGGCAGGATGTGGGAGAAGGGGTGTCTAGGCAATGTCTCAGGCAGCTTAGACACAGGGAAGGGATCAGGAGATTGATTTGGGGTTAAACTGGGGAGCATACGGCCTGAACATATGCCTGCCCTGTTCTGGGGTTGAGGTGTCACCTGGCAGGCAGTGAGGCACGACCATCATTGGAGGTGGCCTTGCAGTTCCAAAAGGATAACCACAGCTTCTCGATGTACTGAAACTGGAGGTTCATGACGACGTCTAAGGTGGCCTAGGAGCAGAACGGCCTGTCAGGGGATAGGCCGGTCACATGCCTGGTGCACTGGGAAGCGGTGGGACTTTCTGAGGTCCCCAAAGGGGCTAGTGAGAGAGAGTGGGCAGAGGCGGTGCCGGGAGAGGGCCCTGTTGGGCATGGGAGGGGGGACCCAGATCTGGCAGTGGTGCCTGGGAGCTGCAGGTTGGGGGTGGGTCTGGCCAAGTAGGGCGTCACCTCACAGTGCCTGCGATACACCAGCTGCAGGGCCTTCACATCATGAGGGGTGACGCTCTCCTGCAGCAGCGCACTGCTCAGGTCAGGGGCTGGGAACTCTGGGAAGACGTGGGACACATCTGGAAGAGACAACACATGCATGTCACACATACAGGCTCCAGGGGACACAGGCACAATGGCAGCCCTGGTACTGCAGTCACACGGTGACTGCCAGCGCCAGTTCCTTAGGTGTTACTCTGGACAAAGCACAGCAATGTCTCAGAGATGTCACCAAAGACATAGGCTGGGCTTGGATTCTGGCTAGAGCGCTTGCTGCGATGCACGAGGCCCTGGGTCCCACCCACAGTACCAGAGACTTGTCACCCCAGCACTCGGGAGGACCAGGGGTTCACAGTCAGCATGGGTTACAGAAGGGTCACTAATAAGCTCATAGATTAGCTGTTGTTTGGGCACACAGCCATCATTCTGGAATCCCAGTGATATCAGGAAGACGGTTCATCTAGAAGTTCCTCCATGCTCACCTATGTACTGCTGGTGATGCTGGCCCTGCGTGGCCATGGCCTGCTCAGGTGTGCCATGCAGGCTGCCATGAGCGCCGCTGTCCCCAAGGCTGTCTGACTTCTGGGCTGGTCGGTACCTGGTCAGGGGACATATGTGCCACCTTGAGGCCTAGGCAGCACTGTGTGGGATGGACCAGGGAGCAGAGGACTCGGTGCACATGTGGACATGCACGTGGGTGTTATATCATTTTTAATAGTGGTCAAAAGTATTCTTGTTCTCCCAGGGCTGGAACTGAACCTGTGGGGAGTGTCTCATACCCAGACAAACCTCAGCCCAGGAGCGGCACTGCTGGGACAGGAAGCCCTCACACAGCTAGCTGTCCCTGTCACCCAGCTCCAGAAATAACTGACTCCACATCATGTCTCTGTGACTCTACTGGCTCTAGGGACCGCCTGAGAGGAATACCCTGCCCTTTGTCTGGCTCATGTAACCAAGCGTTGTGTCCACTGAGGTTGGAGACTTCAGCCCTTCGCTTTCCTGGCTGAATGGTACCCAGGTAGTCGGCAGACTGGCTTGTGTTGAAGTCACCTATGACACATGTATCTCCATGTTTCCCTGCTGTTTGCCCTCTGGAGATTGGTGACCCTTGACACAGACCCTAGCTGTTTCCTCACTGTGTGGAGATTCTGACTTTTGACTTACTTTGGGTTCTGTCTACTAGAGACCCTATATAGGTGCACAGAGGGCACACACACAGCCTCGGAGACTCTGCCTGGACACAGTGCAGTGTGCTGAGGCCTCCTAGGGGAGGGAGAATGTACTCGAAGGTGCACTATCTGGAAAGTCCCTTGACAAGGGTGAAGGCTTGCTTCTGTCTGATGGCTCTGGAAGGAACCAATGAGGGGCTGGGGGCACGGTCAGGGGTGGAGCCCTGCCTAGAATCCCCCAGTGAGGGGCTGGGAGTGTGGTCAGGGGAGGAGCCCTGCCTAGAGTCCCCCAGTGAAGGGCTGGGGGTGTGGTCAGGGGAGGAGCCCTGCCTAGAATCCCCCAGTGAGGGGCTGGGGGCGTGGTCAGGGTGGAGCTCCATCTAGACTCCACCAGTGAGGGGCTGGGAGTGTGGTCAGGGGAGGAGCCCTGCCTAGAGTCCCCCAGTGAGGGGCTGGGGGTGTGGTCAGGGAAGGAGCCCTGCCTAGAATTCCCCAGGGAGGGGCTGAGGTGTGGTCACAGGTGTAGCCCTCGTCCTGAATTCTCCTGTGAGGAGCTGGGGAGCTCTGCCCCCTCCTAGAATGTTTGAGGTCCTCAACACCTCAATAAAACAGGATAATTAGGGTCTGTGGTTTCAACTACATGGTCTTCTAGAAAATATTGGAAATATAGACACCCAAAAAGAAAATAAATGAAAAATTAGTGTTGCCAAGGTCTGGGTGGGAGGCAGGCACAGGTGGAGGACAGGATCCCCTCATCTGACAGCACACGCCACTGTGTATTTGCCCAAACATACAAGAGGCAGAGGAGGAGACCTGGAGAATGGCCTGGTTTGCCTGTCATGTTTGGGAGACACTGTGGCTGCACCCTAGGTCTAGGGCTGCGGGTCCGGCAGCCTGGCCGGCGTCACCCACCTGGGCTTCTGGTGTGTGGGCTGCTGCCTCATGGCCATGTACTGTGTGTCATCCTGCAATCGGTTCAGAGGGGAGTCCGGCTTTAGGCGGATCCCATAGTAATGGTACTTCGAGTTGCCCCTGGAAACAAAACAGCACAAGGTAGGTACTGCGTGGGGACATTCAGGTTTGGCGCTCATGGGGACATTCTACACGCAGCAGCCACTGATGGGGAGGCAGCTGACATTTTAGGAAAGGCCAGGTGTGTCCAGCCCAGATCTGCCTACTGTGTTTATGACTGACGATCCTTCCCCAATTTCCCCAGTCTCCCGAATCTTCCCTAAACCCATCTCCCAGCTGGCCTGAATGCACCGTAGCCCAGGAACCTGCCCACATGTCCTGAGTGCTGGGAGACAGCTGCGTATCACCACACCAGGCAGGAGGAGGTGGCCCTGCCACACTCAGGGGCAACACATGGACAGATGAGCCCCAGTCTGGAAGCTGGCCTTCATGGCAGAGATGGCTGTCCTCTGCCACTGTCCCCCAGTGCCTCCCTTCTTCATCTGTTCCCAAGGAGAACCCACTTTTGCTAGTGCACAGTGACCCCGTGACTGGACAGCACGCAGGCTGGCTACCGCCGCACTCAGGAGGGTGAGGCAGAATGACTACCGGTTTCAAAAAGAGCTGTGAAGCTGTGTGGTGGTGCACACCTTCAATCCCAGTACTGGTGGGGGGGGGCAGGAAGGGGTGGATCTCTGGGAGTTCAAGGCCAGCCTGGGCTACTGTGAAACCCATCTCCTCCTAGCGTACCCCACTCCCACTCTGGGCGACTGCAAGTCAAGAAGCCTCCGCTGGAACTGGTCCTGTGGGCTCTGGGGGAGTCCTGGTCGCTGTCACCCACCTGGTCCCCAGGCGCCGCGTGCGCAGGCCCATGAACACAGAGCGGATAAGCTTGCCGAAGGACGCGGCGTTGACAGGCTCCAGCTTGTGCTCCTGGCAGTGGCGTAGGTAGTGGTTGTACAGGGAGCTGCGGGGCAGGCTCACGCCCTCGGCTGTCTCATAATTATCCAGAAGCCACTGGAGCTGGAGGACAGATGGGCATCAAAGGCTTGGAGTCCCAGGACAGCGGCTCACTTCCCTGTGCTGGCAAGGGTAGTGACAGAGCTACCTGTGTGGTACTCATGTCTGTCCCCTGAACACATATGCCAATCACTTCTGTCCATTCATCTGCCCACCCACCCACCCAGCCATCCATCCACCCACCCACCCATCCACCCATCCACCCACCCATCCATCCACCCACTCACCCAGCCATCCATCCACCCACCCACCCATCCATCCACCTACCCATCCACCCACTCACCCAGCCATCCATCCACCCACCTACCTATTCACCTATTTATCCATCTACCCCTGTCCATCCATGCATCCGTCCACCCACCCATCAATGCATGCATCCACACATCCATCCACTCATTGCTTTTATGCAAGTACACTTTGGCCTTTGTGTTCTCTGTCGTATTTTATGAGCCCCCATATGATGGAGACAGATCAGGCTATGTCTCCAGGCTGAAACAGACATAGCACCACATACCCAGGAACACCAAAGTCTCGAGGACCCACAGTACAGTGACAGATTCGATGCAGAAACAGGACAGTGGACATGGAGTCTTGTGTTCCAGGCCACAGGTCACTGATGGCCTGCTGCCCCAACCCCCAAAGTCAGAGGGCTCTGGGTAAAACCCAGACACCTAGGGATAGCTCGGAGGGTCAGTGAAAGGCACAGGTTGAGGCTGTGTACAGAGGCAGTGGCTTCGGGAGGCGCCAGACTACCACCTGCTCCCTGTGGGCGCTGCGCCCTCCTGTCTTGATTCTGTCTCAGAAGTTAGTCTTGTGACCTGACCCATGGCTGTCCTGTGACTGTGTGATGCTGACAAGGAGGCGTGTCCTTCTACATGTGAAGCCACTGTGGCTTGTGAATGGCGCCCACTGCCCACCCAGTCCCTCCCAGCTAGCCATGTGATCATTCCACTCCTCTGGAAAATGATTTGGCCCCAAGTGCTGCACGATGCCACAGGGCCCATCATTGCACAAGGATCCAGCGAGAACTTGGCTCTCACACATCAGGACCCTTGAACTCCTCCCAGCTCCGTGAGGCAGTGGCAGAGCTGGAGGTGTCCATGCAGGCGCCCAGCACCCGACACTAATGACACTTTAGGACCAAAGTCCAAGGTAAGGAGTCGCTGAAAAGAGGGGACCCTTGTCCATAGGAGCCTGCAGGGAATCTCTGGATGGAGGCTGCAGATGTCCCCGCAAACATTTTGAATGGCCTACAACAACTTAGGGGCTCTATCCCCACAGATGATTTTCCCGGAGTGCCTCCTCTGGCTGTTGGTGGTCACATTCATCTGCCTTCAGCCTGAGCCTGTGGCCAATCCCAGGCTTCCCCTCAAGGTGTAACCTGGGTGGTATGTGGCCCTTCCCTGGAACATGCCAAAGGCTCCTTGGGCGCTGTCCCCAGGAGGACACTGTCTCGCAGTGGAAGGGTTGGGCCCCCGGAGGAAGGAAATGGCCTCATCATTGCCTCCTGAGACAGGATACTTGCCACACACTGCCTGGGACAGCACCAACCTTATAAGCCCTCAAGGCTTCTAGACCTTTCTCTAGATCAGCATCTGCCCCTCTTCCTAGAGAGTCACAGTCTCCCACATCAGTCCACTGTGAACCTGGGCCATCAAGAAAGTATTGGGGGGGGGGCGGGGGGCGGTTCACAGGATCAAGCTGGACAAAAAGCAGATGTTAGAAGTCTTAGGGAAATGCCAATGGCCACAGTCCAACCCGGTCAGAAATGGTGGCACACTCCTGTCATCCCAGCCCTCAGGAGTCTGGGACAGCAAGCATGCAAATTCAAAGCCAGTCTCAGACACATAGTGAAACCCAGGCCAGCCTGGGCCACAGGAAAGTCTGTCTCAATAAACAAAAAATCAAACACCTAACAGTCAGGCCCATGGTCCCAGCAGCTACACCCAGCCCTGGGTAAGAGTATGTGGAGTTTGGGTCAACCTGGGCTACATAGCAAGGTCCAGCTTCTGAGTAAATAAATACCAAGGCACGGAGAGGCCCACCCGTTGGACAAGAGGCATTTGGGGGTGTTAGAGAGAGCTGAACATTTCCTCTCAGCTCCCCAGGACAAACACCGAGCCCTATGGTGTTCTAGTCCCATCCGGCCATGCTGAGTGAACCAGGGCGCTCAGCCCCGAGAGGCCTCCATCACAGAGCGAAGCCAAGAATGCCTGCTGCCTGCTGCGTGCCTTACATTTCCAAACTACACGGCCGAGGGCCTTCATGGCCACCCAGTCCCAAACCACCTTTCCCCTTTAGAAAGTTGTATTTTTGTTTCATTATTTAATTTTTATTATCATTATTTTTAGATTTATCTTATTTCATGTATACAGGTGTTTGCTTGCATGTAAGTCTGTGTAGCATGTGTATGCACTGCCCACAAAGGCCAGAAGAGGACATGAGATGCCCTGGAAATGGAGTCAGATAGCTGTGAACTCCACACGGTGCTGGGAACCGGACCAGGGTCTTCTGCTAGCCTCAGACCTGCTGTGCTGTGGAGGGTGACCTTGACCCCTGACCCCAGATCTGCTGTGCTGTGGAGGGTGACCTTGACCCTGACCACAGACCTGCTGTGCTGTGGAGGGTGACCTTGACCCCTGATCTTCACTGCTGGTGACAGTGTGAGGTATGAGCCGCCAACACCTGCTTGGTGGTGGTAGGAATGGATCCCCAGGTCTTAAGCTTGGTCCATCTTTTCCATTTTAAGACAGGATATTGTTATGCAGCACAGCTTAGTGGAAGACCTGCCAGCCTTCTGTCTGAGTTGGCAGGGACAAGCCTGGGACATGGGTGTCATCCTCAAGTCTAATACCCATGCAGCAGTGTGAGGGTAGGCATGGGGGTCTTCCTCAGGGATAAGGCTTCTGGGATTTTTGGCTAGTGTTTTTTCTCTCTCCCATTAGCCTCTGCAAGGCTGCATTCTGTCACATCCCTGGGTTTTTCTAACATCTGTGAGCACTCCAGACAGAGCAGGGTGTCCAGGGCCCCAGCGCACTTACGTGGCTGTTGAGTAGGCCGCCTTTGTGGGGGGCGAGGCCTTCGCTTTTTTGAAGAGTCTCAATCGCCATTTCAAGCTACGCAGATGTGTACAGAGACAGGACAAAACCAAAGAGGTGGTGGGGTGGGGTGGGGTGGGGTGGGGTGGGGAGAGAAGGAAATCAGATGGTTAGCGGCAGGCAGCCCACACCAGCCCCAGCCTGGCATCAGCAGTGAATGGCAGCGTTAGCGTGAGTGAAGCTGTGGCAGGCGCAAGGTCCTGCATCACGGTCCTGAGCCCAGAGCCCAAGACAGCAGCAGACAGGACGGCCACTGGTGGCTGACATCACATCTCAGCACAGGACACAAGGCACCAGGAGCCCAGCTTGTGCATCTCTCTGCAGGTTGAGGAAACATCAGAGTCCTCCTCCTCGGTCTCATCGCTCATTTGTGTTGCTCTTTATGTACGTGGGTGTTTGGCTTGCGTGTCTGTCTGTCAATGCAGTAAGTGCATGTACCTGGTGCCTGCAGAGGCCAGAGAGGGTGTCAGATCCCCTGCAACTGTGAGCCACGGCGGGCCCAGGTCCTCTGTGAGGGCCACTGAGTCACTTCTCCACCTTATCTTTTGACACAGGGTCTGTCACCTAACCTGGGGCTCGCTGACTCGCTAGCAAGCTCCTGGGATCCTCCTCAGCACTGGGGCCGCAGGCAGGCCCCGCCATGCCCAGTTTCTTAGGTGGGGGTTGAAGGGGCCAGAAACATCACCACTAAGCCCTCTCCCCAGGCCCTGAGAACCAAACTTCTACACAGTTGTGTGAACTCAGATGTGAGCCAGGCCAGAGTTACACATCCCAAACCATCCCGTTGTTGGGGACGGGACTGGGTCATGGGGTGCTGCCCCGGTGCACCCTTCTGCCTGATGAGGAGTTGGGAGTGGGGGGACACAAGGCCTGAGGACACAGTGGGGACAGAGTAGGCTTCCAGGGAGCTGTGACCTGGGCTGAGGACCCGGGTGGGGTGGAGGAGGAACGAGCTGCAGTTACGATGCCTGGCTGCGGCAGTGGTTCCCATGTGACTGTGTTGGGCATGAGCTGGCCCTGCAGCAAGAACTAACATCCGCCAGGATAGCAGAGGCTCCCGCTGGCTTTCACTCACCAGGCTCCCTAGAACCATGTTTGGGAGAGAGATACCAAGCCTGGTGACCTGAGTTTGATCCCTAGGATCCCCATGGAAGGAGAGAGTCCACTCCCACAAGCGGTCCTCTGACTTTCTGACCTCCTCAAGTGTGCACTGGCATGTGCATGCACACACACACAATAAACACAGACACAGTGTGATAAGAAAAAGCGGGGCCACGGCTTCGGAGGCCCTGGAGTCATGATGGACCTGTGATCTCCCACAGTGACATTGGATGAGCCAGGACATGAGCACAGAACACTGCAGGGCATGGGCAGGCAGAGGCTAGGGCCATCTTCTGCTCCTGCCAGTGTTGAGCACAGGTGGGGTGCCAGCAGCAGAGGGAAGCAAGGTGGCCTGATGGGCTGCAGGGGTGACTGGGTGAGTATCAGCTGAATAGACCAGCAGGCAAATTCTTCCCACTTCTGGGACCTTCCATGAGGGACCTAGACAGCCCCTTGCTCAGTGGGAGAGGAGCCCTTCAAGGACGTGGACAGTGAGTGACAGCAGGTTTGAACCTGAGCTAATGACTCTGTTGCACTATTAAAAACTGCTGAGGCCCCCAATGAAAGAGAGCTGGGGGGGACTGTGGTGGGCTCACCCGTTTGTGCAAGTGGACGTCAGAGGTTGGTGTAGCTAGGACTCTTTCCTGGTCGCTTTCTGTCTTACTTTTTGAGACAGGGTCTCCCTCCCCGTGAACCTACAGCCTGCTAACTCTGCTGGGCTTGCCCACGAGCCCCAGGAACCCTCCTGTCCCCGATTGGGATGACACCTGTGCACCTCCATGCCTTGCTTTTATAGGGCCCATGTTTGCTCAGTAGGCACTTTACCCACCAAGCCACTCCCCAGTCCCTATGTCTGTCTGTCTGTATGTCTTTTTAAATTTGAAACAGGGTCTTACTGTGCAGCCCCGGCTGGCCTGGAACTCACAAAGATCCTCCTACCTCTGTCTCCTGAGTGCTGGGATTAAAAGTGTGCACCACCATACCTGGCACAAATTTTGTTTTTAAGGGTGATATTTATCAGGCCAGATGTGGGGAGGAGCACCAGTACTTGGGAGGATGAGGCAGGAAGATGGCGAATGTGTCTCTCCCAAAACAAAACCCAAACCTCTCAAGCAACAAGAAGGAATTAAACCTAACGTTTCCCACAGAGCTTATGGTGGAACAATTAAATCTATGGATTCACTCTTTTAAAAGTAATTGACCCATCATAAGTCACCATTAATAGTATTAAAAATAAAGATAACTATCTTCTCTAATTATCAAAAAACTAGAGGACTTGAATGCTTACATCTGTGTGGACCTCCTCTATCTCTGGGTCTGGAGGGTGGTGAGGCCTTAGCTCTGCGTCCCTACCTGCTCTCCCAGCGTAGAGGTACTGTGTGGAAAGAATCTTGTCCTCACAAAAACAAGCAGCTGTCCTACCTCACTGTGAGTCGTCCTACCTAACGTCACACTGCAGGACTGGCAGTCTCTAAAACTTAGCTGCAACATGGAGTCTTGCCACATCTGCGAGCTCACCACACGCAGTTGGCATGTAAAATACACCACATCTGGAGTAAGGGTGAAGTCAGGACCACCGCCCCTCCAGGAGAGCGATGGATACACAGGAGACCTCATGTAAGTGACAAGTGGGCAGCCACCGGCTGGCACCTCATCCAGTAATGACGACGGCAGCAGCAAGAGAAACCCAGAGGTCTCACATAGCCCCTGGGGGGCAGTCCATCAACGTGGCCGGCTCTTGGCTCGCCAACAGATTGCAGGGCTCACCATGACAAAGAATACAGATTTTACTGTGGCCCAGAAAGGTAATCAAACAATTGATCAGCGACAACTGCTCCAACAGCAAACCCTGGGAGGATGGAAGAATGGGGCAGCTAGGGCTTCCACACAATAGAGCTGAAGAAACTCTTTGCTACAGAAAATTATGATGCACCCAAATATGGAAAGATGAGTCTGTACACAGGGCCATCCTGAGGGCCCAGGACAACACAGTGGGTTTATGACTTAGGTCAACTTTATACGGCCAAGGAGCTAAGAGCAGAAGGACAAACAAGGACTGTGTCCCATAAAACAAAGACCCCACCAATGGTTCCAGAGCGGGGGAGGGGGGGGAAGGAGAGCAACTTTGTATCTGAAGATAAAGTATCTGAAAACACCCCAGACTTGAGGAAAGACACCAGTCCACACATTCAAAGTTCCCTCTGTGTCAGACTGCAAATGATAACAACAACAATAAAAGACTTGAAAGATAAAAAAGATACAAGGAAACAAAGAGAATTGTTAACTTGAAATACTGTCTACCCCTTTAAAGTATGTGTTTTTGGTGTCAGCTGCTCTGAGCATCCCGTCTCCCTCTCCAGAGGCGAAAACGACAGGTGGGCCCCATGCCCATCAGTCCACCTGGCATTTTCATGGGTTCTGGGGACTCAGACTCAAGTGCTTATGTTTGCACATTCAAGACACACTGTGGACACTGTTGTCCCTGGGGAGGATCTGTGACGCGACGGCCAGCGTGTGGGACAGGCTGCCCAAGCCCACGGCATCTCATGGAAATGATCGAGGCTGTGAGAACTCCACAACAAGTTCTCCAGCCTGCCCACTGAGGGACAAGGTCTTATGTGTCCCATGCTGCCAGGCTCAAGTGTCGGTGGCCGGAGCAGCAAGTACAGCACTGGAACCTCACAGCCCTCAGAAAGCAAGTGGTCTGGTCTCACCTGTCCTCAGGACTAGCTGCTGGAGTCTCAGTGGATATAGGAAGAGAGAATATACGCAACTGGCGTGAATGTACATTTGCATGTGTGTGTACACACGTTTAGGACAAGGTCCATAGTAGGAATGATGCTTTAGGTTGCTCTTCCACTGTCTTCAATGAGGCAGGCTCTCTCAATCAAACTCAGAGCTCACAGATATGGCTAATCCCTACAGAGCTTGCTTCAGGGACCCTGGAGTTGCAGGTGTGCCTTCCCAGCACTCACAAGCATTCGGGGTCCCTGTGCTTGCACATTTAAGCACTGAGCCATCTCCCAAAACGCTCAATTTAAACAATTTAGAAAAGAAAGCACAGACACAGGAAATGTTTGCAAATCATGTGTCTGATCTGTTTCTGGAACATAAAGACTTCTCCACACTCAGGAGCAGGAAGACACCAGCTGAGCCTCAAGCAGACTATTCAAGTGATCCTCAACCACAGGGCAAGTGCCTGTCTGGCTATCGTCCCCAGCTAGAAAACACAAATGACCACCACAGAGAGGCTCCAGGATAGAGAAAATGAAAAAAAAATGTCAACAGCTACAAGAGCTGGCAAGGAAGCAACTTTTACTCCCTGACCAGGTGACTAAATGCACCACTGGGCAATGGGAAGTGAACTGGTGGCTTTGTAAGAAGCGGGCTGCACAGCAACCCCACTTGGAGGCATTTCTCCCCCCCCCAGGAGCAAAGACAGCACCCTGACTGCTCAGCCTGAATTCCTCACTGTGTTCCCAGCCAGAAACCTCCAGCTGGGCACATAAGGAACTGGGGACTCAAGTCAGGGGTCTGATGGCCACGTGGTGAGGGCAGGAAACCAGACCCAGGGCAGCCAGCAACTCTGCTTCTGACAGCCCACAAGTGTCAGACCAGACAGAACAGATCCATAGCTGCCAGCATCTAGGCCAGGGTTTTTTGTGGGGTTGGTGGAGGATGTGCCATGAGAATTCACGAACCTACACACATCGAGTCCCACAGGGCTCTGCGTCAGAGAGCAGGTGTGAGTGTGTGGTGATTTAAAAAATGATAAAATAGCAATAAACATCAAAAGCAGAGATGCAGCTGGATACTTGGGAGGCTGAGGCAGAGGAATAACTGAGGTCAGCCTATACTTCAGGGGAAGTTCTGGACCAGCCTGGGACACAGCAGAACCCTGTCTCAGCTCCCCTTTCCTGTAAAACCTCCAAAGACCAAATGAAGTTTTATGTAAGCAGGAGAGCAGCGAACTAGCTGCACCAGGAGGCTGCATCCTGCAGAGGCACAGCCGCTTGTCAGGGATGGGGCGGGGCCCTGGGATGCCAGTGAGAACAGGACCACCAGGAGGGGCTCTGCTCCCCAACATTCTCACGGCCTGGTCCTCCTGCTCACCTCCCTGCGTGTCGGATGCCTAGGCTAGCAGGGCTACAGCTGCCCACGGGGCCTTTCTACATACCGTGGCAGGCGAGGAGCGTGCAGTGTGGGCCAGGGAGTGTCTTGTGCTGTCCATGCCCCCATGGATGAGGTAGGCTCCTGCTCCAGACACGATGGGGGTCCCTGCAACATCCATGGTGATGCCCACCATGCCGTGGGAGGGGACTGCCGGTGGGGATGAGGCCGCCACTGTCACCTGAGCACCACCTGGAGTCTCAAAGTAAGACGCTGCACTGCTGGGGGCGTAGAGCTGAGGGTCTGGGTTGTAGGCATAGGCCGCTCGACTGTGGGACAGAAAGTGCCACCATTTTATAACAAATACATTCGAAGAAGAGAACAAAAGGAAGAAAGAAGACACAGGGCTGGAGGGCTTGCTGCTCCTGCAGAGGACCCACGTTTGGTCCCAGCACCCACTCCACAGCTCACAGCCACCCACAGCCACCTGTGACTCCAGCCCCAGGAGACATGACACCCCTGCTGGTCTTGATGGGCACTGCACTCACACACACACACACACACACACACACACACACACACGAGTATGCATCACCACTACAAATGCACACACACAAAAGAGAGATAGAAGAAAGAAAATTCAAGAAAGTTTCAGAACAGCTTAAAAACTGGAAAATAAGCTTCATAAACGGCCTAGAGGGAAAGTTTTCAGGCTATTGTTCTCCAGGGGACTGTGGCTTTGGTTTGATATTTTTATAGTTTTCTAGAAGCCAACTCAGATCTCAGGACAGGGAGGGACATGACCCTGGGGACATGATTCCACATGAACCCCATAGAGAACACTGGAGTTGAGAGTCTGTGGGGGCCCCACGGGAGACACGTACATGGCTCCATTGGCATAGACCGCATCCCCGCCCTCCACGTACTGCACCTGCGCCGGGTATACATGCTGCACCTGCAACGACATGTAGGTACAAGTCACACAGGGCCTCATCATGGCTTGGGGCCATGGACACAGAGCTTAGTGATTTATGCATGTACTTAAGTATCCATGAGGCAGCCTCATGTAGCCCAGGCTGGCCCTGAACTATGTAGCTGAGGATGACCTTGAACTCCTGACCCTCCACCTCCTAAGTGCAGTGCTGTGCCTGGTTTAGGCAGCAGCTAAGCAGCTTCTGTCCCATGTGGGTTGGACTAGGGACACTGTGGCTGCCATGGAGGAAGGCTACCTGTTTCAGGTATGGCAGAGGCTGTGTGGTCCCCTGCAGGGGTGGGGAGATGGGGAAGATGAGAACTGGGCTGGAAACAGAGGCAAGTCTGGAGAGGGCTTGAAGAGGGACAGAGGTACCTGCGATACCACCCCACCCACACCTCATCTCCACCCCACTGCTCCCACATCCCGCCTCCCCCCCCACTGCCCCCCACATCCTGCATCCCTCTCCCCCTACCCCCACTGCCCCCCACATCCTGCCTCCATCTCTCCCCCTCTACTGCCCCATCCCCACAACCTCCTCTCTCCTGTGGTGGGCAGCTCAGCCCTGGGCAGAAGCTTTAGAGTAGATGTCGAGCGTGCTGTGGCCCAAACTTCAGCCTCTTCCCTAGCCAGTCTATGGGGAACCATCTCAGCGGTCTTGGACTTTCTGGGGTCCCAGAGTACAATGACCACCCACAACTTGGGGGCTCAGAGCTCTAAGTGGAATCCCCAGGGAGAGGGAGGGAGAGAAAGCCTGGCTGGGGCAGTCCAGACCTGGGGGGCGGGGCCTCTAGGCTCGTGCTGGTGCTGGTGCCCTCCTCCTACAGTGCCACTGGCCAGGTCCTGGCGATTCGTAGCACCCCTGGTGCTTGGTGCTTTCTGGGGATCTGTACACTTTCCCCAGTCTTTGACAAAGTCACAGTCACCCACTCCCTGCCTGCGGCCAGGCAGCGTCTCAGAAGCAAAGGCCACTTAACCCTGGGACT
This sequence comes from Myodes glareolus, assembly GCF_982192425.1. Classification (NCBI taxonomy): domain Eukaryota; kingdom Metazoa; phylum Chordata; class Mammalia; order Rodentia; family Cricetidae; genus Myodes; species Myodes glareolus. The sequence goes on along the minus strand of NC_142033.1, from coordinate 100,890,893 downwards.
TTTTGTTTTGTTTGTTTTTCTAGATGGGGGTTTCTCTGTATAGCCCTGGCTGTCCTGGAACTAGTGCTGGGATTAAAGGTGTGCGCCACCACCGCCCGGGAAGCCCTGTGCCTTTTACAGAGCTCCAGGTGGCCCGAAGTCAGCCTGGCCTGCTGTGGCTGGCAAGTGCCTCTGAGAACAAAGGGAAACTACTTTTCTTCACTTACTGCATGGTAAGTGGGTTTCCCTTCTTCTTCTTTTTTTTTTTTTTCTTTTTGAGACAGGGTTTCTCTATGCAGCCCTGGCTGTCCTAAAACTCTCTCTGTAGACCAGGCTGGTCTTGAACTCACAGAGATCCACCTGCCTCTACCTCTAGAGTGCTCATCACAACCACCCAGTGGTGAATTCTTTTTTCTTTAACACAGCTTCCATAGATTCCTGGTGACCGCAGACACTAGTAACAACAGGAAACAGCTCACAAGCCAGAGGCTGCTCACAACTGGTAGGTGCCAAAGGGGTCCTTACCTGGGGTGGCACCGGCTGGACTCTGGGGAGTGTGAGTGGCTGCATCGGGGCACCCTTGGGAGTCGAGCCCGTGGCTTGAACCAGCACCCTCTGCAACAGACAATGGGACAGTCAGACTTGCTGGAGATCAGCACTGTGGAAGACCCACTCAGAACCATGGCTCGCTGTCCCACTACTACTGGAACCCACGGGAAATCAGGCACAGGTAGGCACACAAGCCACACACATATGGACCACACTGAAACACCCTTTTGGGAATATGAAGTTCAGGCCCAGGAGCTGGGGTAGGAGTTGGATCTTTCCTGCAGGGGACCCTGTCCTGACCCTGTCCCTCACTGACCAGAGCAGTAGCTTGGCCATTAGATCAGATGTAGGGGCGTAGGCAGCAGGGGAGGGGGCACAGGAAATTGTGACCCCACTTTCTAAGTAGTGCTGAGAGAATCAGGACTTGTTGCTCTCTAGTGTTCAAGGACATCTGTGCAAGTCACACATGGTACTGTCATGACGGCTGGGCCAGTGGGTGAGGGGCAGCCACTGTGAGCTACAGTCAGACAACCCCAGAGGGACGCAGGCCACTGTAGGGACCCCAGCACACGAAAGTAGATACACATGGTGTCTGTCCTCACTGTTGGAGGCAGGGCTCTGACACCCACCACAGCACAGAGAGAACTTGAGGACAGACGTGGGGTTCCAGGACAGAACTCAGAGACAGGGAGTCATTTGGGACAGGAAAGGGAGGCACAGCTGCTGATGGGGGTGGTGGGGAGTGATGGAATATTCTGGAATTAGAGAGAAAGGATGGCTGACTTCTGTAAATGCGATAAAAACCAGTCTGCTCTCAAGTGGTTCATTTTATATTGTGCCAATTCCACCTCAAGTAAAGCATGGTTGGGGGTGGGGGCTGGAGAGATGACTCAGCAGTTAAGAGCACTGGCTGCTCTGTCAGAGGTCCTGAGTTCAATTCCCAGCACCCACAGGGTGGCTCCCAACCATGTCTAATAGACTCTGACGCCCTCTTCTGGCCTGCAGGCGCACACACAGACAGAGCACTCACACATAAAACAAATACCTAAATGTTTACAAGGAAGAGAAATTAGGAAGAGCTTGGAGAGACTCCGGGTAAGAGCCCTCGCTGTCTAGTGTGGCCTCAGGACACAGGAGCTGGAGACGACAGGGATTGGGACTCGCAGGTGGCCTCCAGCCTGGCTCCTGTGACAGACCCTGTCTCAGGGGAATAAGGTGGAGAGGGAAAGAAGCCCCACACAATCCACCTGGCAGCCACATGCTACACACATGTGTGTGTGCCTGTGTCTGGCACACACCTGTAATTCAGTACCCAGGAAACTGAGGCAGGAGAATTAGCTGCGAATTTGAAGCAAGTCTGCACTAAAGAGTGAGAACTCATTTAGAACCCCACAAAGTATGGTGGTCGTCATTTCTAACACCATATAAATGGGGCTCAGGCACTGTCAGGCCCTGTCTCAAAACCCAAAAACCACAAATATTAGGGATAGGGTGGTGTGATGGTGACCCTGTGACTCTAGCATTCAGGGTCGGAGAAGGAGTGAGGCTGAGGCAGGAGGATTGCTGACAGTCCCAGATCAGGCCTGGCTACATAGTGAGACCTCATCTCAACAAAGTAACAGAACAAAACAGAACCCCAGAATTTGTACCCACAGTTAACACCAGGTAGTGCAACTGGGTGGTTAGAGCCTGGCAGTGAATGGCCATTTAATCAGAACCCGTGTAGACTGAGGCGGCTCACATCTAGGGCACGCATGCTTTCATCTGCACCAGGACCCAGGGACCTGAGCTGCGGGGGTGGCACCCGCAGACAGGTCACTGCCATGACCTGGGGCAGCTTTGAGAGAAAGCTGAGTCACAGCCCCTGAGAGCACGAGGGCCAGAGGCATAGGAGCCCTCCACCTCCGCTGCCCTCAGAAGAGAAAGCTACAGGGCACAGTCGCGGTGGAGACCCACAATTCCAGGCCCTAGGAGCTGAGGCAGGGCTGGGTTACAGACTAAAATTCTGTCTGAGAAGCCCAAGACCTGAGGAGGGGAGGGAACTGGGGAGGGGAGGAGGGGAGGGACTGGGGAGGGAACTGGGGAGGGGAAAGGACAGGGGAGGTGAAGAAGTGGGGGTTGGGGAGGTGAGGAGGTGGGGAGAAGATGATGGGTTGAAAAACACTCAAGACCTTGGGTTCTACGCCTATGTGGGAGAGGGCAGGAGAAGGAGGTGGAGGAGATGGAGGAGGAGATGGAAGAGGAGATAGGAAGGAGGGGATGTGGAGGAGACAGAGGAGGAGATGGGGTGGGATGGGAGGAAAGTGAAGGAGGAAGAAGGTGGAAAGAAGGAGGGAAGGTGCCATCCCAAGAATCCTGTTCACAGTTGTGTTCTCAGGTTCTTTCCTAAGGCACACAGCTTCCAGTGCAGGAGGAACAGCTGAAGGCTGGGGTCGGCCTCCTTTGATCTGTGTCCTGGTTCCTTTGGTGGCACCTTCCAAACACCAGGGGGAGCACGGAGGTGGAGGGGCAGGCACAGTCACCTGTGGGGAGGCTGGCACTGGCTGGGCTGTAGGACGCAGAGCCACGGATGCTGGTGAATCTGCTCCACCTTCGGAGTTCTGCATGCTCGGACCTAGAGTGGAAGAGAGCTGTGGTGAGGAGGCAGCCACACCCCTGGAGTCCCCAGGGACTGACCTCTGCAGTTGGCTTCTAAACCACAGTTGAAGCTGAGGGACCCTGGCCACAGAGACTGGGAGACACTCCATGGATAGAGCACCTACCCAAAAACAGTGAGGACCTGAGTTCAAATCCCCAGAACCCATGTAATAAACAGGCCTGGAGTTTGCGGTTGTAACCTAGCCCTGGATGAATAGGCAGTCTGGAGTCCCAGGTTTAGTGAAGACGCTGTCTCAAAGAAGACAATAGAGGTTGACTCCCAGGCCACACAAATGTATAAACTAACTAATACACTTACACTCATTTGTGTGTGCATGCACATGCGTGTGTTGCTCATGAGAGGATGCCTGTGCGGGGGTGGGGGGCACCTGCAGGAGCCGGTCCTCCCCTTCCAGGGTTGATCCCAGGCCTCAGAGCCAGCACCTTTCTGACTGGCAATCCCTCTCACAGTCTTCCTTATTCCTGAGGCTCCTGGTCAGTCCCAAACTCTACTGCAGAGTCTCCGCCAGGCCGCATCCACCCTGTACCAACTTCTGTGGTACCGGCGCTTGCACTTTGCCTGCCTAAAGTTGATTATTTAATTTTTATCTTTAAAAAATCTTATTTATGCTGGGCAGTGGTGGCACACACCTTTAGTCCCAGCACTCAGGAGGCAGAGGCAGGTGGATCTCTGTGAGTTCGAGACTCAGCCCAGTCTACAAGAGCTAGTTCAGGACAGGCTCCAAAGCTAGAGAAATCCTGTCTCAAAAAACAAAAATAAAATCTTATTTATTTCACGTGTGCGGGTATTTGCCTGCATGTGTTCATGCACCATGCTGAGTTGAATGTGAACGGAACCAGGTTCTCTTGAAGAGCAGATGGCGCTTGTAACTGCTGAGCTGTCTCTCAGTCCTCTCGGTCCCTAATCCTAATGCCTTTTTTTTTTAATGTTTAAAGACATAACAGATTAAAAGAGTGTGCCCCCACGATAAGCCCTCTGGGTTCCACGCCCGCCTGCGCTGCCCCAGGACTAACACTAGATGGCGCCAGAGCCATGCAGAGCAGGGGCACAGCCACCGAGGACCCAGACAGGAGCTTGAGGTGGTCAAGACAAGGAGTCTGAAGCCAGCCTGGGCTGCATCAGACCCTGAGCTAGAAAAGCAAAATAAAACATTTTGTAAGAAAAAATCTCTTGTATATACATCCGCAGGAGTAAGTAGCTGTAAGGAGTGATGAATGAATGAAGTCATTGAGTTCCTCGCATTCCAGAACCAAGGAGAAAGCTGTGTGCTTAACTTCCCAGGGACTGGGGCAGAGGTGGGGGTGGGGGATGAGATGCGGGGGTTGGTGGGGTGGAGGGAGCTGGAGTTCATAGCCAGCCTGGGCTACTGAGTCAAACAAATAAAATTTGTCACCAAAGTCTCACAAGAATGAAATGACTGGGGAGGCAGAAGCAGGAGGATCTGGTCTACAAGAGCTCCAAAGCTACAGAAAAACCCTGTCTCGAAAAACAAAAACAAAATAACAAAAAAAGAAGAAAATGACTAACACCTGGCTGCTTCCATGTCTGAGTAACAAACACCTCAGTGCCTCTCCAATCACCTCAGCCGCTCTCCAGACAGGCACCTCAGCCGCTCTCCAGACAGGCCTATTGGAATTCCCTCTTCCTCCAGCTCCTTTGCTGGTTTTCATCTGAGAGACTTGGAGACAGTGTGTGAGCACGGGCCCACTCAGGTGGCTGTCTTACTCACCCTGGCCAAGAACAAAAACTCTATCTAGTGTTCTTCCTCAGAAAATGGATGAAAACTGCGGACTGAGAATTTTAGTTCTGAGCCAGGGTCTCCTGTTGGCTTCAGAACCCTATGTAGGCTAGGAATGGTGGGCACACCTCTAATCCCAGTACTCAGGAGGCAGAGGCAGGTGGAACTCTGAGCTTGGGGCCAGCCTGGTCTACAGAGTGAGTTCCAGGTCAGGGCTACACAGAGAAATGCTGTCTTGGAAAAACCAAGTCCCTATGTAGCTGAGGTTGATCAAGCCCTAATCCTCCTGTCTCCACCTCCTGAGTGCTGGGATGGCAGGTGTGAGCCACAGCACCTGCTTTCTGTGAAGCAGGGACTGAAGCTGGGACTTCACACTTTGTGTTCCACCCGCTGAGCCCAGCCCTATGGACGTGAATATTTAGAAACATAAAGGTCTAACAGTGGACCAGGTGTGGTGGCCACGCCTCTGGTCCCAGCATGAGGAAGGGCCAAGGGGGTCGGGACTCTGAGTTCCAGGCCAACTGGGCTTTTCCTGAGTCTCTGTCTCAGAAACAAACACCACAAAGGGAGAGGGTGGTGAATGGCCACCCGTCCTGAGGAACAGACCAGGTCTTTCTCCATCCTTGCATCAGGGTGGGAGCCCTCTGTCACTGGGTCCCCTCCTCACTCAGGACGAGTGATGCTGGTGACAACGGGCGAGGAGTGTGTGAGTCGAGTGACAATGTTCAAGCTTGTCATGTAATAAGGACATGGATGCACACCACAGGTGACAGGCTACACATGAGGTGTGCTCGCATGAGTATGCCTCTGTGTGTCTGTGCGTGTCTGTATGCGTATGCGCACGCAATGCACACCTGCATGTGAGCGCAGAAGTGTCTGTCCACGCATGTGTGCATGCGTGCACATGTACGTGCATATCTGTGAAGGTCTGAGGGAATCAGCAGCAGTGTGAAGGCAGACATGGAAGTCTTCCACACAGGTTCTCAGGTTCTCTGCTTGTCTTGACCCTGGTTTCTCTCCAGAGGGGCTATGAGCACCCTACCATCATGCCTCTCTGAGTCTCGATCCTGGTTCCCGGTGGCCCAGCTCTGTCACACACTGGTCAGAGGTCCAAGAGGAGACTGGAGTGCCCCCAGCCAGTCCCGAGTCCACCCCTGCATTTCTCCTTGACCTTGACAGAGTGCCAAGTGCAGAGACTGCCCTGCAGGTCACAGTGGCGTAGCCGCCCGCCCACGGTCTCCAGGCGACTGCAGGGGCAGTGGCTCTCTCACCAGCTGGCTGGGCTGCAGTGAGCTGGCTGGGACTGGACGGGGGCCAGGTGGATCTGCTGGGGAAGCGCCCTTTGTTTACAGGAAAACTCTCCGGTTGCCTAGCAACCAATGGGCAGGCAAGGAAGGGTGGGAGGCTGCAAGCCATTTCTGGGCTGGGTTCCTGGCTGCCCTGACTCACTGTGACCTTAAGCAATCTCTCTCTCTTCTGTCCCCACCCCTCCGTTCACCCACAGGGGAGCTGTGGCCTCATCACACCTCACCTGGAATCGCGGGGATGGAGCCTGGCTGGTTAAGTTCTGCTTGGGGGACCCAGGCCTCAGTTGGTCTTAGTATCGTCTGGTTGGTACCTGGATAGATAGCACTTGAGGTTCCACCTCCTAAGAATGGAGCTGGCATCCCCCCACTCTGAGTGAGAGGGGACAGATCCAGCCAGATGGGCCCAGGCTCCAACTCCCCATCAGCCTTCCTCCGTGTTCCTGATGTCAAAACTCCCTGGTTCTGGTGACATAAGGTCTCAGGAGCTGGGGGCCCAGGTGTGAGACAGGACAGTGGCGGCCTGTTGAGGGGAACTGCCCCACTCAGCACAGGTGACATGCTGGCATTTGAGGAGGTGGCCTTGGTGGCTGCACCTTGTCCTTTCTTGTCAGAGAGTGCTGTGGACCTAGGCTTTTCTCTTTCCTGGATTCTGTCCCCCACACCTGAACTGACTCCAGCAGATATCCAGGGCTGAGAGTGCTAAGTGACGTTCACACCAGGTTCACATGGGTGACAGTCACACATGTCCCCAGGAAGGGCCAGGACCCTCATCAGGTGAGACCTCCAGGGTCAGGGCCACCCAGGGAGGCCCAGAGACTCAGCCTTTCCTAGTCATTACCTGCTAGAGCCAGAGGCTGAGGGAGGGAGAGGAGACAGATCTGAGAGCTGGGGTACCCTAGCCAATGTCTGTCTCAGGCACCCCATCATCTTTCCTTCAGTTGAGCTTTTGGGGTGCCTGACTCCACTCCTATTTTTGTTTCTGAGAGTTTTGGAGCCTGGGTCTCCAGGAGCCCTGCTGAGACTGACCTTGAACTCCTGACCCTCCAACATCCACTACTCCAGGGCTGCAAGGGCAGGTGTGTGACGTCCATCTCCACACCTGGCTTATGTTGGGGGCTGGAAATGACAACTATTCCCCCCGCTGTAAACCTGGAGAGCACGTTCTTTTTTCCAGCCCACAAGAGGCCTCAGTGGCTCAAGGCACTTGCCACCAAGCCTGACAACCCAAGTTCAATCCCCAGGGCCCACTGAAAGCTGCAATCTCTTGGCATGTATGTGTGGCACCTCCCCCAACACACACACATAATATATAAATATAACAAACAAGCCAGGCAGTATTGGCGCACGCCTGTAATCCCAGCACTCGGGAGGTAAAGCCAGGTGGATCTCAAGAGTTCGAAGCCAGCCTGGTCTACAGAGCGAGTTCCAGAACAGGCTCCAAAGCTGCACAGAGAACCCTTGACTCGAAAAAACAAAATTAAAAAAAAAAAAAAAAGTGAGTTCCAGGATAGCCAGGGCTACACAGAGAAACACTGTCTCAAAGAAAACAAATGTGTGTGTGCGCGCGCATGTGTGTGGGCACGTGTGCATGTGTTTGCATGTTTGTGTGCATATGTGTGCGTGTGTATGTGTGTGCATGTTTGTGTGCATATGTGTGTGTGTATGTGTGTGCATGTTTCTGCGTGTGTATGTGTGCATGTTTGTGCGCGTGGGTGCATGTACGTGTGTGTCTGTCATGAGGGAGAAGCCGTGGGAAGGAGTTGTGCCTGCAGAGGTGAGTGACAGGTTTCAGCATTGTGGGAAGTTGGAGTGCTGCAAGTCCTAATTACAGTTTTTCTTGGGCCAGTCTTAGCTCCTGAGAGGCCATTTCTAGCCTTTCTATATCAGACTTAACATCCAGGCTAGGAAACCTTTGGTCTGTATCAACTTAACAGAACTCTGATTCCCACCAACCCACAGGCTGAGTCGCTAAGAACATTCGAGGCCCACAGCTGTGGCCGCCACTCAGGCCTCCACCAGAGTGTGTGGAGCACCCTCTGAGTTGATCCCTCTGAGGATCAGCTGGGATCCTCTTTGCTCCATCACCGCAAAGCTCACTGGAATGGCTTCCACATTTGAACATGGAACGTCAGGTAACCTGGTCCATGGTCACTCATATATTTGGTTTCAGAATAAACTCCCGCTGTCTGAGTAGAGAGCCATGATTTTGTGTCAACATGGGAAATATAAACTCACCCTGGGTCAGGGTGCCCTAAGGCCACCATATTGGTGACTGGGTTGGGGTTGGGCTGGAGGACACCAGCGTTTTGCCCTGAGGGAGTGGCGGCAGAAGTGTCACACAGACAAGCTCGAACACAGGCTCCCCACCTAACGTGGTTGAGTCAGTCCAGAACATGGCCATTTCCACCCTGCAGATACCTGTTGAGCTGGGCCCTGGGGTGGGAAGCTGAACAGTCCTGGTTTTCACTGCACACAGAGTTCGGGGCGCTGAGCTGAGGTGACTTCTGACCTTGCCCAATGGCTGGGCAACTACCTGCCAGACCTCTGCCCATAGTGCTGTCATCCGCGGGGCACTGCTCCCACCCGCTGCTTCCCCACAGCCCTGGTGCTGGAGCCCCTGCATCTCGGGGCTGGCACCCGATCCTGTCCCCATATTCCACTCCATCACTGTGGCAGCCACTTTAGGCAGGCCTGGCCTCTTTAGACCTGGGATGGCCATGCCCCTTCTCCTCCATGCCTGCCAGCTCCCTTGCTCTGTGATGACTCATGGTGGAGGACAGCTGTTACGGCCCGCAAGCCCAGCACCCAGGACTGCACCCAGTTAGTGAGAAGAATGTCTTCTCAGAGCAGCGAGGAGCTTGGAAAAGATTTCTTCTCTATACTGTGGCCTTTTGGAGAGCATGCTTCAAGGCTGCCTCCAGAGTGTGCAAAAAATCCACAGTGTGGCAAGGGCTAGACTTTTCTATCTGAGGGGTAAATAAGGAAAGCACGCTTTCTGATGGCAACCTTCTCTTTTACATCACCTTGAATAATCTCTCTTGACAATCTCTTTACATACATGCGTCTTCCTCCTGCATAGCCATGCATTTCTACACAGTTCCATCTCCACATGCATCTCTCTTCCATACAGCTACATCTCCTGAATCTCTACCCACTCAGCTAATCTACTTCTCTCTGCACCTTCAGCACACACGCACACACACTCGCACACACATGCACACTCACACACACGTGCGCGCACACGCATAGCTCTCACATCTCCCACTTCCTACATCTCTCACACTACCCTCCCCATCACATATCTCCCCTCACAATAAAGCCTCTGGACAAATATGGATCACATCTGCAGGGTCACACAGAGTCACTTCTAAAGTAACAATGAGAAATAGTCAAACTGATCACACAGTTTCTCTTAGGCCACGGAGGTTGTGCTGACCAGCCAGTAGCTCTGAGTGCTCAGGGCTCCCAGACAGGAAGCTACATTGAGACTCAGGTCTTAAACAATAAATAGGTAGTTGGCTGAACCTTAAGGTTGGGGAGAATGTGCAGAAAGTCCATTGCTGAGAAAGTTATGTCTACTAAAGTTGCTTCATGCCTGACCTTGAATCAGCAAAAAACACCTGGGAAATTGACCTCATATAATCATCTCCTGTGGCAACCAATTTGCTTTGAATTTGTTCTGAAGTCTAAAATTAGCTGTCTTAGTGATGACATAACTTTCCTATGTTAGTCTGAGTCATGAAAAACTCCTAGTATTATTTCTGTTCATCAGAATTACACAGTTCAGCAGAGATCATCTTCCTGACCACCCACAGCTACATGTGTGCCCAGCGGATGGAGATAAACACACAGGCAGTGGGGAACCCACGGCTGTTTTTAGTGGCATGTGAGAAAAGTTACAAATAGCCACCTACACTCAGTGACCCCACGGCTTTCCCAAGTGGGGCTCCGTCAGACAGTTACTCAGCTGACAAACACTAGCTGTTGCCTCAGTGGCCTTTGGCAAACAGCCCTTCCCAGTGTCAGACACAGCAGTCCGACATGCCAGGTATGGTGGTGTACGCCTGTTGTCCCAGCACTGGGGAGGCTGAGGCAGGAGGATTGCCATTTAAAGCCAGCATGAGCTACATAGTGAGAAACCATTTCAAAAAAAACACAAATGACAAGGCTGTGAGCCCTGGGCCAGCTGGAGAGGAGACAGAGGATGGAGGACAATGAGGACATGGAATATTGTGTCATAAGGAATCTGCCCCAAGCCTAGGTGGGAGAACTTTTATAGGACCCTTTGGGGGTCAGAGGTCAAGAGCCAAGGTGGCAGTAGGGGTGGGGTGGGGGCAGACAGTGGCCATGGTGAGCAGGATGGGGCCAGGGGCAAAGCCTGCTAGACAGAAATGACAACCTACTGTCACTGCATACACCTGAGAGGCAGATGAAGAACTTGAGGGACATGAGGTAGGGCTGGTAGAGCTGACTCTGGCTCCTGCTTCCACCCTGTCCTGAAGGAAAACAGTGACCTTACTTGTTCCCTTTGGACGTTTCTAGAGCTACCTGTGGAGGTATACCTGTACACCTCCTAGCACTCAGGAGATGAGACAAGAAGGAACTCTAGTCAGGGCTACCCTGGGCTACACAGAGATGTTCAGGTCAACCCTGGGAAGAACAAAAGCCATTTGGAATGTGGTAGCTCCTACCTGTCATCTCCATACCCAAAAGGCTAAGACAGGAGGATTCCTGAAAGGATTGTGAGTTCAAGGCCAGGTTGAGCTACATAAAAAGTTTGAGGCCAGCCTGGGTTGCAGATGAGACCCTAGCTAAAAAACACTGGCTACTTTTGCAGAGACTCAGTTCTCAGCACCCACATGGTGACTCACAACCATCTGTACCACTGGCTCCAGGGAATCCAGTGCCTTCTGACCTCCGTGGACAGCAGACACACGCACAGAACAGTCATGCATGCAGGCAAACACACACACATAAACAAAAAGGGAAGCTCCGGAAGTCAGCTCACGTTACAAACACTGAGTTAACTGAATGAATGAAGAATGAATGCTTACAGGAGCTCAGCTGGCCAGGACACCCATCTTCATACCCATGAGAGATTTTCTCAGAGCAACACTGGCTTGCGCTGGGCCCTGAAGGCCCATGAGGTGTGGAACAGCACGCCTGGATGCTTGCAGCTCCCTTCTGCTCTCACCATGACCTTCATGGATCCCTGGGGACAGAAGTGCCGGGCTGACAGCCATAGACCAGGCATGTTCATTCATCCTCACTGTCTTTCTGTGTTCCTATCTGTTACATTGTCCTCCTCGAAGGCAATGACCGGGCCCTGTGGAGTCTGAGTCCCAAGCTCAGCTTGTTCATCCCAGTTGGGTCCCTTCATAACTTGTAGCCATGAGCCCTGAAGCCTGGTCTTGCCGAGGGGCAGCCTGCCCGGGGCCATTGTCCCTTATGGCAGCTGGGGCAGCCAAGGAGAAGACAGAGCAGGAGCCACTGTCCCCTCCACTGTCCCCCAGGTCACAGAGTCTTCCGGGGTCTGAGACTGGTAATGGTGGGGAGGGTCATGTCTATCTGTTGACAAGGTCTTGGCTGGCCCAACTGGTACTTCAAGCCCCCTAGGAACCTCTCTGACCATGCAGCTGTGCCAATGATGGGGGCTGGCTCTCTGGACTCCCTCTCTCCACACTGGCATTGAAGTAGAGCAACCAATGAGTCCTGGCAGGGATTCCCACCTGGAAGCACTCTGAAGGAAAGGCCCTAGGAGATCACATAGGACGCCATCATAGACACACGCACTCCACCACTAGACAAGACACGTGGACTCCACCACTAAACACGCGCACTCCACCACTAGATAAGACACGTGCACTCCACCACTAGACAAGACACGTGGACTCCACCACTAGACACTCAGACTCCACCACTAGACATGCAGACTCCACCACTAGACATGCGGACTCCACTCTACCACTAGACACACGGACTCCACCACTAGACATGCAGACTCCACTCCACCACTAGACATGTGGACTCCACCACTAGACATGTGGGAACACTTTGCAATCCAGGGTCTATGCAAGTGGCAAAGCCGGACTCATAAGGAGCAAGAATTTCCACAGGGAATAGAAAAGCAAAAATCAGACCCAGTGGAATGCTCAATACTTGTCTCCTAACCTGACAACCTGAGTTCGATCCTTGGGACCTGCATGGTGGAAGTAGGGAACCAACTTTCAAAAGTGGCCCTCTGGCCCCTACAGGTGAACTGTGGAATGCCCAGGTACACACACACACTTACCATAAATAGAAAATGTAAAAAAAAATCAATAATAACAATAATAATAATAATGTTTTATTTGGTCATTCCTCTTTAAGACCAACTCTCACACAGCCCAAAATGTAAAAAAAAAAATCAATAATAACAATAATAATGATGATGTTTTGTTTGTCTGTTCCTCCTTAAGACTGAGGTTCACACAACCCAGGCTAGCTCCAAACTCATGATGTAGGCGAGGCTGGGTGTGACCCCAGGTGCCCCGCCTCTACTCCTACTCCACCTCCCAAGTGCTGGGGTGACGGGGGCGCACCCCCACGCCCACTCCACTAGATCTTCATGGTGTATGACATAGAGGTGCTGGTTTTCATGCAACAAGCTGGCTTCAGTTTTTAATAGGACACTGTCATGTTCAGTGATAAGAACAACCCTGAAAGCTGGAAACTTCTGCACGGCTGCTTTTAAATGTACCAAGACAGGAGCTGAGCCACTTGCATAAAAGTTGGGAAAGTCCCCACTAGGCCATCAAACGGTGTCTTTTGAAGGGAGGATTGTAGGAAGGGGTGACAGGCCCTGCGGATACTGTGGAAGCAGCTGAGACGCAGGTAAATGTCCCACTCGTGCCCTGCTCTGCACTATCGATTTATAGCGCCCCCACCCCTCGGGGCGGAGCGGCTGGAGGAGGGCGGCAGCTGTGTCGCCAGCCCGAGTTCTGGGAGGGCTAGTGTTTACCTCAGCAACGAGGCCGGGTAAATAGTCCCCATCTCCAGCTACAGCGAGTGGGAGGGTCGGATCCTGATACAGCCAGGGCTGGAAAGTGGCCTGCAAGGGGCACCTGTCAGCGATACTGTCCCCTGCATCTCAGCATGCCATGTGGGGTCACTCTGGGTTCGGATTCCAACACCAGCCAGTCCTGAGTGGGATCTGCCTTGTCTGCCATCGGGGTGGCCCTGATGGAGGTTCTAGAAACACCAGGAATTAGATTTTCTTTAAGATTCCACCAAAAACTTAAGTTCAAAGTCAGCAGGACAGGGTAAAAACTCAAGTGCACAGGGACGTCAGCACAGACACCAGCTACCTGCCACCCCGAGTCCCCACATCATCTAATCAGAGAAAAACACATGCAGATGCTGGATGGGAATCGGGCAGGCTTCTGGCGCCGTGTGCCCAGCCCTCATTGTTTGCTGAGTAACAACAGTTGCCAGGGGCAACGCAGTCCACTCCCGTTTCCAAGCGCCCGTTGCTCAGCAACCAAGAGAATACTTCCCAAACCAAACAATGTCATCCCCAGGGCAACTTCTCTATCTCACGTTAACCAGATCTAAAATAAAAAAATAAATAAATAAAAAGAAAGCCCTTCCAAATATGTAATCTATTATTTTCAGAGGCCTGAACAGCAAGACAAATAATCTCTTCTCTATAGTAACCAGAGAAGGCAGGCAGCTCACCAGATCTGTGCTGAGGCCAGAAACCCAGCAACCCGACCAAGGCAGCTCCCAAGGATCCCGGGACTGATGGGCTGCCACCTTGCCTAGCCCTGGGCTGGGAAGGAAGCAAATCACACACAACTGTTCTCTAGGCAAAGAACCAGGGCTTCTATCTGAGAAAAGTGTGAGACCAGAGCAGTTGTTTAACATGAAGGACTCCATGGGAGCCCAAAAGCATGGGAGGAGCCACTCAGCACCCATGGCTCAGGGTGGCCCTGCCCCAGAGGACTCCACAAGGGTGGGAATTGCCACTCCACCTTCCGCCCTCCCAGAGAGAGGAACTGGGTGACTTCAGAGCTCCCACTGGACAGGAGGCTCGAGGGCATGGTCTTGAAAGTCCTCATGAGGGACAGCCCTGACCCATGCTCCACGCCCAGTGAGCTTGTCTTCGGGGACAGGCCAAGGCTTTATAGCAGTCTCCTGTCTGTTCCCTGTTAATTACATTTACTTACATGCCTGCATCCAATTTGCACGTGGAACTCAGAGAATTTGTTGAGTCTGTTCTCTCCTTCCACTAAGGGGATCCTTGGGATCAAACTCTGGTCTTTTAGTGTCTTTACCCATGAGCCATCTCTGTATCTCTGAAAGCATTTCAGTCAGACAGAGGCAGGGACCCCCGGCCCCTGGACCGAGGCAGACTCAGGTACCCCCCAATGACACGGGCAATTGAGCATCCCTGTGGCTCCCCGTGCAGAGAAGGATTTTCAAGCTTCCACCTGGGGGGACGAATACACATGAAAGAATAGCTGTCCCTTCAAAGATCTGGGCTGAAGCGCTGCTCAGTGAATGTAGGGTGGTCATAAGCTGGGGGTCACTACTGCTCTCCACTGGGAAGGAGGCTTTGGAGGTGCAGTGGTGAGGCCCCTCAACTTCTGACCCAAAGGAGGAACAAAGTTATATTTAGGCATCCACCAAAACCAGGACCAGGTCAGCAGCAGGGTGGATCAGAGGGTAAGGGTGTTTGCTGCCAAGCCTAAGGAGCTGAGTTTGACCAGAAGAACCACATGGCGGGAGAAGAGAACCAGCTCCTGCGAGTTGTCTTCTGACCTCACACAGAACCATGACACACATGTACATGCACACATGAATAATTACAATAAACACAATCAGACTTTGCCTTGGGATGAGAACACACAGACAGACAGACAGACAGACAGACACACACACACACACACACACACACACATACGCGCGCCTCTGTGAAGCAGTTCCTCTGTGTGCAGTGTGGTGCCAAAGGGGTGCACACACTGAAACAAGTGACAAAAGCCACAGTGCTAGGTGGCAGAGGGGAAGGGATCTGGTGTAGGGCATAGTGGGCTTGTTGGGGTTCAGTGCCCAAAGGGTGGCCTGCTGCCTTTCTGAGCAGCAGGAACAGAAACCAGGGCTGAGATGGAACTGAGAGAAGGGTGGTCCTGGTGGAGGGTCCACTCGTACAAAGGCCCTGGGGCAGGGTTGTGGCTACTAAGCAGAGCGGATTGAACCAGAATATCACCACAGGTCAACTCAGGGTGAAATCAAAGTGAGCGGGATGAAGACGTGAAGACCGGGTGAGACTCACATCATAAGCTGGCCTGAGGCTGACAGCTTGATGGGAGAAGACGGAGGAGGACAGAAGGACCCGGAGCAGGGATAATGACAGCAGTGGAGTAGGAGGCAGACCACCCGCGGGGGCAGGTGTTTACAGGGGCAGCCAACTGCTCTCTGATTTGTTGTAAGGCCAGTTCTACAGGCCTTAAAGTTTACCAATTCACACCTGGTAAACCTGGCCAAAGACCCACGGCTGGGTGCCTACAGGCCTCGTAGGCAAGCTTATTTCTATCAGCTTGCTAAATGGATGTAGTATCAACCTGCACCATAATGAAACAGCCTTCTCTTTGTAGATGCACGCCCAGAGATGAGAACAGTTCTCAGACCTCACTGAAGAAGAGTCTTCATGTAGCAGACAGTGGGCATCACAGAAACGCACAACCAGCCAAAGCGCAGAGAGCAAGAGACCAAGGGGTGCTCAACCAGGGACTGGGACATCTACGCCACACTCGGGACCACCACAGAAGACAGTGAGCGCCCGGGTCCGGCAGGACCAGAGCAAACCGGTATGTTCTGGACAGGACGGGACCCACAGCAGCTGTGGTTGCTGCATTGGGTCAGGCCAGTCAGCCTCGAAGCACGGTGGGAGAGAGGGGCTCAAGACCACACTCCTGACTGAGGAACTATGGATAGCTGATGGCAGGGAGCAAGAGACAGCTTTCTTAAGGGATGTGGCTACCAGTAGGCCAGCATGCCCCATGGTTGGCCCACACCAGGAATGTATGGCCAGCATTTTGCAGTTGACCCCACACCTAGTAGGTCAGCATGCCCCACACCCAGTAGGCCCCACACCCAGTAGGCTCACATGCCCCATGGTCGGCCCCACACCCGTGGGCCCACATGCCCCGCAGTCGGCCCCACACCAGGAATACATGGGCAGCACACAAGAAGACACTGAGTTTAGTGTGGGGTGTGAATCTGTGAGGAGATGGAGTGGGTGTGATCACGACAAATACTTTATTTTAAAAAGGAACCTGATTACATGTAGATCTGAGAACAGACATCCCCCTGCTCCACCTTCCCCAGGACAAGCAGGACACAAGTGTGATCCTCGTGCTGCCCAGGGTCTGCTTTGTTCTGTTTTTGGTGACTCCATTTCTAGCTCTGTATTAAGTCAGCTCCCAAAGAGAAGCTCAGGATAATTTGGGGAAAATGGGATAAAATGTTCTAAGCCTCTGGAAAGTCAGAGAGACATGGGGACTCTTTGAAATATAACTGGAAAATGCTGTTTGTTTCCATGTTGAGACAGCATCACACATAGCACAGGTTGGCTTCAAACTCTCCATATAGCCCGGGATGGCCCTGAACCAATCTCCTGCCTTCCCAGTGCCTCCAGGTGTGCACATGTGCATTAAATTTTCACCACTGATCATGTAAAGTTCACATTTAAGATTTTACACAGCCAGACGTGGTGGCACATGACTAATCCAGCACCTGGGAGGCAGAGGCAGGAGTTTGAGGCCAGCCTGGTCTACAGAGTGAGTTCCAGGACAGCCAGGGTTGTGAAGAGAGACCCTATCTCTAACAACAACAACAACAACAACAACAACACAGTGCTGGGGACACAGCTTAGGGTTCAATTCCAGGCACCACACAAGAATGGCAGCACTATGGCTGACACATGATTGTCTTTGCACTCACTGGGGCTGAAGGCTTCTGACCTGGCTGTTGGCTGCCCATCCTCCTGCCACCTCCTAATGGCCTGTGTGGGTTTTGTCCAGACACATGGGTTGCCATGGATAACAATTCAGCACTGTAGCATCTCCAACAGCACTACCCAGGGAGCTGGCATTCGGCTCTGTTGCTGCACTCACGCCAACTGCCCACGTCAAGGTCAGCAGTGAAGAGAGTAAGCATGGCAAGACAGTGGGTCACACAGACAGACAAGACAGTGGGTCACACAGACAGACAAGACAGTGGGTCACACAGACAGACAAGACAGTGGGTCACACAGACAGACAGACAAGATAGTGGGTCACACAGACAGACAAGATAGTGGGTCACACAGACAGACAAGACAGTGGGTCACACAGACAGACAAGATAGTGGGTCACACAGACAGACAAG
The DNA here is from genome assembly GCF_982192425.1 of Myodes glareolus. Classification (NCBI taxonomy): domain Eukaryota; kingdom Metazoa; phylum Chordata; class Mammalia; order Rodentia; family Cricetidae; genus Myodes; species Myodes glareolus. The sequence continues at coordinate 100,873,252 of NC_142033.1, read as the reverse complement.
ACAGTGGGTCACACAGACAGACAAGACAGTGGGTCACACAGACAGACAAGACAGTGGGTCACACAGACAGACAAGACAGTGGGTCACACAGACAGACAAGACAGTGGGTCACACAGACAGACAAGACAGTGGGTCACACAGACAGACAAGACAGTGGGTCACACAGACAGACAGACAAGATAGTGGGTCACACAGACAGACAAGATAGTGGGTCACACAGACAGACAAGATAGTGGGTCACACAGACAGACAAGACAGTGGGTCACACAGACAGACAAGACAGTGGGTCACACAGACAGACAGACAAGATAGTGGGTCACACAGACAGACAAGATAGTGGGTCACACAGACAGACAAGACAGTGGGTCACACAGACAGACAAGACAGTGGGTCACACAGACAGACAAGACAGTGGGTCACACAGACAGACAAGACAGTGGGTCACACAGACAGACAAGACAGTGGGTCACACAGACAGACAGACAAGATAGTGGGTCACACAGACAGACAAGATAGTGGGTCACACAGACAGACAAGATAGTGGGTCACACAGACAGACAAGACAGTGGGTCACACAGACAGACAAGACAGTGGGTCACACAGACAGACAGACAAGATAGTGGGTCACACAGACAGACAAGATAGTGGGTCACACAGACAGACAAGACAGTGGGTCACACAGACAGACAAGACAGTGGGTCACACAGACAGACAAAGACAGTGGGTCACACAGACAGACAAGACAGTGGGTCACACAGACAGACAAGACAGTGGGTCACACAGACAGACAGACAAGATAGTGGGTCACACAGACAGACAGACAAGATAGTGGGTCACACAGACAGACAAGATAGTGGGTCACACAGACAGACAAGACAGTGGGTCACACAGACAGACAAGACAGTGGGTCACACAGACAGACAGACAAGATAGTGGGTCACACAGACAGACAAGATAGTGGGTCACACAGACAGACAAGACAGTGGGTCACACAGACAGACAAGACAGTGGGTCACACAGACAGACAAGACAGTGGGTCACACAGACAGACAAGACAGTGGGTCACACAGACAGACAAGACAGTGGGTCACACAGACAGACAAGACAGTGGGTCACACAGACAGACAAGATAGTGGGTCACACAGACAGACAAGACAGTGGGTCACACAGACAGACAAGACAGTGGGTCACACAGACAGACAGACAAGACAGTGGGTCACACAGACAGACAGACAAGATAGTGGGTCACACAGACAGACAAGACAGTGGGTCACACAGACAGACAAGACAGTGGGTCACACAGACAGACAAGACAGTGGGTCACACAGACAGACAAGACAGTGGGTCACACAGACAGACAAGACAGTGGGTCACACAGACAGACAAGACAGTGGGTCACACAGACAGACAAGATAGTGGGTCACACAGACAGACAAGACAGTGGGTCACACAGACAGACAAGACAGTGGGTCACACAGACAGACAGACAAGACAGTGGGTCACACAGACAGACAGACAAGATAGTGGGTCACACAGACAGACAAGATAGTGGGTCACACAGACAGACAAGACAGTGGGTCACACAGACAGACAAGACAGTGGGTCACACAGACAGACAAGACAGTGGGTCACACAGACAGACAAGATAGTGGGTCACACAGACAGACAAGACAGTGGGTCACACAGACAGACGACAAGACAGTGGGTCACACAGACAGACAAGACAGTGGGTCACACAGATGGACAATAAGACAGTGGGTCACACAGACAGACAGACAAGATAGTGGGTCACACAGACAGACAAGACAGTGGGTCACACAGACAGACAAGACAGTGGGTCACACAGACAGACAAGACAGTGGGTCACACAGACAACCGAGACTGTCACTGACGTTGACATGAGGACAGACGCACAGGGACAGAGGAACAGTCGGCCATCTTTCCTCCCTCTACCCTGTGCCATGCTCACCAGGAGTCAGAACATTAGCACTCCTGTCATTGCAAAACCTTCTTATGTCCCTGCATGTCCAGAGCCCTAAGACCACCCACAGCGCATCCCACTCTAGGAGCCTGGGGCTTGGCCATCCGTCACACACTCACTCTACAGATGTTTGCCATGTGCTGCTCCAAGCTTTAAGAAACCTGATAGGAATTGAGCAGACCATCTTAAACTTGTGGGTGATATTTCAGGGGGAGGAGGCAGGTGACACCAAGGTCATGGAAAGTCAGATGACAAACACATCTGCAAAAAAAAAGATGGCAGACCAAAGGAGATGGAGGAGGAGATGACGGAGGAGGAGGTGGAGGAGATGGAGAGGAGGAGATGGAGGAGGAGGAGATGAAGGAGGAGGGGGCGGAGGAGGAGATGGAGGAGGATGGGATGGAGGAGGAGGGGATAGAGGAGGAGATGGAGGAGGTGGAGGAGGGGATGGAGGAGAGAACAGGGAAAGAGATGAAGGATAAGATAGAGGAGGATATACATGGGTCCCCATGAAAGCTTCCCCCCCCAACTGCCATGGGTGTGATGAGAAGCCACTGGAAGGTGTCTCAGGACACTGTGGCACATATTTAGAAGTATCAGCAGCTGCCATGCAGAGAACACTGGCTGGTCCAGAGCCAACAAGACCTTGGCAGTGCCACACTCTGGTCCCGGGAACTCCGAGGCAGAGGGAGAAAGCAGGGGAGGCTGCCCTGACACCAGACATTAGAGGGATGGAGAGACAAGTGACAGATGAGGCAGGCCCAGACACCCATGCAGCAGCAAGAGCCTTGAGTGTTGTTAGCTGACACCCAAGGGTAGCTGCCCAAGGGGTAGACACTGAGTCTGGAACTTGGGTGCAAGCCAGGCTAGAGGCTGAACTTAAGGAAGAGACCGGGTTTGCTTCTTGGGAGTCGTGGGGTCCCCAGAAGAATAAGGCAGAGGACCCAGAAGAGAGTGTTCCTCCCAGCCAATGGTGGAGCAGCTAGAAACTGACAAGAGGAGGTGGAAGATGGGAGGGAATAAGAACTATGGCCATGGAGAGCTGGACCTAGGTTCAGAGGATGCACAGGTCAAGGTCACCTGATCTGCATTTTGGCTAGGTGACCTTGGCCAGTGTCTCAAAACTCCTGTCCCCTTGGTGTCTTTCCTGATTAGCGGAGAAAATCAAGCAAGCTTTGGCGGTTGGAGTGAATGGAAGGCAGTGAGCACATGACCACAGCACAGAGTCTGCCTGCGGGCTCAGCACAGAGCAGGGGCCCAGTGAGTGCACACTGGGGACACCAATGGGAACTGAACTCAGTCCTCAGTGCTGGAACCCAGCTCATCCACTGCACCCCACCCCAACACACACAAGCAATTCAAAAACAAACTATCCCAATAAAGGGTTGGCCCAGTGAGTATTTTTGTAGTTCATCATCCACATGGACTCTCTCAAAGCAGCCACTCAAGTGCAGAGCACCGAGCTGTGGGGCTGTTGGGGTGGTCTTGTCCTTGGAGGGAACCCTTTTTCTGAAGGACAGCTTGCACTGTCCCATCTATGACAGAGTGAGGAGAACATGAGGGGTAGAGGGGAGTTAGAGCCCATGGAGAGCAAGGATTTACTTCCTCTCTCCAAATGAATTTTGCAGCTTTGGGGCCTGTCCAGTCTGGCCTTGAATTCACAGAGATCTGCCAGCCCATCTCCCGACTGTTGGGACTAAAGGCATGCTGCCACCACCACCAGCCCAGGCTGGTCTTGGAATTCTCCAGTGTAACAGAGAGTCCTGCTGGGCTAGCGCTAGAGGGTTAACAAGCTTCTTTCTCTAGCCAGGAGCCACAATCCCCTGCTGGGCCATCCCTGGCCTAGCTCTGGAGTCAGCACCCAGCCCTAATCCATCTTTTGTGCTACAGATACCTATGTGAATCTTGTCTGGGAGTTTTCCCCCTGGAAACAAACCCAATGCAAAACTTGGTTTAGAGGAATTCTGGAAAAACCATGGTACCTCATGAATCAGGTATTTGCACTTGGCATTGTATTTTTGGAAGTTTCATTCAATCTGTTTTGAGATATGAAAATCAACTAGCTAAAGTGTAAACACAGGAAAAAATAAAACTGCTGTAAGGCTAGGAAAGCCTTCAGTGCACAGAGGTTGAGCCCCTGCGGCCAAGAGGCTAAGACATTGAGTTCATGCTCAAGTGTCTCTGGTCTTCATTTCACGGACACCTGCATCACCAGGCCCAGTACAAAGGCTTTCTCCCCTCATGGTGCACCAAGGCCTGTCTCACAGCGTCCCACAGGGCAGCTGGCTAAGGCTGCGCTTGCTGAATGAAGGGTGAAGTAATTAATCATGAACTTAAATGGAAGCAACAGGCAGCTATGTGTTTTAATGTGGGTAATTACACTCACGGTAAAATCATCACAGCACAAAACATTAGCGAGCTTATTAATTCAGTGTTAATTACCTGATTGTATTTCAAATGTCTTTCGAAAATTAAAAAATTTGTGTGCACAGTACTTTTTATGTAAAGAGGAGGTAGACAGAAGTTCAGGTGATGCATGCCTGTAACCTTGGCATCTGAAAGTAGAGAACAAAACAGGAAAAGGACCAGCGAGCTGGCTCAATGGATAAAGGGCTTGCTGCCAGGCCTGAGGGTCGGAGTTCAATCCCTGGGACCCCTATGGTAGGAGACAGAATGAAATGAAGCAAGTTGTCCTTTGACCTCTGCACACAGGTGGACGCACAAATGCAGAAATAAAAAATTTAAAGGTTAACTTTATTTTATATGGAATATGGATTTTTATTTCCATATGTTGACTAAGTGTTGAGGATCACTAACCCCCAGAGCAGGGTGGCTGTTTTCCTCAGAGAAGGCACACATGCATCACCGTGACCAAGAGACAATCCGGCGTTAGAAGTCAGAGTCAAAATCCTTCTGACCTTTGCAGCAGTGACCTGGGGACCAAACAAGTGCAGAGGCCTTGGGGGAGGTCTCCTGCAGGAGGGAGGGAGGGGGGCGGCTGACCTGTTTTAGAAAGGCTGCTTGGGCTGCCAAACACTTGCTTAGGCAAGGCCCATAAATAGTCCAGCCTGAGGGGTGAATGGGGAGGAGAGTGGAGGGGGAAGGGGTACTGCACAATGCGGATCCCAAAACAAGACAAGCCAAGATTTCCAGCCTTCTGGGTCAAGCTGCAGTGAACCTTACCACTAGAGTACAGTGATGGGGGATCGAAACTGGTAGTTTCTGGAAGATTCTACAAGTTTCTGGAAGATTCTAAAAGTTTCTAGGTTATTTATGGGTAAGACAGAAGAAAATATTTGAGATTAGTGTCTCAGAATGAACGTATTTTCAAAATATTATCAATTGACTTTTAAAACGAGAGGGGACAGATGATACTAGGGCTGTGTTTCTGTCACCTGGGGCAGCAAGTGTGTCTTTGCAGAGCCCTTCACTGGGCAGGACACTGTGGCACGGTCCTCAGGCTGCAGGTGACCACACTCACAGGAGTAGGATGCCTGCTTTGGCGATGGGTGTGCAGAGGGACATGTCACCCACCTGTCACCCACCCCAGTGAGGACTGGAGGGACAGGAAGCCTGGCTGCTCCTCCAGCTCTGGTGTACTCAGAGCGACAAGCATGGGCCTGTGGGGTGGAACCAGCCTGGCAGGGGTTCAGGGGTGCAGTTCCTACTAAGGAATGTAGCCAGGCACGTGGGGACCATGAGTGGGTGGGGTAGACCTGACACGGTGAGGTGTGGCTCAGGGAGGGGCCTCAAGGGCTCTAGAACCTTCTCTTGTGCCTTCAGGATGCAAGATAGCATCCGAGTGTTTCTGCTGCTGGGGACAGCACAGGTTTTCATCAGCCGGTCACAGGACCGATTACCTGACATTCTGGAACATGTAGAAAACTGTGAGTGCACTGGGCAGGGAGGCCATGAATGGGAAAGAACATACATGTGGTGGGCGTGGAGGCAAGGATGGCAGTGGAGTCACCTCATCTGCAGGGCAGTAGGAGGAGATGGTCCAAGGCAAGAAGGCCTGGAATCAGTTGCTTCCTTCTGGGACACAGGCAGTGCCACATGTGCCTCTGATCCAGAGCTAGTGGCCACCCCAGGGCACATCCGCACAACAGAAACACAGGCAGCAAGGCTGAAGCACAATCAGCAGAACAGCCAGAAGGACAGAGGGCAGGAATGCGGCTGCCAGGCTGCCAGAGGTGCATTCTTTCCATGCAAAATAACAAGGCAGTATCAGTTCAGCCTTGGATGCCTGCTACAGCTCTGGCCCCAAGGACAGCGACTTAAAGAAGGCCAGAGGGTGTGGGGGTCTGCAACAGATGTCCAGGGAAACCCAGAGACCGGAAGTGAATTCACGGGGTGATGGATGGAGAGGGCTGTACAGGAGATGGGGTTTCTTTGAGAGTGATGGAATGTTCTGGTGGTAATGGTTACACAAAGTTGTTGTGACTGTATCAAAAGCCAGAGCTGGGCCTAGAGCAGGAATGTTAGGCTGAGGGACCTTAGTGGGTAGAGTCTAGCACACATGAACTCTTAGGTTCATCCCCAGCACCACTTAACGATGGGGCCCATGCCAGTCATCCAGCACTCAGGAGGCAGAGGCAGAGTTCAAGGTCAGCCTCAGTTACAGAGGGACTTTGATGCCAGCCTGGAATACATGGAACCCCAGGGGAGGGAGGGAGGGAGGGAGGGAGGGGAGGAAGTGGGGGGAAGGGGTAAGCTTCCTTGGGATGTGGCTCAGGAGTTAAGGGAGACCATGAATGCTGATCCAAGGTTCTGACCCATCGTCACCATGGACACGGTCACCCACCATCTGACCCACTGTCACCATGGACACGGTCACCCACAGTCTGACCCACAGTCATGGACACAGTCACCCACCGTCTGACCCACTGTCACCATGGACATGGTCACTCACAGTCTGACCCACCGTCACCAAGGACACGGTCACTCACAGTCTGACCCACAGTCACCATGGACACAGTCACCATGGAACCACGGCTGCTGTACAAATCTGGTCACCAGCTGTTTGTTTCTGCATCATCTGCCAGCGACCTAGGGTTTCACATTTCTTTCAAGTGGTTGGAAAGCATCAAAAATCAAAATGTTTTATGACAAGTTCAAATAAAAGGAAACTCACAGTTCAGCATCCACAAATAAAGTTTTATTGGCACATGGCCCTGGCTGTGCCTACACACACTGCTTTTAGCTACAACCGAGAAATACCAGCGGCAGTGGTCTGGCCCATGGGCAGTGGACACCGGCAGGAGGATGGACGGGAATTTGAAGCCAGCCTGGGCAACCTAGTGAGACACTGCCCCATGAAAAGACAATTTCCTCCATTCTGGTAAACAGCTCAAGAGGCAGAGGGTCCCAAAGTCAGCCTCAGATACCCAGCTGCAGCACCTCATCCAAGACCAAGGAACATCGCTAACAGCCATGGAGTACCTTAAGAAGCCAGAACAACAAGATGCCAGTAGCCACAAGGCACAGGGGTGCTGAGGGCCAGCTGCAGGAATCTGCCTTATGCACCACTGGAAAACAATCAGCAGTATTTTGCTATCCTTGAACTTGCTGGGGTTTCTTGTTTGTTTATTTTGCTGTGTTTAGAAAAAACTCAGGCCTCACTTGTTAGGTGGCCCCTCACTGGGGATTCTAGGCGGGGCTCCACCCTGATCACACCCCAGCCCCTCACTGGGGATTCTAGGCGGGGGCTCCACATCCTGACCAAGCCTCCAGCCCCTCACTAGGGGATTCTAGGCAGGGCTCCACCCTGACCACTCCCCCAGCCCCTCACTAGGGGATTCTAGGCGGGGCTCTACCCTGGCCACGCCCCCAGCCCCTCACTAGGGGATTCTAGGCAGGGCTCCACCCTGATCACGCCCCCAGCCCCTCACTAGGGGATTCTAGGCAGGGCTCTACCCTGACCACGCCCCCCAGCCCCTCACTAGGGGATTCTAGGCAGGGCTCCACCCCCTGACCACACCCCCAGTCCCTCATTAGGGGATTCTAGGCAGGGCTCTACCCTGACCACACCCCAACCCCTCACTGGGGTATTCTAGAGTGTTGCTTAACTTCTGAACTAAACCCATCTCTATCTTTTTTCCAGTTTTTCGAGACAGGGTTTTTCTGTGTAGCTTTGGCTGTCCTGGAACTCACTCTGTAAACCAGGGTGGCCTTGAACTCACTGAGATCAGCCTGCCTTTGCCTCCTGAGTGTTGGGATTAAAGGTGTGTGCCACCACTGTCCGCTTCAGCCCATCTCTTTAACTGTTTTCTACTTTGAGTATCACAGGCTGTGGCCATGGGGAGAGAACTTGCTAGCATGTGTGTGACCCTGGCTTCCACCCCCAGCACCGCATTACCTTATATCTAGCCCTTGGGAGGTGGAAGCAAAGAGTTCAGAGTCATCCTCAGTAACTCAGAGCTAGAGGTCAGCCTTGGGCTATCTATGATCCGGAGTAGGTATTTGCTAGGCAACAGATGCTGGGGTTTGAGGTCTATAAAACAGCAGCAAAACAGACACTCAGGAAACTTTACACCTTCTCAGTATAGCATATTAACACTTGGTATAGATTGTTCTTTCATAATGGACATCTAGCTCAACAGGGAGTCACGGGGGGGGGGGGAGAAAGTGGGTGGGGGCTCTGTGTCTCTAACATCCCAAGACCCACACTCCAGGGCAAGAGAGAGCTGAGTTGCTGAGGGAGAGTGCAGACCCTGGGGTACATAGGTAGCATAGTCCAAGAACTCTGATTTACAAAATCAAATAGAACTTTTAACAGCTCTCTCCAATCCAGCAGCTACTTCCTCCCAGGACCAACTTCCGAGATGACCCTGCAGCTCCTACCAACTTGCCAGAGGGCTCAGGGGGAAAGCCGCTTGATGCTAACTAAGCCTGCCGAGCTGAGTTCTGGCCTTGGGACCCACATGATGGAAGGACAGACCCAATTCCTAAAAGCTGTCTCTGACTTCTACACACAGACATCAAAATAACTTTCAAAATGTAATAAAGTATTACAATCTCAACAAATAAATGGAAAAGATGTAATAAAGAAATAAAATTGCAACCCTTGGGAGTTTCTTCCTAACTCTCCTCTGGTTTCGGGATGGATGGATATTGGAACAGAAGACAGAACTGCTCTGTCTGTCCAAGGTCTGTATTTGTTCCGCATTCAGTTTTAAACACAGTGAAATCACCGGAAACTCCCAACCTAGACCAAGCGGGGAATCTGGGCACTGCCATTGGTCAAGCATAACCAAGCACTTAATAGTCTCCACTGTATGCTCAGTCCTCTACACTCGCGCACTAGGACTTCATCCGCGCTTTGAGATTCTGGAAACTTTCTGGAAAAAAAATGTGTAACTCTGGCCACCTGCGCCCCAGGGGTTCCACGGTGTGGGCATGCGCACATATGCCACTAAGGGCTCAGCAATAAAGGCACCTGCCGCCAAGCCTCACACCCGGGGTTCCATCCGCGGTCCCCAGAGTGGAAGATGCCCTCACCCGCAGGTCCGCCGGCCTCCGGTACTCATGCGCATTTGAGGCAGAAGGGTCGGTCCTGATAGGAAATTGCTGGGGGCGCCATCTTTGGCCTATGCGAGGCTAGAAGCATGGTTGGCAGTCCCCCGGCTGGGAAGACTAGGTAGGCTTCTGCAGGTCTTTTAAGGACTCACACAGCATGCACTCCAGGAACCCAGGCCCGGCTCTCACAGGGGTTGCTAACATGCGACCGCCTCCCCAGCACCTTCTGCCCTTAGCTTGCCACATGGTGAAACACGGGCAGTCACTCAATTTAAGGACCTCAGATGGTGGTTGATTGGGCACACAAGTATTTGCTGAACGGACACTGACTTCAGAACACTGGACAGAAAAGAAAGGCCCGAAGGAATTTTCTAGAAAAGTAGGGGGAATGTGTTCAAATCAGAACTTTACCGTCCTGGGAACCCGAAGCTCCTGTGCGTTTCTGATCCGCTGGTGGCATCCCAAGACGAGAGGCAGGAAAGACAGGCAGGTACACGGAGAAAGTAGCACTCATTTCTAGAAACTTCTTTCAAGAATGTAGCCTACAGACCACCTTTTGAACCGAATGTATTCTGGACAACGTGGTGTTTCTCAGAGGTAAACCGTTTGCCGGGAACAAGATGGCAGGGCTAGGAGGAGCCTGACACCTGCTACTTCCACAAGTGAGCCAGGACTGAGGCAAGCGAGCCACCTTGTCTTTCTAGGACACAGCCCCTTCCCCTCCGGAGATTTCTCTGCTTTGATCTTTCTGGTCTTCTTGGTGTTCAGTCTGGGAAGAGATTTCCTCCTTCCTCTGCCATCTACTCCACTTAGCTCGTTCTGTTCAGAGACCTCGGTTCAACGTGACTCAGTGTCCGGGTGGAAACAGCGGTGGATGGATGGGTGGGCCGATGGGCAGATGATTGATGGATGGGTGGGTGGGTGTGTGAAATGATGAGCGGAGGATGGGTGGATGGACAAAGGCACAGGCATAATGTAACCCATCCACACTCAACCATGAGAATGAAGAAAAGTCTTATACTTGATGCAGCCGATTTCCCAGGGTTCCCTAAGGAGCAGAGCTGACAGAATGAACACGCACATACATGGACTGATTAGAGTTGCTCACAGGCTCTGGTCTGAGTCATCCAACCGTGCTGTCTCCTGATGTGGCCGCAGTGGTTCTTTGGTCCCGAGACTGGACATCTGGTGCCGGAGGCCAGGGAGGTCCCAGAGCTGCCAGGTTTCAGTCCATGGGATCCTGAAGAAGTGGGTTCCAACACCATCAGCGGAACCATCAAGATAAATAAACTTGCCAACGAGTCTGAGGGTGAGCAACAGAAAGCACAGCCATTCTTCCCCACATCCCTTCACATGGGGCGCTACCTGAAGATTGATTTGGCCCAGATTCAGGGTGGGTCTGAGCTAGGTGTACCCAGCTGCTCAGGTTTTAATTAGCTCCAGCTGCAGTTGAGTTAACAAGATGAGCCATCCGGCCAGCAAAGAGGGACCTTGAGGACACAATGCTCATTTAAAATGAGCCAGACACAGGAGCCTGCCTCCAGGAGGTCCCAACATCCCCAGAACCACAGTGACAGGAGCTGAGACTGTGGTGCCAGGGGCTGAAAGCTGGTGCTGAGCTTCAGAGCTTCATCAGGGCAGAAGGGGGCTCTGGAGATGAAGGTGGTCACAGCTATGACACGGGCCTGCTGTGAGTTGGGTGGATGTCACTGATTCCTCCGTCCTTGATTCTCTCTCATTGTCCATCCATTCTGAAACCTCGTTCACATCAGCATACACCCCTGAAGCCTGACCTCTGGCTTGGATTCCCCTCATCCTATGGATGCTTCCCCCCCTCAGCTCCCTATATCACTGCTGCCCCTCAGTGTCCTGAGCACACAGCTGGCTGCATGGCCCCTCCACATCCGAGGTCACTGAATTGACAGGCTTTGACTGGCCCTGAATCCAAATACCCAGAAGGTCACTTTCCTCAGGGTCTGGGACACCGTGGTAAGCACCCAGACCCTGGAGAGCCCTTGGGGACAGACACCTTGGTCCTTGTCACCTCTCCCACTGCGGCTGCAGTCTCCAGTATGGATAGCAGAAGCTCTGACCCCAGAGGCCTCCAGCCCAGCAAGATACAAAGACAGCGAAGGGCCAGGCAGACGCAGCTCGGACCGGATGGTCACATTCTTCTGTGTCACAGATGTTTGTGTCTGTCACTGCCTCTACGTGAAGGATTCTGGGGTCCGAGCTCAGTGGTAGAGTACTTATCACGTAAGGAGCCCTAAACAGGGTGTGGTGGCACTTGCCTGTCATCCCAGCACTCAGGAGGAGACGAGAGTATGATGAGGAGCTTAAGGTCATCCTTAGCTACACAGCAAATCTGAGGCTACCCTGGTATACAACAGCCACCCTGCCACACACACAATCTAAAAATAACCAACAGGCTTTGACCCAAGAGTCATCGTTAACAACCCCTGCTTAGGCAGTTTGGGAAGTTTCCTGAAAACATGGCTGTGTCCTTTCCCTCCTCAGCCACTGACAACCACGCTGAGGTCTGCTGACAGAATGGTGGCTGGCATCTGATGAGCCCTGGACACAGGCAGCCCTTCCAGGACACAGCTCAACACCCCCACCTCACACATGCCAGCCGATCTCCATGGCTCCACCCCTACCTCACCTTCCTCCAATCAGCAGGTGGTACCCAGCCCCCCAGTGGATCCAACACTGCACTACGCCAGGGCTTTTGTACTTCCTGATCTTCATGACCTAATGTGTAATATCTAATCATGTGAGGCCACAAAACATCTATCTTGGGGGTGGTCTCATGTAACCCAGGCTGGCCTTCATTATTTAATCAAAGTTAACCTTGAACCCCTGATCCTTCTGCCTCTGCCTCCCCAGTGCTGGTTAACAGGCATGCTCCACACACCTGGCTTCTGGAGCCCAGGGCTTTGTGTATAGCAGGTAAATGATCACCTACTGAGCCCCACCGGTCACTTTATCTTTACATTTTATCACTTTATGTGTACGGACGTTTTGCCTGCCCTGCATCTGTGCATGATGAGAATGCCTGGTGCCTAGGGAGGGCAGACGAGGACATCAGATCCCCGGGACTGAACAGGGTTGTGTGTGGAGGCAGGAACCAAACCCAGGACCTCCACAAGAGCCTCGCGTGCATGAGTGCTCTTAACCACGAGCTGTCCTCCACTCCACCTGTTCTAGAGACTGTATACTAACTACTCCTTAAGTTCATCAGGGCATCCTTGGGGTGCACGCAGCAGCAGCAGCAGCAGCAGCAAGCCCTTACTCTATAAGGAAACTGGCCTATAAGGATGGCCTCCAAGTCAGCCATCTTGGGAGGAAATCACAGGATTCACTAGGGCCCAAAAGAAGAAGCCAGAGTTGCCAGGGTGCTGGGCAGGGTGGCAGAACCTGCCAGGCCTATACCTCATATGACAGGAATGTGGTTGTAAGAAACAGCTGAGGAGCACAAGGCTTGGTGCCTGGTCCTGGGGGCTGAGTTCAAGTCCTGGCATGAGCCAGCCAGCCTGCCTCACCGTGGCTCCCTTCCAGACATCACAATATTGGCACTGAAAGCTGGTAAACTCAGAAGTCAAAGCCGCCCTGACGAGTGGGCTGGCCACCCAGCAAACTTATGGTCACCATGATGCCCGAGGCCAGGGGTGAAGTGGGGGGAGGACACTCAACACTGCTGGTGAGGTTTAAATTCCAGTGGCATTTTTTTTGTAGCTGGGGCCATGGCTCAATGGTGAGCACCTGACCGGCTCATTTGTGGTCCTGACTCAGTCCTCAGCACTGCAGATAAACTGTGCACAAGCAGTACAGAAGGCGCTGGGCAGAACCACCGAGGAGACGGAGCAACATGAAACACTGTCATTTTCCAGTATGGAGACAAACGGCACTGGAGGGATGGTGTGTCATGGGAGCAGCTAGGTCAGCTGGAGGGCTTCACAACCTGAGTGCCCAGCTGCTGCTCACTAGTAGGACAGTAAGGAATTGGGGGAATGGATTTGGGGGACTGTGGGGAGCTGGACTCAGGTATCAGGAACCTCAGGTATCAGGAACAATCTACAAAGGAGCAGTCACCCACCCATCCACACATTAATGCTGAACGTAGGTGGGCTGGGTAGCCCCACACATCAGTGAAATCCGGTAAAGGGTTGGGGTGGTGGTGCATGTCTTAATCTGAGCACTCGGGACGCAGAGAGGCAAGCAGATTTCGGTTAATTCGAAGCCAGTCTAGTTTACACAGCAAGTTCTAGGACAGCCTGGTCTAAAAGTGTGACACTATCTCAAAACCTACAGTAAAAATAAAAACAACAGCTGGGTGCCTGGGCAGCAGGGACGCTTGAGTAGCATATGCAAAGCCCAGCACCTCAGTAAGTAAGTGGGAAAAAACAAAGAAAACAAAGCATATAACATGCGATTCCTTCTAGCTAAGGATTTAACAAGCTAAGCAATCTTTAGTTTAATAGATGAACTAATGAATATAGGAATATATTAGCATGTGCTAATAAGCATATATGAATATTGGTATCACCACTGGTACTGGGAGAGGCTTGCAGCCAAGCCTGATAACCCTTGTTTGATCCCCAGGTGAAGGAGAGAGCAAACTCCTGTAAGTGGTCCTCAGACCGCCGCTGTGCACACAACAGATGCTGCATACTCACTGAAATAATAAAGATTGAAAATACCACTACTTGCCGAGCGGTGGCAGCGCACGCCCTTAATCCCAGCACTCGGGAGGCAGAGGCAGGAGGATCTCTGTGAGTTTGAGGCCAGTCTGATCTACAAGAGCTAGCTTCAGGACAGGCTCCAAAGCTACAGAGAAACTCTGTCAAAAGAAAGAAAGAAAGAAAAGGAAGAAAGAAAGAAAGAAAGAAAGAAAGAAAGAAAGAAAGAAAGAAAGAAAGAAGCCGGCTACCAATGCAGTTTAAGGCACCAGGGACTCTTCATGCAGCAAGGGAATTAAAAGCTGTATTTTAAAGTCTGAGAGTGGTAACATCGTCTATAGCCCTATTGTGGCCCTAGGGCTCAGGGAGCAACCTGACAGGCAGTAGAACATTGCAGCATTGTTAAACCATCACTGATTCAAAGTATCCAAAATTCTCTCTCTGGCTCCTGCCCCTCAGTTTGTAATCCGCTGGATATGACCGCCTGGTGGTAGGAGCCTTAGATTTCTTTCCCTGAGGCCCGAGCTCTCACTTCTCCAGTGGAAGTGGAGAATGCCCGGGTGTGGCACACCCTGGTGGATTTTCCAGTCCATTCCAGTCCTTGAACCCAACCAGGAAGAAGGGCAGGACAGCCGCCAGACCCACAAGAGCCCTCCCAATAAACAAGCACCCTCCACAGGCTGGCCAAAGAGGTTAAAAAGATGACAGGAAAGGTTTGAAAAAGTTCTGTGTCGTCATTATTTTATTATTAATAACATGACGGCTCTGGAAGTATCTTTACTTCACTTTCAATTAAATCTCATTCCACAGTCCGGAGGTGGCTTGGCAGGTAAGGGCTCTTGCGGCCAGGCCTGCTGAACCGAGGTCCTGGAACCCATGTACCCATGTGCGTGTGAGCGCACGCGTGTAGTCACACTCAATAAATAAATGCATGTAAAAAGTTAAACAAAAGTGAATCACTTGACAGTAATCATCTGATCCCTGAGGACATGTAGGCAGTTAACGCGGCTACTGCCGAGGGAACCATTGCCACCCGTTTGAACCTGTCTCCCTTCCGATCCTTCTGATAGCCAGATGTCCTAGGCTATCGGTATCAACTGGACATACAAGGGTGGGGTCCTTCTCGTGTGGCAAGATTACTTTTGTTACCAAGGTTACTGGATGCAGCCTTCCTATCTGGCAGGGTCAGATGGGTGTGGCAGCCTCTTAGTGGGCAAAAATGTTCTCTTAATATTTCTTCTTAATAATTTTCTACTTCACACAGCTTCTTACTTAATTTTCTATTTTCTATATTATACTTATTTATCCTTATACTACAGATTTCTTACTTTACCTACACTACAGATTCCCCTTTTTTAACTCATTCAGAGGGATCTGATTCCATGCTCATTACAACTCTCTTCAAGGAAAAAAAGGCAAAAAGTAGAGGAGGAACTGGGAGGAGGGGTCATCAGGAGTGGGCGGGAGTGATAGGTGAGTGGTGGAGTGTATGATCAGAACACATACATGAAGGGAAAGGTCAGAGGCCACACGGTGCACAAGTAATACAAACTCATAAAATTATTTAACACCCAATCATCGTAGGATTTTTCTCGGTGGAACAGGATTCCCGTGTAAAGCTGAGAGCAAAGCAAGGCAATGACTGGGGACTAAAGTGTCCCCTAGACGGACTAAAGTAGGGATGAGGTCTCCGGAGTGGAGCGGCCAGGAACTTTAACAGTGCGCCCTCCCCCCCACCCTCGTCCCCCGCGGGCGTCAACCCCCTGGGGTCTGTCCTGGGGCGGCTGAGCTGGGTAGTGGGGAGCGGAGGAGACAACCGCTGCTCTAGCGAATCCCGATTGCCGACACGGCCAATGGGGAGAGGCGAGGAGAAACACGGCTGTTTTGGGGTGAGCGTGAGTGTGCACGGGTGGGGTCCACACGCACCGGCGCGCACGCACTCGCACTCTCCCGGCCGGCCTCCCGGCTTTCTGCAAACGGTTCACACAATGTTTTCCTTAGGGAAAGTTTTCTGGATTGCAGATCCCCGAGACGAAGAGGAAGCTGCGGATGCGCGTGAGATTCCAGGGGCAGCGTGGGAAAGGACCGTGGGTCCCAAGATACCCCCAAACGCGTACTGTGGGGTTCCACGCGGCGGGGGAAGGGATCCGAGGATCTGGGGCGCCGGGGAGTTTGGGGTGGACAATAGAGTGCGAAGGGCGGGGAGGAATCTTTTCCAGAAGAAATACACTGACTATTTTGGTCAAAGCAAAGCACAAGAAAGGGGTGCCGGGGGCGGTGCCCCCAAATCCAGTGTGCCTGAGTCAAGGAGGAAACCGGACGCTCCGAATTTCGGGGGCAAACAGAAGGATCCCCTCGGAGTCAAGTTCAGGGATGACAGCCGGGGTCCCAGTGTACCCCGATTTCAGTAGTGTAAAGGGGAGACGATGCCCCTGATTTTTAGAGTTGGATGAGAATGTCTGGCTCTGTGGGAGCCCCCAACCCAGATTTCGGGGATATGACAGCGAGGAGCAGACTTGGGGGAGTCTCCAATCCAGGCTTTGAAGGTAGTGAGAGTGAGAAGTTACTTTGGGGGGGGGGGTGGCTCCGCGCTCCCGGAGTTTCGGGGTAAAAATAAGAGACAAGGGGGTCTTTTGGAGTCCTCACCCCTCAAAGTTAGATTTAGTGCGTCAAACGCAAGAAGAGATCGCTACACTTCACAAACTTTGAAGAGTGTGAGCGGTGTTACCCCCAGTCCAGGGATCCCCAAATCACTGGTAAGGATCAGAAGTGGGCGACGTTGGCGTCTGCAAAGTTGGGGCGCTGGGTCCCACTGCCCTCGCCACAGCGACTCCCCCAGCGGGGTCCCCGCCAGTCGCTGCCCCACGCCCGGGCCCGCAGCGCTCACCTGGAGTTCGGCTGGGAGTTCTGGTAGCGGCTCCCGCGGCGGCGGCCGCTGCGTGTAGCTCCGCGTTGGCAAGTAACAGTCTCCACGGCTACAGTCTCTATGGCGGCGGCGGTGGCGGCGCCGGCCGCTCCTCCTCCGGCTCCCGCCGCCCGCCCGCCGGCACCTAGCGCCCGCCCGCTTCGGCCTCGCGCCGTACTTGCGGGGCGGGGCGTTGCGCCCGGCAACGGTTACCAAGCTGCGCGCCCCGCCCCCTCCAACGGCCCGCCCATGCCCGCCTCCAACGGCCTCGGAGAGGGCGGGCGCTCTTACCATTGGCTGCTTGTGGTGCCCGTCAGAGATGGAGGGGTAGGCCCTCGAGTAAAAGCCTGGCCAATCGTTGTGGGGAGGGCGGGGCCTGACTGGAGGTGGGCGGTTCTGGGTTGTCTCCGAGGAGGCGCGCGAGGGCCGGCGCGTTGAGCGCGTCGGTGGAGCGCGCATTTTCCAAGTTGCGGTGATTCCGTCAGACGCGAAGGCGTTGACCATCTAAGAGGAGCAGCGGACTCCGGCTTCCCTCCCTTCTTCCACGACTCATAGACTGAAAACCTTTTTCTTTTTGGATAGATTTTTGTCGATGAGTGTGCGTGCAATGTCCACAGGAACCCGAAGAGGGCGTCGGCTCTCCTAGCACCGGAGTGACGGGCGGCTGTGAGTTGGCTGTGAGTTGCAAGAGCAGAAATTGCTGGTCACCTGGAACCTCCTCTCCTGTCTCCTCGTTTTTTGGAGACAAGTGTTCTGTACCCAAACTCACTAAGTGACGAAAGCTGGCCTCCAACTCCTAATCCTCCTTCCTCTCTACCTCCCTAGTGCTGGGATGAGGGGTATGCGCAAAGCTGAGCCCCCATTCTCTCTTTCTCTCTTTCTCTCTTCCTTTCTCTCTCTCTCTCTCTCTCTCTCTCTCTCTCTCTCTCTCTCTCTCTCACACACACACACACACACACACACACACACAAATTTATATATATGTATATGTATGTATGTTAAGAACAGGTCAAAACGTGGGACCTTCACAGCTTTTATTTTGGTGACACCGACAACTCAGGGACACAGTTGTGAGCAGGGGCAGGCAGGAGGTTGGGGCCCCTTCGACTTTGATTCCACTCTTCATTCATTCATTCACTGAACAGGCAACTGCACCAGTGAACACTGGCTCACTTGTGCTTATGTGCCTAAAGCAAACTAAGCTTTACTTTTTCTTTTTCTTTGAGGCAGGGTCTTGCTCAGTAGCCCAAGCTAGACTAGATCCCCTTCAAGCCCATTATCTTCCTGCCTTAGCCCCCTGGCTGCTGGGGTAACAGACATGTGCCAAGCATTTTCACATACGTGAGCCTGAGAGAGACCACAGACTCTGTTCCCGGACTGAAAGCTTCCCAAATAAATCTGAGGAGTTGGAAGTCTAGGGCCATGGTGCCAGGTTGTCGATTGCCCACCCTGCTGAGAGACCTGGTCCCCACAAACTCCCCTGTAACTGCTCTTGCAGGCAAACCGCTGCACAGGAGAGAACGACAATCTGGGTGTCAACCAAGCGTAGCGCTCACCAGTCAACCCCGAGGGTCCACGGTTGGAAGCCGGGTGTTTGGCAAGGGGACTCTGGGAAATGGTGCCTCAGAAGCATAGAAAGACCCGTAACACTTGAGGGCAGGAAGGGAGGACAGAGGGGCTTCTCATCTCACCGTGATCTGAGAGTCCTGAGCCCCTCGCTAGCTGACGGCAGTTAGTACATTTCTTACATCCTTTAAGATGACACTTGCAGGTCATGACACACATGTCGATATCAACTTGAAGATGTCACTTTTCACCTTTTGCCTCGTGTGTTCTGAGCAGCAGCTCAGCTTGGCCTCTGAGCCCTCTCTCCAGTCCCTCTGTCCACATATACGTATTTCATGTCAGGCTGAAGTCCTCAATGTGTGTGGCCTTGATCAGGGCTTTGTTTCCCTGGTCAGCCTGGACAGTTTCTGAGAACCTCAAGGAGGACCTTTGTTGAATAAAGATGTCGGACAAGACTGTGGCCGGGAGCCAGGTGTTTTCTTCATTGGTTGTTCTCATGTGGATGCCCCAGGATCCCCCTGTGAACTCAGCAGCTTCGACCCCACCCAGATTCTGTGAAGACTTGGAACCAAGGCCCACATCAGAGAAGTTGGCCCCCAATGCTGCTGGCTTTCTCTCTCTTAACCCTCATGCTTGAAGTCTTTGGTGCGGGATCAAGACAGGGTTTCTCTGTGTAGCCCTGGCTGCCCTGGAACTCACTCTGTAGACCAGGCTGGCCTTGAACAGAGATCTGCCTGCCTCTGCCTCCTCAGTGCTGGGATTAAAGGCGTGCGCCACCATGCCTAGCTTTAAAGTCTTATTCTAAAGTGTAGGCTGAGAGATGACAGCAGTTAAGAGCACTGGCTCTTCCAGAGGACTCAGGTCACCAAAAATAAATACAGTTCCAGGGAATTGATACCCTCCTCTGCCTTCTGTGGGCACCCAGGCATGAATTTGGTGCCCAAATATACATGCAAGAAAAACACACATGCCCAGAAAACAAAAACAAGTCTTTTTCAAAAATTTAAATTAAAAAAATCTTTTAGGAACCAACGAGATGGCTCAGCAAGTAAAAGTGATTGTTGCGAAGCCTGAAGACCTGAGTTCGATCCCTGAGACTTACATATGTGGTCCTCCAACCTCCACCTGCACCCCAGTACATAGATAGATGTCCTTACAATGTCTTCTAGCCTGCTGCTTCATCCTGGAATTTTTTTCTGGACCAGTGAGTCTTGGTGTGCTTGAGCCAACACCCCCAAATATTAAGCAAAATGCTCAGGCTGCTGTGGTGGCTGCGTGGAGCTGGGGTTTTTTTCCCACTACTACTGCCAGCCGACCTTTAAAAGTGGGGTTGTGGGCCAACCCTGGGAGCATAGGACTTTACTTATAATCAGGAAGCAGAGGTCATCTTGGCCTACATAGGGAGACCGCTCCCAAATCAAGAAAAAGAAAAAACAGTGGAATTTAGGAGTTTGGAGATGACTTAGTGGGCCATACACTCAGTGAGCGAGCACAGAAGCCCTGTGCCCAGCGCTGATGGATAAAGCCCAGAGAGGGAACACTGGCCGGTGACCCAGCAGTGTGGGTGGGGGCTCCCAGCATCCAGCCTAGCCAAAATAGTGGGCTCCAGGGTAAGGAGAATGTCCTCTGGCTTAAACAAACACATACATGCACACATACACGTGTGCACCACACACAAGGAAACAAAAGGATTTAGATCAAGCCTGGTGGTGAGACACACTTGCCACAATAGCACTGGTGAGACTGAGGCAGGATCCTGAGTCCAAGCCTAGCTCAGGCCAGTTGTCTCTTCTTGCCCCTTTGTTAGCCGTTTGTCGGTGACTCCTGGGGAGGGGGGTTCCGTCAACAGGGTCTTGGAGTTCAGCCTCCATAACCGCGAGCTAATTGAACTTTGTTCCTCAGCCCCACAGCTTTTTGTCCCGGCTTCAAAAAATGGAGAAGGCCATGCACTCAGCCAGATTTCTGTTCTGCTTCCTTTTCACCAAGATTGACACCCACACGCTCTTCTGGCCAGTTTGAATGTGAGGTCTGACCTGAAGCTTATTTACAATAATCATCCGCCTTGGTGCAGACTAATTTTGTTTGTTGGTGAGTTGGGTTTTGTTTTGTTTGTTCGGTTTGAGTCAGGATCTCACTGCATAGCACTGACTATCCTGGAACTCACTCTGTAGACCAGGTTGGCCTTGAACTCACAGAGATCCACCTGCCTCTGCCTCGCGGGTGCTGGGATTAAAGGCGTGGGCTGCTAACTGTCTGCGCCATTCTTAGGTGGCTCTGATTTGCCGACTGTGGTGGGCACTCAGGATGCTACCTAGGCAGATTGTATTTGGGAAGTTCAACATGGGGCAGGTTTTTAGTGGGCAGGTGGGCTTGACTCCCGGGACCAGGGAGATGGTTCAGGATTCAATTCCCAGCACCCACATCTGTAGGAGCACAAATGTCTGCAGCTCCCACTGCAGGGGATCCCAGCCCTGAGCTCCCTGGGCTCTGCTCTCATACATATGTGTGCACCACAGCGCATACACCAAAAGTGAACCGGACATCACCAAAGCTAAGCATGTTCAGGTATTAGAGGATGCTACCAAAGTGGGAATAAGCTGAGGCAGGAGGATTGCTGGCAGTTTTCAAGGCCAACCTGGGCTACATAGCTAGTTTAAGTCAGCCTAGGCTACCTGAGGGCTGGGAGATGGCTTAGCCTGATGAACTGACTTGAACCCCCCTCCCCCCGGGCCCACACCGTGGGAAAACTGAAGTTGGCCTCTGACCTCCACATGCAGATCCCCACCCCCACAAATAAGTAACTGTAATAAACAATAATTTAAAAAGCAGAAACAGAATTAAAGGCACATTCAGAAGGGAAGAGCTAGTGTAGCCACGAGACCCAGAAAGCAACATCGAGGGTGAGAAGGAGGCACTCATGGATCTTCAAGAACCCTTTCTGGACCTTTCTTTTCTCTGACAGGCTTTGTCCTCTTTGCTCATGCAGGGTCAGAACTTTACAGGACAGTTGACCCTAAAAGCAAAGTTCTTGAACATTCTTCCTCCACACACACAGCGGGATCCCACCCGGGACTCCCTGAGAGGGAAACTGAACGCAGAGGAGCCCTGGGAGCGGGCTTTGCATGGACAGAGGGTACTTGGGGCTCAGCATCTTCTCTCCACCAGTCCCAGAGTCCTCTGTGACTTGACCCAGAGCCACAGGAGGCTGCAGTGGCAGGGGGACAAAGACCCGCCCAGCCACGGGCATCCTTAACCCCTTCCAGGCAACCTGGGGAAAGAAGGAAAAGCGGGCATGTCCCCTGCTGACTGGAAATGAGACGGGGGATGGATAGACAGTTGGGAGGACCAAGAAAGAAAGATGGAGAGTTGAAAGCAAACAAAAGAAAGGAAATAGGAATGAGAGAGAAAAGGATGGGGGAGCAAAGTGGGCATGGTCGGGCACCTTGTGATCCTGGCACTTCCTGATCCTGGTGGAGGCAGGAGGATCTGGAATTCAGGGTCATCCTTGGCTACATAACAACTTCTAGGTAAACCTGGGCTACCTGAGACTGTGTCTCAAAATGAAAACGAAACTACCAGAGATGTAAATAGCTCAAGCCAGGGATGGAGATACAGATCTGTTCTCCCAATTCCTGGAAGACTCAGGCAGGAGAGAAACAAGCTGAAGGCTGTGGAGGGCCGCGACCACATTCTCCATTGCTTCAAGGAACAAAGGTAGAGATTGACCTCTGTGACCCCAAGGTGTGGCGGTACACGCCTTTAGTCCTGATGCCTGGGAGACAGAGGCAGATTGACCTTGTGACCTCAAGGTGTGGTAGTACACGCCTTTGGTCCCAATGCCTGGGAAGCAGAGACAGGCAGATCTCTGTGAGTTCAAGGTGATGTAGCACACGCCTTTAATCCCAGCGCATGTGCTTGTTAACTCTCTACCTCTGCGTCCCTGCCTACTCCCGAGGTATCATCTGGGATAATGGGCAGTGGATCAATCCAAGAGTGACATGTCAGAAGCGAGGACTGTTTCCTTTATAAGGGCTGGGTTCCCCTCATTCTGGGTCTCCGCCATGTTGGCTGATGCTCGCTCTCCCAAGGGGCATTAAAGCTTTTCTGCAGAAGTATCCTAAGTGCCCCGCGTCATTCTTGCTGGCGAGGCCGAGCGCGGGGCAACTGGTGCCGAAACCCGGGAGGCCGGGGGACCCTGACAACTACTTGCACCGCCAGAGACCCCTTGGACACAAGGAGGATTCAGAACTGCAGGCATGCATGCTCAGAGAGGTACGTTCTAAAGTCCAGAGAGCATATCAGAAACTGAGCAGCAGTGGGAGGTTGTGCGCGCACCCAGATAAGTTAAAAATGACCCTCCGGTAAAGAATAGGGGAGACAGAAAAGAAAATAAGTTAAAAAGGACCCCCCAGTGATTCTAAGAAAGTAAAAATGGGGGAGAAGGCCGATTTACAAGGTCAAAAGCTTTATGTTATGTTATGTGTGTTGTCTTTTGTGTACTGGATAGGAGAAAGATATTTAAATTTAGAAACTGCTAAGGATATGATGTTTTGGAAAAGAGGTTCTGTTTTTGTCTCCACAGAAAAGGAGAGCCTAAGGGTGTACTTGGGATTTATGTGGTTTGAATCACCGAGACCTCCTGAAATGTTGTAGTGTTTACCCCTAAAATGCAGCGTCCCAATACAGCAGGAAGCAGCCAGAGAGATTAACGGCGCCCAAATTCCCTAAAAGATTAAATGAGGTCCTTTCAATGACTGCAGAGCAGCAAGCCTGCTTCTCTGAATTCCGCTTTGCTCCGTACACCGGTTTGGGCTCGGAATGGGTGCAGCTATGGCTGGAGGGCGGCTGGAGCGGAGCTTTGCTCAGTAGCTATGGTGGAGGGCACGTTGCGCAGGCTCAGTTGGTGCCTGGCCTGGAGGATGTTACAACAGTACCGAGAATGAGAGCGGTGCCACAAGCAGCCAGGCATGCAGAAGGCTTACAATGTACCTAAAACTGTGAGGGTCTCTGAGGCAAAAATGGCTCTGGTTCCATTTGGCTATGCTAAACTACGCTGACTTCAGGCAGGGCTGGTCGTAATTATCATAATAAAAGTGCAATTAAGGTTTAGAGGCAATAAACAGGCAGTACCGTATTACATCTACATAGTGCGACTTAAGTTTTTAAGAACTGCTTAGCATTTTAAGAACTCAAGTCCTCCTAAAAGATTGCTGTGTATATGCTTGGCTTGTCTGGTGTTTCGGGTTCCGCAGGGAGATGGATGCGAAGGGCCCTTGGATTTTGGGGTGATTGGGTCGTTGGCTGGATCTGTGAGAGTTTACAGCCACTTTTGCTATGGCACAGGTGTTGAGAGTTTGCTAGTAGGGAAGCGGCCCTGTTCGCCGCCTCTCCCATAGGCCCCTTGAGTTGCAGTGGCTCTGGCGCGGACCTTGAGATGTTGCCAGCCTGTGCCGCCTCGGTCTGGGTGTCGGCTCCCGCCACACTCCCCCACCAACACAGCCGCGGAGGACTGGGCTGGCCCCGCGGGAAAGGCGGGGGCACCTGGGGGTGGAGCCGCCACTTCCTGGCCTAGGACACGCGGAGCCGCGCAGCGAGCAGGCCCAGGGCCGCACACAGCCCTTGGATGGTGGGCGGGCTCTGGAGCCCGAGGCCACCGTACAGGCAAGAAATACAGGAGCCAATAAATCTTAAATCTAATATCAACAAACAGGGCCTGGGTTTTTCCTAGGCGCCACTGGGGCAGCACGGCCCATACCGTGGAAAACAGAGACCCCCGTATGGGTTCCCCAGTGGCCACTTACTTCTGAAAAACTAGAAGGTCCAGATTGCAGACACTGGCCAATTTTTAGGTTCTGTTATTCTTCCTGAAAAGATTCTGCCTCAAAAAATAAAAATTTATAGGGATGATTTGCGAACGTTAAATGATTTCCAAAAGTTGTTAGGGGATATTAATTGGCTGCGACCATTCTTAAAAATCCCCTCCGCTGATTTAAAGCCATTATTTGATATCCTGGAAGGAGATACTCATATTACCTCCCCTCGGGCCTTGACGCCGGCAGCAGAGGCAGCCTTGTTGCTAGTGGAGGAATCCATTAAGGAGGCACAGCTGTGCCGTATTGATGAGACTCAACCATTTGCTCTATGTGTGTTTAAAACAAGAAAGCTACCCACCGCTGTGTTATGGCAGGACGGACCGTTACTGTGGATCCATCCGCATGCTTCTCCTAACAAAAGTATTGATTGGTACCCCACCGCTATAGCTCAAATTGCCCTTAAAGGCCTTAAAATGTCTGTTAGTCATTTTGGCAAGCATCCAGAGGTTATGATAATCCCCTATACCTCCTCTCAGGTACAAACTTTGGCCACTGCCTTTGACGATTGGGCCATTTTGGTTACAACCTTTTCGGGGAAAATTGATAATCATTATCCCAAACACCCTCTGCTGCAGTTTGCTGCATGTCATCCCATTGTGTTTCCCCGAGTTACATCTTCTGCCCCGTTAAAAGACGGGATGACGGTTTATACAGACGGCTCCAAGAATGGTGTGGGAGCCTATGTTGTCGGTTCTAAAACATATATAAAGAACTTTTCTGCCACCTTGCCCCAGGTGGTGTAATGTATGGTGGTTTTAGAGGTTCTTCAAAGATTTCCTTGTCCCCTTAATATTGTTTCTGATTCTGCCTATGTGGTTAACGCTGTTAAATTATTAGAAGCCGCTGGAATTATAAAACCTACTAGTACAGTGGCAGCTCTCTTCCAGAGGATACAGGAGTGCTTACTAAGTAGGAGAGCTCCATTTTTTATCACACACATAAGGGCACATTCGGGGCTTCCAGGCCCAATGAGTTTGGGCAATGACCTGGCTGATCATGCTACGCAGCTCGCTGCAGTAGCTCTTGCCCCCCCCCCCCGTTGCAGACCGCTAAAACTTTTCATGATAAGTTTCATGTTACAGCTGAAACCCTGCGCAAACGTTTTTCTCTTACCAGAAAAGAGGCTCGCGATATTGTAACCCAATGTCACAGCTGTTGCCAGTTTCTTCCTATCAGACACGCTGGCGTGAACCCCAGAGGGATTACGCCCTTGCAAATATGGCAGATGGATGTGACTCATATCACTGCCTTTGGAAAACTTCAGTATGTGCATGTGTCAATTGACACATGCTCTGGCATTATTCATGCCACACCACTTACAGGAGAAAAAACCTCTTATGTCATTCAACATTGCCTTGAGGCATGGAGTGCTTGGGGCAAGCCCACATCTTTAAAAACGGATAAGGGGCCTGCCTATACTTTTCAAAAGTTTAAACAGTTCTGTGCACAGATGCAGGTCACCCACATTACAGGCCTGCCTTATAACCCCCAGGGACAAGGTATTGTAGAGCGGGCGCATCGTACACTCAAATCTTATCTACTTAAACAGAAAGGGGGAATATTGACAGAGCTGCCCACGACGCCACGGGTGGCCATCACCATGGCTCTGTTCACCATAAATTTTTTAAATTTGGATGATAATGGCCAAAATGCTGCAACACGACATTGTTCGGATCTGCAGCCACCCAAAGATTTGGTTAAGTGGAAAGACGTGCTTTCTAATGAATGGAAAGGCCCGGATCCCATTTTATTGAGATCCAGGGGAGCTGTTTGTGTCTTCCCACAGGATCAAGAAAGCCCATTCTGGCTGCCAGAGCGATTGACCCGAACAGTGAAGAGTGATCCACAACACACGGATTCGCCTGAGGACCTGGCTGCTGCTCCTCCTGCCATTTTGCGGATGGATGACAGAGCACCGATGGAGGACACTCTCAGATTTCCCGAAGCTGTTACCAGTCAGCCATAGGATGGCGGTGTTTCCTCGATGTTTTTTTACAACCAATAAGACTCTGGGCCCCCTCCCTACCATCCTAGAGATGATTTATAAGCTTGGCCATAGGATTCCAGTCCTGGGTCGTGTCCTTCATCCCCTACTTCAAAGAATGGGTGGGGGTGGAAATGTTTTTGGAACAGTCCTATGCTATGGAATAGTGTTTCTCCTCTGGATGGTCTGCTGACTCAAATCCCAAAATCGTAGGGATAAAGTGGTTATTGCACAAGCGTTGGCTGCCCTGAAACAGGGGGCCTCTACTGATGTGTGGTTATCTATGCTGAAGCAGTAAGGTTTATGCCAACCAGCTCCTGCACCCCTAGGACTGTGGTCCATTGCACAAGGTGGAGTGCTTGGCTTAGCTAGCCCTGAAGGTTGTCGAGCTGAAGAGCATCGCACAGAGAATGGCCCTCTCTGAGAGATATGTCGCCCTGCATAAGAGTTTCCTGTCGTATATTCCCTTTCCCAGAAAAATGGCAGAGGGCAGGCCGGATAGGTTCCAGGTGTCATGAACCTAGGGGCAGATTCCGTGCAAGCCCATTGTAATGTTTTTCGCTCTGGGAAGTGCGACCTCTATCTTTGCCTTCTGAGGGAGTTGCCTTTCTGCAAAGAAGTAAAAAAAAGGGGGATATGTGGAGGGCCGCGACCACATTCTCCATTGCTTCAAGGAACAAAGGTAGAGATTGACCTCTGTGACCCCAAGGTGTGGCGGTACACGCCTTTAGTCCTGATGCCTGGGAGACAGGCAGATTGACCTCTGTGACCTCAAGGTGTGGTAGTACACGCCTTTGGTCCCAGTGCCTGGGAAGCAGAGACAGGCAGATCTCTGTGAGTTCAAGGTGATGTAGTACACGCCTTTAATCCCAGCGCATGTGCTTGTTAACTCTCTACCTCTGCGTCCCTGCCTACTCCCGAGGCATCATCTGGGATAATGGGCAGTGGATCAATCCAAGAGTGACATGTCAGAAGCGAGGACTGTTTCCTTTATAAGGGCTGGGTTCCCCTCATTCTGGGTCTCCGCCATGTTGGCTGATGCTCGCTCTCCCAAGGGGCATTAAAGCTTTTCTGCAGAAGTATCCTAAGTGCCCTGCGTCGTTCTTGCTGGCGAGGCCGAGCGCGGGGCAGAAGGCCAGCCTGGATTACAGAGCAAGACACTGTCTCAAGGAAAGAGAAAGACCATAAAAACCACCTGGGGGTGCATTTGTTCAGCACTTGTAGCATTCGTGAAGCTGCATCTGTCCCTAGCACCCCATAAACTGAGTGTGGCCCCTACCTGTCAGCCTAGCACTCAGAGGAGGGGGCTGGAGGGTCAATTCAAGGTCATCGTCCACTATGTAGCGATTTGGAAGCCAGCCTGACAGGCATGAGTCACCTTGGCTGAATTTCTGTCCCTGCAAAGCCCATTGCCCAGGACCGGTGCCCAGTGGGCTTGGCATCAGGGTTAATCTGGAACAGGTTTCTTCCTCCCTCCTTTCCTTCCTCTCTCTCTCTCTCTCTCTCTCTCTCTCTCTCTCTCTCTCTCTTTCCTTTCTTTCTTTCCTTTTTTATTTTTTGTTTTTCAAGACAAGGTTTCTCTGTATAGCTCTGATTGTCCTGGAACTTGCTCTGTAGACCAGGCTGGCCTGAAACTCAGAGAGACCCCCTGCCTCTGCCCCCAGTGCTGGGATTAAAGGTGTGTGCCACCGCCCAATTGGGCGGGTCTCTAACTGTGACCTCCGGGGCTGTACTCCGCTCCCTCATATTCCTGAGATCATCAAGGGACCCTGTAGACATTTGTGACAGTCTGAAAACTGAGAGACATACCAACTTACGGGAGGCCAGAAAACATAGTCTCAAAAACTCTCTAGAAGGCTAGGCATCTACAAGGTAAAATTTAAAATATTTAAATACAGGAAATAAGCTGGAGTCAGCCTCTGGGGTACAAACCACGGACACCTGCAGAGGGCACTAGAGACCGCCTGCGGCCTTGAGTCCACACAAAGCAGATGCCAGGGCATCCCAGAGGCTTAGAGTCCAGTGACAGACTCTGGCCAGGCTAGTGTTTCTTTGTCCACTTTGCCCCCTGGAGTTTGACAACCTCATAAAGATAACATGAGCAAGAAGATAACAGAGCTAACAGGATTAGCTATGCCTCCTATCAAGTCCGCAAACTGCCTTGTGCTCTTTATTTTTTTTCCTTCCTTCAGGATAGGGATGCATGTAGCCCAGGCTGGACCCAAATCTTCAAGCTGCGGAGGGTAACCTTGAACTCCTGACCCTCTGTCCTGCACCTCTTATTGGGACGACAGGCATGTGCCATTACACCCAGCAGTGGTGTTTCCAGTGATTTCTGACCCAAGAAAGTGAGGAAGAACAGGGTAGCACTGCCCTCTGCAGTAGTACTATGAGGGTCTTGAGTTCGAATCCCTGGCAACCCTGTTAAAAACTGGGCCTGGAGATGTGTGTCACTGATCCAACCAGTGGGGCAGAGATGGGTATCCTTGGGGCTGGGTGATGGGTAGTCTAGGGAGGTAAGGGGCTCAGTCCTAAACACTGCAGTGGGGAGCCCTAGGCCAAGCCAAGGTACCTGACTTCTGGCCTCCACACACACCACACAAACCACACCACACACACATACCATACACACACCTCACACAACACCACACACACACCCTACACCACACACACAGGCACACAAACCACACACTACACACACACACATATTTACAACAGACACCAAAATCACCACACAGGGTCCAAGGCAACCAAGCCACAATCTCAGAAGGGTGAGCCTACAGCTGACCGCAGCACCCTGCTGTCCACACCAAGTGGGGCAGCGTTTGCCCCTGGGAAGAATGAGGCTTCAATGCAGCAGGGAGCCTGACCACAACTTATTTGAGGGTTTCCATACTGCTCTTGGGAAGGTGTTTTGAGGTCCGGTTATTCACACCTCTGAAGCATTTCTTTCCCGAATACACAGTCCTAGGGGAGGAAGAGCCTCTCACGGCCTGGAAGGTGTGTCATCTGGGGTGCCTCCTTTGTGGGCCTCCTGCTTCGGAAGCTGAGGCGGCGCTGACAGAGAAGCGGGAAGGCTGGCTGGCCTCTTCCGCACGGTAGGGGGGCTCCTAGGTCGGGAGTCGCCCACTGAGATGAGGTCTACCTGGGGGAAGCTGGAGAGGAGGGAGCCAAGTTAGTCTGTGGGGTCCCTGGTGGGACATCCTGAGGCTCCAGGCAGTAAATGCCATGGAGGGAAAGAGCATCCAGCTGAGAGAACAGCCATGTGGACACCGTGGACACCATCTGCAGTCACAATCAGTGGTGGGCTAGGGAGATGGACCCTGTGGGTAGGAGGGCTGCTGCGCAGACATCAGGACCGGGTTTCGAAGCCCCAGAACCCATGTAAAAGCTGGGAGCGGCTGCTCCCGCCTGTGACTAGCGCTGCAGGCCGTCAGCCTGGTTCAGTCTCAAGGGAGTACAGTCTCAGAGAAAAAGCAGGGTGCCTGATGTCGTCCTCTGGCCTGCATGTCTCTCTCTCACACACTCTTTAACCAATATTGACCTCGGTTACCCCTTTAAACCTTTAGGCTGAGCCTTTCAAGGTGAAGGGGTTCCTTCGTGCATGTGGGTGGGGACAGGCCCTGACCGGCTGCGGCTGCGCCTGCGCTCTGTTCTCTGAGCAGCTCTCTGCTCTATCTGAGCTGTGTGGAGAGCTGGAGCTGCACCCTGCGCCCTGCTCTGCCTGGCAGCGAACCCAAGGACTGAGTGCTGTGGGCCAGTGTGCTACCCGAGCCCCCGTCTCACACTGACCTTATTTGGAAATGAAGAGCAGTGGGTGAGTCCTAATCCAATCTGACGAGTGCCCTTAAAAAGGGGAAAGGGCTGAGGAGATGAGGTGGCTCAGTGGGTAAAGACTCAGCAAACTTGAGAGGGAGGGGCGGGGGAGAGGAGCTAGGAGCCAGCTACCAGCGATGCACACTCATACCCCAGCACATTGGCTCTCTAGCCCACTTAGCCTGCTTGGCAAATCTCAGGCCAGCGGGAGACCCCATCTCAAAGCACACACACACAGCTCTGTCCGTGTATGGAGCTGAACCGGGGCTCAGCTGTGGTGTCCCTTCCTGGGCGGCCCACTCCTCAGTCTCACGACAAGGCGTCAGCTGACTTAGAGTGGTTATAGGTGCTATGCATGCGCTCTGCGCCCCTCCCCCATGCTCCCCGCAGACACGTCCTGGGGGTGCAGATAGAAGGTGTGGTGAGTCGGGATTTCTAGAACCCAGACCTTCTCTGAGCAAAAGCCTGCAGATCCAGCAGGTCCAGCAGGGCTCACTCGGAGGGGGGCCTGGAAGGTGGTGGGCCATCAAGGCTGGTGGCCAACGAGCCAGGTGATACCGTGACTGTCCCCTGACTGGGAAGACAGAAGGGGCAGGATGCTCTGCTACCGGCCCTTGTCACCCAGTCCCGCTAAGCCAGGCCGGCGGTCTCACCATGAGGACGGCCGGACGCTTCCGCTCCAGCAGTCACAAGTACATGTTATCGATCTGGGCTCTGTATTTCTGGGTTATGACACGTCTCCGGAGTTTCGCTGTTGGCCCTGTGGAGAAGAGGTTAGTCAAGCTGTGGAAGGCAAAGTTCCACACTTCTTGTGGGCACCTAAGGACAGGGTCCCACGGCTGGACTGGGGCCTTTCCTGCTCTCAGTGAGAGGGTGAGATGTCCAATGGACTGGTGGTAATGACGGTTCTGCCTAGAAGAAAGGTTTTTTTTGTCTTTAAGATTTATTTTATTTTTAACTATGTGTCTATATGTGGGGGGGGTATATGTGTGTGTACATTTGAATGCATTGTGCAAAGAGGCCAGGAGAGGCTATCCAATCCCTTGGCAGCTGGAGTTACAGACTTTGGTATCTGAATTCTGGCTGGAGTGTGTGTGCACACACGCACGCATGAGCGCACACCACTGAGCCACTTCTCCAGCCCAGGGTGAGGATTTCTGACGTTAGCTCCAGAGCATAAATGTGTCTGTCCTAGGGAAGAAGCAACATGGGGAGGCCAGACGGGAGCTGGACACAGCTGGTAAATGTCCCATGTTCTAGCTGGTCCCACAGACCTAACCACCAGGGAAGGGTACAGCCCAGAGCTGCCCTCTGAAGGCCCAGGCCAGGCTACTCACCCAGCTCTCCACCTTGGATGGAAAAGTCTTTCTCCAAGATGGTCCACTTCCGAATTCTCTGCGCGTCAGAGATCACTTCCTGATTCACGTTGTCTATGCCACGCTGGATGGCTGTGTAGATCAGCGGGTCTCGTAACTTTACTACATCCGACACAGTATCTGCCATGCTGCCCAGTGTCCGGCAGAAGTTAAGGGCCTCCAGGTTCAGCTTGTCCAGGGGCTCCCCACTCATTTGGTCTGTCTCACACTGCCCCAGGACAAAGTTGTCACCATGCACATTCCCTGGTCATCCCTGACCCCAACCCAGACCCACAAGCAGAGCCTGAGCTCTGGCCACCTGCAGCCCCGCCCCCGGGGGCTGGGACTGCCCTGGGCTACCTTCAGCGTCAGCAGCATGCTCAGGAACTTGGCCTTGTCGCCCACCAGCACCGCGTTGCTGACGATGGGAATCTTCTCCTTCACTAGGGTCTCGATGGGAACGGGGGCCACGTTTTCACCAGCAGCCGTGATCAGCATTTCTGGAACGAGAGCCCAGCTTGGTACAGCGTCCTTCCCCCACCAACCTGGGACCAGTGCAAAGGTTGATGTGGTTTCCTTTCAGGCACCCCAAGTCCCCACCCACTCCTGCTTCCCTCCCAACATTTATGTCCTTAGGACCCCACGTGGACAGAATCTGTCCTGTTAGCTTTTGTCAGCTTGACAAGCCAGGGGTCTCCTGGGAAGATGGACCTTAGCTAGAAAATGTCGCCACAAGATTGACCTATGGGGCATTTTCTCAATTAGAGATTGATGTGGGCGGGACCACTCCTGGCCTGCTGGTCCTGGGTTCTATAGAAAGCAGGCTGAGTGAGCAAGCCATGAGAAGCAAGCCAGTAAGCAGCACCCTTCTACGGCCTCTGCATCAGCTTCTGCATTGACTCCCTGGATGATGGCTTGTGGCCCGAGCTGTGAACCGAATAAACCCTTTCCTCCCCGAGCTGCTTCTGGTCGTGGTGTCCACTGTGGTGACAGAGCACTTTGACCCTCACTGTGCAGCCCAGGATAGCTCCAGGCTGCGGCTCTCCAGCCCCAGCCTTCCCAGTGCTGTGCTGATAGGGTTGCCCCCACTCTCTCTGAACCTTTGCTAGGAACTCCTGGCCTTGGGCTGCAGTCTCACTCCGGGACACAGGTCTCAGGTCTAGAGCAACCTGCCCCCAGTATGACAGGTCCCCATGACCTGGGGTGTCCCTAGTACCAGGCACCCCAACATCGCCCATACTGCCTGTACTCCTGGTAGCCTGGGCACCCAAAATTCCCTGTCAGTTCCCCTAGCACACCTCGCTCTCTTTGCTCCAAAGATGCGTCATACCTTTGATTCGGCCAGTGATATAGAGGAAATCTTGGCTGTCCATGCGGCCCATATCCCCAGAGTGCAGCCAGCCATCATCATCCAGCACTTCCAACGTGGCATCCTCCCTGTCCAAGTAGCCCATGAAGACGTGCCGGCCCCAGATGCACACCTCGCCCATGCCGTCTCTATTCTGCTCATACAGCATGTTCCTGCAGCCATTAAAGACCTTGCCGCAGCTGCCGGGAGGAGAGCATTAAGGACACAGTGCTGCCGACCCTGGGTCCTCCCACACCAGCAGCCCAGAGTCCTGAGGTTTCTCCACTGTCCCAGCTAAACTCATGTCCCTTCAAGACCCAGTGGTCAGGTTCTCCATATTCTGTGCATCTGGTAGCCCCGCAGGACTGGAAGTTGTTTCTACATCCACTTATTATTATTATTTTTTGGTGTTTTTCAAGACAGGGTTTCTCTGTAGCTTTGGAGCCTGTCCCGGAACTAGCTCCTGTAGACCAGGCTAGCCTTGAACTCACAGAGATCCACCTGCCTCTGCCTCCCGAGTGTGCTGGGATTAAAGGTGTGCACCACCACTACCCGGCTCTACATCCACTTATGTGGAGAAAAAAAATCCCTGAAGACCTCAGGATGGCGATAAGTCACCTCCCTATGAGAACACTGGGGGCAACAGCCCTGTGGTGGCCAGGATGGCGGCATAAAGCACCACAAGCTTGAATATCCTCAGAGAAGGAATGTATGGAGAGCTGCTTTCGACCTCATGAGGCAGCACTCTGCGTTCACTGGCTTACAGACATGCACTGTGTGCTCTGTAAGCGGCCGTATGCCTGCCCTCCTAGTGCTGGGGGTGGACATGGGAGCATCCGCCTCAGCCAGCCCACAGCACGACTAGTGTCCTGGTCAAATGGCGTGTGTGGCCATGGTGGAGAAAGCCATATGCAGGTGAGTGGACCCGAGGGTGTCTACAGTTCAGGGACACCATCAGGTTCTGGCCATTCCTCCTCCTTCATTTTTATCATTATTGTTATTCTGGTCCTTCGCTTGCATCCCATATGCTAGCAAACCTCGAGCAAAAGCAGAAAGCCACCACCCCAGGAGCGTGGTATGCTGTACTTGGGAGGAAGTGTTCTCTGGTATTTTTGGCGCTCTATCTGGGCTAAACACACAGTCGTTCAGGTCTCCCCCAGGAAAAGTCACACAACATGATAGGTGGCTCTCCAGCAAGAGCCCCTCCTGGGAGGTTGTGGGATAAGCCAGAGGACCTGGGCTGGGAGGGCTGGAGAATGGGACTGCCAGGATATCCAGGTCAGGATGTGTCTCCGCCAGAGGTCTCATCCCATGACACGGGGGACTTGGGGCTGCAGCAGCCTTGGTACCTCAGAACTCTGTATTTGCTCTTGCTGGAGGCTGTGTGCGGTCCAGAGCTCTCGCTCATCCCGTAGATCTCACCGATAGGGATGTCCAGACTGAGGAAGAACTCTAAGACTTCCTGGGAAAGGGGTGCAGCCCCACTGAAGAAGGAGTGGCAGTTGTCCAGACCCAGGGTCGTCCTGACCTTCGTGAACACGAGGGCCTTGGCCATGCGGTAGTTCATGGAGATGTCTCTCTTCCTGGGAATGGCATCATCAAAGACAGTCAGTTTCAGGTGACAGAGCTCCTCCGTGACCCCTCTCCCCCACTCCAGGACACCGCGCCTACCCCAGCATCCGCTTGGTGTTGACCTTTAAGCCAAGTATCTTTGCCCATGCAAACGCCTTCTTCCTCAGACTCGAGGACCTCGATACATTTTCCTTGATGGTCTCCTGCATCTTTTCCCAGACAGTAGGCACCCCCAGGAAAACGGTGGGCTTCACCTCCTGAAGAGTGTACAGCAAGGTGCCCTGCACAGGACAGGGTGCATGAGGCCCTGTGGCACCTTCAGGAGCCACACATGTCCCTCTCCCTTCCCCCAGAGCATGGGGACAACCCCCGGCTTCACAGCAGCCAATCAGACTCAGATTCATCCACCCCACCCCACGTGTGTATGCTTGCACATGTGCACATGTGTACAAATACATGAGTGTACACATGTGTGCACTGGGCATGAATGTGTGCATGAGTGTGCATATGTGCGCATGAGTGTGCATGTGTGCATGTGTGAGAGAATATACAAACAGTTTCACAGACAATATTTTACACTTATGATCACATGCTTTCAGCATGCATCCCGAGTAGCTTCCTGCACCAGGGAAAGGATATTCATGTACAAAAGCAGACTTCTGACCTAACAGGACAATCAACTCTAAGTGAGGAGCTAAGAGCAGAGGGCACATAGAGGAAGACAGGGACACTTTGTCCTAGCAGAGCATGGGGGACATCAGCAAACGGAACCTCATCAAAACCAGACTTCCTTCCCACTTCAAAAGACCATGACAGGAAGAACAAAAGAGAGCAGATGACCAGGAGAAGGCAATTGCCAACCAACCATGGCATCTGGTAAGGACTCATTACCTGAGAACACTTGAGATGCAAAAAATTTGAAGAGAAATTAAATCCAAGTAATTTCCCCCCATTTCCCTCCAGAGAAGAGCAAGCCTCCCAGCGGTGTCAAGCAAACACAGCCTAATGAGACGCAGAGCGGGGCGTGGGGGTTGGGGGGCTGCGGCCAAGATGATTGTTTGTATGAGAGAAGAAGAACGAAAAAGAAAAGAGAGGCACAAACAGCCGAAATGTAAGAAGTGAAATCCAAGCAGCAGTGTGTCCATGGGAAGATGTAATGAAAGGTGGTGACCTGCCACCTCACCCCCTGCAGACATGCGTGGCAATGACACTTTAAAAATGGATACATGACTTGCACTGGAAGGCAATGGAGAAGCAGGCGTCCACACTTGATAGAGATGTCCAAAAAGTGGAAACTTTCGAGCCCCTCGGGGCAGTGGAAGCACCTGACACACTCAAAGGTGTTTTCACTGCATAGGACGCCATGCTGGGCACTTCCCCTGCATCCCATCCCTCTACAAACAAAACACCCGAGATCAACACAGTCACACACATGGAGGGCAGAGCAGGAAGGCCGGTGTTCTGAGGCCACTCGTTCCCAGCACCTGAGGCTGGGTGGCCAAGTGATTCCCAGAGACCTCCTGCTCCACTCCACGGTGCCAGGGTTATAGGTGTGCAGGTGGCCACGCTCAGATTTTTACCTGAGCGTTGGGCGATTGAATGCAAGCCCTAATGGTCATACAGCAAGCGGTCTCACAGCTGAGCTGTCTCTGTAGCTCTACTATTTGTGGTATGCAGTGCCCCTGGGGCCTGGAGAGGGAACGCATGCCACCAGAAAGGATGCATGTGATGAGATCACAGCAGGTATCATTCTGAAAACCTCAGTGCCCTGGTTATCTGGATTACTCCTGGCCACATAGGGCTTTTCTTTTTCCTTCACTTTCTTTAGGGCACTCCTGTGGAGATCAGGGGAAACCTGGAAGGAATTAGTTGTCTCTTCTGTGTGGAGACTGGGGGATCAGACTCATGGTTTTAGGGTCCTCATCAGGCAGTGCGGCTCTGTGTCTGCATGTGTCCCTGTGTCTGTGTGTGTCCCTGTGTCTGCATGCATATGGTTCTGTCTCTGTGTCTCATGTGGCTCTGTGTGTGTCTATGTACGGTTCTTCTGTATGTCTCGTGTGGCTCTGTGTCTGCATGTTTCTCTGTGTCTCATGTGGCTCTGTGTCTGCGTACGGCTCTGTGTCTGAGTCTGCATGTAGCTGTGTCTGTCTGCACACAGCTGTGTCTATGTGTCATGTGATTCCGTGTCTACGCATCTACATGCTTCACTGTTTCCGTGGAGTAGCCCCTTGGAACTGACCCTGACGCCTTCACCTCCTACCAGTACGCACTGTAAATTTAAACTTTAATACAAATTCAAAAAGTAACACTAAATAAATGATCTTGAGAAGTCAGATTTTCTGGGTGATCAGGTGGCTCAGTGTCCTGTCCAGGGTCCACATGGGAGGGAGGCGGGAGCCTCAGCAGGGACTGAGGCCCACGTGTGTGCTGTGTGATTACACATGTATGTATGGCACCTGTG
Source organism: Myodes glareolus (assembly GCF_982192425.1). NCBI lineage: Eukaryota > Metazoa > Chordata > Mammalia > Rodentia > Cricetidae > Myodes > Myodes glareolus. The sequence continues at coordinate 100,836,194 of NC_142033.1, read as the reverse complement.
TGTTTACATGCTCATGTTTGTGTTTCTACACTTGCACTTATGTGCTTGTCACTGTCTGTAAATGCGCATTTATGTGTTTATTTTATGTGTTTATTGTATGTCTAGGCTTATGTTTGTATGTATTTTTGGTTAGTGTTTTGCCAACTTGACACAAACTCGAGTCATTAGGGAGGAGGATTCCTAGTTTAGGAAATGCCTCTACCAGGTTGGCTTGGGGCATTTCCTTAATTAGTGATTACTGGGGAGACACAGGGCACCTTGGGAGGTGCCATCCCTGGGCTGCTGATCCTGGGTTCTATAAGAAAGCAGGCTGAGCAAGCCAGTAAGCAGCACCCTCCCTGGCCTCTGCGCCTGCTCCTCCAGGCTCCTGCCCTGTGTGACATCCTGTCCTGATTTCCTTCAGTAACGGCCTGCGATGTGGAAGTGTGAAAAACCCTTCCCTCCACAGCTTGCTTTTGGTCAAGGTGTCTTCTTATCACTACAATGGAAAGTCTAACTGAGACAGTGCGTTTACATACACATTTGTGACTGCTTAGGGTATGTTCACGTGTTTGAATGCGTAAGCTGAGTTCATGTGTGTTTTTCTATGTTCCTCTGCCTTGTTAGTGGTGAACCTGGCGGATAATGAGCACCCGACTCTACAGACAGGGAGAGGAGATTGAGACGGGCTCCCTGCTTAGAGCGCTGGATGTGCCTGCACAGCCCGCAGGTTTGGTTCACAGCACCCACATGGAAACTCTTAACTACCTGGAACTTCAGCTCCAGGGGACCAGTGCCTTCTTAGCTAATATGGACACCAAGTACACAACGGGGCACATATATACATGCAGTAAACACTCATAAACACACACACACAATGACATGTTTTAGAAAATGGAGGAAGAGACCACAAGCCGAGGAATAAAGGCAGCCTTTCTTCTAGAAACTAGAAAAGGCAGGAGAATGGGTCTCCCCAAGTGCTCCATGACAACCCACTTTAGGCACGAGACAGCCTAGTTTGAACCTGTAGCCCCGAGCTCATGAGAACACATGCATGTTGCGTTAACTGGCTTCTCTCGTCACTAGTTGTCAACTAGGGGTGATGCGGACTCCAGACTTCTTATGCAGTTTCTTTAAGTTTGGCAAAATCTGGAACGAAAGGAACCAGACATTTCTTTCCCAAAATATTCTGAAAAGCCTACCAGAGGGTCATCTCCAGCAATGTGAAGGAATGGTACCAAGAAACTAGGAAGACAACAGCAAAGACCTCGGTAAAGAGGCCCAGGCAGGGGGCTAGGGAGAGGCCTGCAGGACAGCGTGCCAAGGGCACCGCTCAAGCCTGTCCTGGCCCCTCATGGCCCACAGCATCTTCTTTCCCCCAGAACTGCATTACTGGGCAGCTGTGCTTGTCCACAAGCACAGATACGTGCAGAATTTGTGGTCAGTGTTCACCTTGCAGGTAGACACAAAGGTTCCACGTCCTTGTGGTCATGCAGGGCAGCCTGACACTCCGCTCCCTAGGGGTCCATCCGCACAGCTCAGCCCCCCCCCCCCCCGCCCCCTTGCTTGGCTCCTCACTTCCTTCCAATTTTTATCCGACTGCAATAAGTTACAAACCATCTCAGGTCTTGCTTCCAGTTATCCCAACATAGAACAAACAATGAGCAGCCCAGCTCATGGTGGAACCCTGACCGGAAGAAAATTTCACCTACTGACCACTCTGAGAAATCCTGACAAAACTGCAGCAAAGCCGGGGTCTTGTAGTCAGCCCTTTGTTGCTGTGACAAGGGACAGTTTATTTTCAGAGGATGAAGGGGAAGCGGGTGGAGACAGCGAAGGAGCTGAATCCTCCTCTAACACACAGGAAAACAACAGGAAAACAACAGACGATGAATCCAGAAATGGTAACATTGTATATTCCAGAAATGATAACATTGTATACTCCAGAATGCTGGAGTTGAATACAGAAGAAATCACTTCTGAACTAAGTTTGCTAAAGGGGTAAGCTGCAACATTGGCCAGGCTTTTGGCTTTTAGATTTATTTTATTTATATAAGCATGAGTTTTGCCTGCATGTGTGTATGAGCACCATGGCATGCCTGGCCCCATGGAGGGCACTGAATCCCTGGAACTGGAGTTACAGACGGTTGGGAGCCGTCATGTGGATGCTGGAATCGAACCTGGGTCCTCTGCAGGAGCAGCTGGTGCTTCTCAGGCCAGAATCTTCTCCCCAGACTCGAGCCTAAAGGCTGGGAATTCACAGGAGCATGCTCACTCACACACACTCCAAGCACACATTTTTAAAAGGGAAAACTCACAAGATGGCTGAGAGGGTAAAGGCACTTACCACCAAGTCTGATGACCCGAGTTTGTCCCCAGAATCACAGGGTGGAAGAGAGAACGGACCCTCAAATGTCCACTGGCCATCATATGCACACCACGGTACACAAACTCCAAGCACACATTTTTAAAAGGGAAAACTCACAAGATGGCTGAGAGGGTAAAGGCACTTACCACCAATTCTGATGACCCGAGTTTGTCCCCAGAATCACAGGGTGGAAGAGAGAACGGACCCTCAAATGTCCACTGGCCATCATATGCACACCACGGCACACAAACTCCAAGCACACATTTTTAAAAGGGAAAACTCACAAGATGGCTGAGAGGGTAAAGGCACTTACCACCAAGTCTGATGACCCGAGTTTGTCCCCAGAATCACAGGGTGGAAGAGAGAACGGACCCTCAAATGTCCACTGACCATCATATGCACACCACGGCACACAAACCCAATAAGCAAACACAAGAAATACTAAAAGCACAGACGTTCAACGTCACACAGCCTCTAGCTGAGCTTGTTTAGGGTGCAGTCTACACAACTGCACTGCACATCAAGATAAAACTAAGAGAATTTACTCAGCTGTTTTCAATGCTGTGCAACAGAGCAGAAAAATGAAGACAGAGAAAAATTTCTTAGACTTTGTCCAGTGGACAAATGAAATCCACTCCCCTGACGGCCCCCAGACACTTGGTGGGGCCCATGCCCAGCCTTACTCTGAGTGCGTCCGGCTGAGCGAAGAAAATGAGCGCCCCAATCTTGATGGCCAACCAGATGTCCGTCATCTGGGGTGCAATGTGGCTGAGGGGCAGGTAGCTGACTATCGTCTCCTGCTTCCCTGAGGCACAGCTCAGCTCCAGCTCCCGCCATGCGGCCCCCGCAGTCCACGTGATCTAGAAAACAGGATAACCCAGAGCTCTGGTGCCTTACCTGAGGACCACTGTGCACGTGTGTGTGCACATGTGTGCATGTGTGCGTGTGTGTGAGCACATGTGAGGAGGCCCGAGATGGAGATCAGTTTTCTTCCCTCACTGTTTACTACCTTACTGTTTTGAAATTTTATTTACTGGGGCTGGCGAGATGGCTCAGCGGCTTGCTGCTCCTGCCGAGTACCTGGTCAGCTCCCACACCCACATGATGACTTAGATGCCCATAGCTGTACACACACACACACACACACACACACACACACACACACGCATTTTCTTAAGATATGGACTTTCCTATAAGGGCATGTGCACTGCTCTGGGGCGGGCTCTCTTCTCAAACCAGCTACTCCTGCTTTGTGGCCAGGTTAGAAAAGAACCATCAAGCTTTGCAACCCTTGTGTCTCTGCCGCACTCCAGCTGGAGGCGACAGCTTCATGTAACACCTGAGGGCTATGTGGGTGCTGGGTTCCAAACTCCACCCCTAACTACTGCACCATCTCTCCAGCCCGCTCTGCCTTGTCTTCTGATTCAAGGTCTCTCACTGAACCTGGGGCTCCACAATTTGAGGAGGCTGCCTGGCCAGTGAGGTCCAGGATCTTCCTATCTCCACCCCCATCATTGGGATTCCAGACTGCTCACTGTCACGCCTGCATTTTAACTTGGGTGTCGCGGACTGCACTGGGGACCTCATGCTTGTGGGAGAGCACTGCACTGAAACCACTCCCCGGACTACTGGTCCACCTTTCACATTTGTGATACACTACTGTCACCACGCTGGTGGATACAGGGGGATCCCTGGGACTTGGTGGCTGGCCAGCCTAACCACAGGTGAGCAGCAGGTTCAGTGAGAGTCCTCAGAAGGTGGAGAGTGACTGCACACTCCCCACGCTGCACACCGACAGACCAGCAGGTGGAAGGAAGGAACGAGGCTGGGGAGACAGCTTTGTCGGTTCATCTAGAATGCCAACCTGTAGGGGTTGGGAGATGGCGTGGCTGCTAACGCTCTTTTCACAAAAGAGTGAAGTTTGGAGCACGGTCTCCAGAACCCAGACGTGATGGCAGTGGTGTCCTCACTAGTGGGTGATGTCACGGTCACTAGTGGTCTGATGAGACACCATGACCAAAGCAACGTGGGGAGGAGAGGGTTTCTTTGGCTCATGCTTACAGGTAACAGACCATCACCGAGGGAAGTCAGGACAGGAACTCACACAGGGCAGGAACCTGGAGGCAGAAGCTGGTGCAGAGGCCATGGAGAGTGCTGCCTACTCACTTGCTTCTTATGGTTTGCTCAGCCTGCTTTCTTACAGAGACCAGGACCAGCAGCCACCATGGGCTGGGCCCTCCTAACTGATCACTGTTGTTGAGTATTATTTTAACTGTGTAAAGATGTGTTACTTTTGTTTATTCTGTATTTGTTTAACAATGTAAGAATGTGCCTAATTTTGTGAAGATGTGTTGTTGTTGTATCTGTTTATGTTGTATTTGTTTAACAATATAAGAATGTGTCTAATTCTGTGAAGATGTGTTACTTTTGTTTATGCTGTATTTAACAATGTAAGAATGTGTCTGATTCTGTGAAGATGTGTTGTATCTGTTTGGCCTTGCCTGCCCAAGACACCAGATTGGTCTAACAAAGGACTAAACAGTCAACAGCTAGACAGAGAAAGGATAGGCAGGGTTGGCAGGCATAATACATAGGAGAAATCTAGGCTTCAGAAAAAGGAAAAAAATGAGAGGAGGAGGGGGAGAGAATGAGAGAGAGACTGGGGCCCCGAAGCCAGGTGCCCCCCCCCCCACCAGCAGGACACACAGAAAGAAGGTAAGCAGCCCCGAGGCAAACGGTAGGTAAAAGAGAAACAGGTTAATATAAACTAAAAGAACTAGAGCAGAAAAAAAAAAAAAACAACTAAGCTAAGATCAAACATTCACAACTTAAAATAAATCTCTGTGTGGTGATTTGGGATCACATTAGTGGCCCAAAAGAGAAAGCCAGATCTACTACAGATTGCTAACTAAGAAAGTGCCCCACAGGCTTGTCCGCAGCCCAGTCTTCCCCAGGCATTTTTCTGACTGGAAGGTCCCTACTCTCAGATGCTCCAGCCTGTGTCAAGTTAACAGAGAACTGTCCAGTGCAGTGTATGTGCGGTCACCCGCAAACCCAGTCACTTGGAAGGTGGAGACACACGAGCTGAACCTGTGACCCTGGGTCCAGATGGGAGGCCTGACTTAATATATAGGAGAGCAAGCGAGAAAGACATCAATGACGGCAGACACTGCACACACGTGTTCTCACAAGCATGCCATCATCCCAACACGCAGGAGGTGGAGGCAGAAAAATCAGGGGTTCAGGGCTATCCTCAGCTACATAGCAAGTTTGAGGCCAGCCTGGACTACATGGCACCATGTCTCAAAAAATAAACATAAAATGGATTGGAGAGATGGCTCAGTGGTTAAGAGCACTGGCTGCTCTTCCAGAGGTCCTGAGTTCAATTCTCAGCACCTACATGGTGGCTCACAATCGTCCTGTAATGAGATCTGGTGTCCTCTTCTGGCCTGCAGGCATAGATGCAGGCAGAATACTGTATACATAATAAATAAATAAAATCTTTAAAAAATACAATAAACCAATGAGGCTGGTGAAATGTCTTGGTGGGTAAAGTGCCCATCCTACATAAAAAGCCCTGAGTTCCAGTACCTGGTGCCTGTGTGGTGGTGCTCAGCAATAGAGTTAGCCTTAGAGAGGTGGGTTTCTAGACCTCAGCTTAGGGACGCTCAGCTGAGGGACCACAGCTGAAGTCAGGCTCTGGCCTGCACACACACACTCACACACACATTCACTCAGACTACACACACACACACACACACACACACACATACATGAATTTTTAAAATACCACACCCACCTGATAGAAACCATGAAGCCAACTCCCATTTCACAGACAGGGAAACTGAGGCATGGCACCATCAGTTTTCTTGCCCAAGATTGTTCAGCCCTTTTTTGGACCCAGGCCTACTTTCAAGTCCTCAGTTCCACCAACTGTCCAGGTCCCCTGGAAGAAGACCCACACAGACCCACACACACCTCCATACTGCTCTGGTTTGCCCAGGGGACAGCATGCTCCAGGGGAAGGAACCCTGGCTTACGTTGTCATGGCTCAGCATCACCCCTTTGGGGTTCCCTGTGGTGCCCGAGGTATAGATGAGGACCGCGCACTGGTTGGCCTTCTGGCTCAAGATGATGCGATCCAGTTGCACATTGGGGATGGCGTTACCCAGCTCCATGAAGTCATGCCACTGTGGACGGGAAGGAGGGTGGAGGGTGGGGCCCCAGATGGCTACTGCTCAGACCCTGTCCTACCGTCTTACTCCAAGGGGCTGGCAGAGAAATGCCCAGGACTTTCACACTCAGCCCCCTCCCCAGGGCCTGTCAGCTCAGTCAGGCCTCATCTTCTGCACAGGAATGCGAGGCCCTCTCTGTGGGCTGTCCCAAGAAGTGACTGCCTGCCTGTCTGTGCTTGGCTTTGGACAGCACCTGTGGTCTCTTCACCCAGCTCCTCTGGTGTATACGCTATCCTGAAGAACAACATGGTGTAAATAACAAAAGACTGACCCTCAAAACACTGAAACAAAAACTTTTAAAGTTACATTTACTTATTTTGGGGTGCATGTCTGGGGGATCCCTCCTTCTACCATGTGAGTTCCTAGGATCAAGCCCCTTTACCTGCTGAGCCCTCTTGCTGGCCCCTCCCGCAGGAGCCGGTGACCCTGGGAGGGAGCGCTTAGGCTTTCCTGAGCTCACATTGTCAGGCTTCCTTACCTTGGAAGTCATTCCTGACTGAATGAAGCCGGGGTATCCCATCGATCCAGGGCTAGAGCTCATGAAGAGGAGGAATGCAGCTAGCACAGTCTGAACCGTGGGATCCCCAGGGGCTGCAGGGGCCCCGGGGGCTAGAGAATAGGACCCCAGAGGATGCAAGCCCCTGGCTGAAGCCCTCTGCCTGAAACCAGCCCTTTTAAGTTGCAGGTAAAGGAACCGGCAAAAGACCTTCCTTGCTCAAGACATTTGGAGTTGGCCTTTTGTTTTTCGAGACAGGGCTTCTCTGTGTAGACCTGGCTGTCCTAGAACTCACTCTACAGACCAGGCTGGCCTTGAACTCAGAGATCCGCCTGCCTCTGCTGAAGGACTAAAGGCAATGGTGTCCTTCAGGTTTAGATGATCTTCCAGGGCAGCTAAGCAGACTGAGGCGCTGGTCCTAAAAAAGTGTATTCTTAAACTGAATCTTAAAACCTAGGCTTGAACCCTTGTCATGGTCCCAGCACACAGGAGGTTGAGGCAGGAGGATGTCAAGTTTTAGGCCAGCTGGGCTGTGAGTTCAGGACTAGCCTGAGCTACATACATATCTAGATCTATCTCCATTCCAACCTCATGGGGCCACCCAGCCACCTTAGAGTAGATAATACATTGCTAAGTAACAAAACCACCCCCTGTGTGTGTACCAGTGAGGGGCACTGCCGCCCAGAGGGAACGTGCCATAATCAATGTATTGACTTGTTCCTCTGGGACAACCGTTGCTGCCACCTAGTGGTTGAAGGTCAGACGCAAGGCTCCAGGACTATCCCTGCCAAGGGTCCTCTGGCCCAAATTTAAGAGTGCCAAGTGTGGTCAGGGGTACCTCTAACTAAGGAGGTTACCTTAGTTTTTTCTTTCCTTCAAAACTCAGCATTAAAGGTTGAACCCAGGTTCTCCCATCACACACCAAGGCAAGAAGACACCAGAAGGCTATACTCCCAGCCCCTCACTGGGGATTCTAGGCGGGGCTCCACCCTGACCACGCCTCCATCCTCTCACTGGAGGATTCTAGACGGGGCTCCACCCCTGAACACACCCCCAGCCCCTCACTGGGGGGATTCTAAGTAGTCATTTTACTTCTGAGCCATGCCCCAGGCCTCTTCTTTTAGTTGTTGCTCTGGCAGGCCTTAAACTTAGAATCCTCCTGTCTGAACCTTCCTAGTAGTTAGGATGGCAGGCCTGTGTCCCCAGCCTTGCTTCAAACATAAACTTTAAAGTGATCCAAGACTCACGATACTCTTGCTGTAGTGGCATGGGCCCTCTCGCAAGCCCCTCCCCTCCCACAGAGCACACCTCGCTCCGCAGGCCCCCGCCCTTCCCAGAGGCCCCGCCCTTCCCGCCCCTCCCGTACTCACCGAGTACAGATTCCTGCTGTTTTCCTTCAAGGGAAGCTTGTATTGCACGATGGCTTTCACGGGCTCCATCTTGTCGGGTGGAATCTGAAAGAGTTCCCTGTGGGCTCAGATACTAGGACGCAGGATCCACACCAGACTGCTCGTAAAGGCGTTTGCACATGATGAAAGAGGAGGGCCGACCCCACAAATCTGACCTTTGTCCTCCACACACCGTGGCATGCGTGCGCCCCGCGCAAATATACGGACACATTCATACATAAATAAACGTATCTTTTTTTTAAAAAAGAAAGTAATTTTTATAAATGGAGGCTGGGGCTGTGCTCAGTGGGCAGAACAGTCACCAGCACTCACAAAGCCCTGGGGCCTGGACCCAGCACATGTCACCCCAGCACTCAGGAGGTGGAGGCGGAGGATCAGGAGGCCAAGGCTAGCTTCAGTTACACGGTGGGCTCAAGGCCAACCTAGCCTATAGGAGACCCAGCTCAATACTGGCAACCAGGAGTCAAAGGGAACTGTTGCACATGGCCACAGACTCCAGCCAGCCTAAGAAGGAATTCACTGGGGACACATGACCAACAGCTAGACCACGGGTAGACATACATGTCCCTGCTCATGTTGTTTCTAGATAATGTTTGACTTGAGCCTGGAGACATGGAGCGAACTGTCACGGCAGCTCTTGCGCTTTGTTTTTTAACTTTTGTGTCTATGTATGTGTCTGTCTGTCCGTGCGTCAGAGGACAGTGTTGAGCATCTTCCCCATCACTCTCTGCTTGTCTTTTCGGGCGGTGTCTCTCACTACTGACTGGCCAAGGGTCCTGTCTGACATCCTCACACTGTGACGACAGACTCGGGTCCCCACTGAGCCAGCCCCCCAGCTCCTGATGGCCAAGCTGAACAGCATATCCGCCTGGCCCCCTGGGCTCTCCTCCAGATCCTCCTGCAAACCAGGCAGGTGCTGGGCACCTGTGCACAGGTGAGGAATGAGAGGTGTTTCTGGAACATCTGTATGAACATGAATGCTACAGGACAGTGCTGGTAGACAGACATGTCTGCCTCCTGTGAGTGCACTCTTCAGAGGGATGTTGGAAAGTGAGGTGAACCAACAGGCCTGGGAATCAACACCCCACAGTCACCTTACCCCCCCCCCCAGCAATTTTTTTCTGGAGGTCTTTTGTGGATGCACCTCAGACAGTGCAATCCACCCTGAGCCCCACTCACCGACAGGATCTTCTGCAGCTGCTGGTCATTCTCCACCAGCAGGACGTTCAGCCTGGCTTGCCTGATGACGTACTGGCAGGCCTCAGCCGAGTTGGTGGCATAAATGCCAACGCAGAGGCCCCTGGGGACAGCAGACACACTCAAGTGTGGACAGACTGAGTGCTTCTGAAAGAATTCATTCTTAAAAGTGTTTTTTTTATGTATGTGGGTGTTTTGTCTGCATGTCTGTGTGTCCCACATATGTAAAATACCCAGAGTAGCCAAAGAGACTCATCAGATCCCTGGAACTGGAGTTACAGACGGTTGTGAGCTGCCGTGTGGGTGCTGGGAGAACCTGGGTCCTCCGGAGGAGCAGTCAAGGCTCTTCCTACAATTTATTCTTTTTAAAATTACAGATATTTGTGTGGATGAGGTGACTCATCCTGAAGCAAGCAGTGGAGGGGGGGGCCGAGCAGCGGGTTCTCCCCTGCCACCCTGGGGACCCAGTGCATGGAGCTAAGATCAGCAGGTTTGACAGCAGGTGCCTCTCTCCACCGAGCCAGCATCTCCCAGTCAGTGCTAGCATTTTCTATGGCTTCTCAGAATTGAACTCAGGTTTTCATGCTGGCATCATAAGGCCGTTAGCCATCAAAGTGGCTCCTCTGCTGTGGCTGGGGGGTTTTATGAGGCTCTCTGTACCACAGAGCCCCAAACCACCAGCCTTCTGTGGAGGTCGCCAGCAGTGAGAGCTCGGCCCAGGCTGGGGATGGCTCAGTGGTTAGAGAGCTGGCTGGCCACTCTTGCAGGGGCTCCAGTCCAGTTCCCAGCATCCACTTGGTTCACAATGGCCTATAACTCCAGCTCCAGGGGATCTGACCCCTTACCCCATCACCTGGCCTCTGTAGACATCTACACACACACACACACACACACACACACACACACACACACACGTACCTGCACATGTGCACAAATCTTTACATTTAAATTTAAGAGATTATTTTTAAAAGGAAAATGAGGCCAAGGTCACAGGTGGAAGGTGTGTTACTCTTGACCTCTGAATCTGAATCAGGGTTTTTGTTTGTTTGTTTGTTGTTTTTTTGAGACAGGGTTCCGCTGTAGCTTTGGAGCCTGTCCTGGAACTAGCTCTTGTAAAACCAAACTCAAATTGGCCTCAAACTCACAGATTGGCCTGCCTCTGCCTCCCAAGTGCTGGGTTTAAAGGCGTGGGCCACCACTGCCAGGTTCTGACTGAATCTGGGTTTGTGCTGAGTGTGGAGTTCACAATAATTCAAAGCCACCAGCCACCTAGCCTGCTTCTTCTGCCTGACGTGTCCCATATTCTCTGCAGTTATGACAACAGCTGGTTAAACATCAGGACTCCAGCTGTGTCGGGAGCTGTGTTACCATAGCCACAGACCTGCGCCAGCAAGCCCTCTTGCGCTGGCTGCGTGTTCTCACAAATTGGATCTTCTAGTTGGAAAGTGTTACTGAGCTGTAAGCTCCCGGAAAGTACCGCCACTGGGACTGAACCTCAAATTGTAAAAATCCTTTCTTCTATCACCTCTGACCCCCTTCCTTGTGACTTTTGGTTGAGAAAGAGGCTACTCCTTCTGCTCGGGGTCACAGGGTCAGAACCCGAGCTGCCCGTGACCCTCACTAGTTGGAAGCTCCGGTACCCCGTGGTGATGGAATAGCTGCCTCAGCTCATCTAACTTTGGTGGCCTCGTCCTCAGTATCTGTGCGACTCCCAGACTCAGCACTGAGCAGCTGGTGGTTCATCCACATGACCCCAAGGGGGAACATACCCAGCCAAGACAGCACCAAGGGCGCCGATGACCCATTCGGCGGAGTTACAACCCAGGATGCCAACGCCATGGAAGCGCTGCAGGCCCAGCTGGAGGGAAATAAACCAGAAGGAAGCCACCATCAGCTTCTGGGCATGTCTGCTTCTCAAGATCCAATCGTGGGGTGAAAAGAAAAAGGAAAGCGCCTGCGGGGAGCAGGAAGTTGCCGTCCAGCCTGCACTCGGGTACCATAAGCTAAGTCACCTCTCTCCGAGCATCCACATGGAACCTTCCATTGTCCCCACATGACTCTCCGCCCCCATTTGACATGAACTCCATCCCTCCTCAGACCTCAGCACCCACGTCCCTCCTCCTGACAATGTGCATCTGGTGCTCTGTGAACCCCTTGGGATGGCATCTTGCAGTGTGTGTCCTCTGTGTAAGGCTCACTGCACTGAGTACCCTGTCCCCGGGGGCCCTCATGTCTTTTCAGACAAGGTCCCATGCTTTTCCCTGGTGCTCACCATAGAGGCCAGGCTGCTGCTGGAACCTAGGATCCACCCCTCTTCATGCCCTTAGTTTTATTTATGAGGATGTGTGTGCGTGCACATGTGAAGGTTTGCATACAGCTGCTGGAAGACTGTGGAGCCCTAGCTCAAGCGGCTTCAGAGGGCAACAATGTTAGCAACAGAGTCGGAGACCATTGTTAAGGTATTTTGATGAAGAATGTTCCTGCTTTCTGCCTAAGGCTAATGTGAAGAGATCTGAACCAATTTGAACCAGTGTTGTGGGCAAAGGAGACTTCAAGACAGCCTAATATTGACTGTGTCACATGGCTGTGTCACATGGCTGTTGGTGATTTCAGCAAGTCCACAACGAAAGGAGTGAGCAGGGCAAAGAGAAATGTGCACTGAGCGGCATCAGGAAAGGTAATGTTGGGGCCAAGTCCTGCGCTCAAGGGCACGAGAAGCCTAAAGAAAAGCCTGATATGGAAAAGAAAGGATTGGCGTCCACAGAGCAAGACCCCACCCAGTCAATCTTGCAACTAAGAAAGGAATTAAAGGAAGGTCTATGCAACAAAGGACGGTAGCAGTGACTCAAAGCACAGGCGTGTAGGTCCGGGGTGGCCAGGGTCCATCCCAAGCAAGCAGCGGGACTTGGCAGTATCAGTCATGTGGTTCTGGACTCCCTCCGTGGTTAGAGAAGCCGCTGAGGCCAGGCATGTGGCAGGAGAGTCCCCACATGGGGGCTGTGACAGAGAAGCCTGGATTGTACTGGAGACCTCAAGGTGACGGAGACGCCAGAACTATGGGATACTGCAGGAGAGCTGCAGATCAAGGGAGGGAAGTGTGCTACTGCATGGAAGCTGGGAAGAGTAGAGACCCAAAGAGCCGTCCCCGCTCTCTGACACCAGAGTGACTGGACATGGAGTAATCCAGATCACCGCTGGATTTACGTCCTTCTGGGGCAGGGTTTCCTTGCCTCTTTTGCTCTTTGCTCCCTTTTGGAATGAGTCGCTGCATGCTGGAAGGACATGATCCATTGCACTGGGTCTCAGAAGAGACTTTGGACTTTGAAACAGTGTTAGACTGTGACAGACTATGTGAACTTCTGAAGTTGGACTGAAGGTATTTTGCATTCTATGACCACAAGCAATGGGTCAGGGAGTGGTGTTTGAGAATGGCCCCTACAGGCTCACGTTTGAATGCATGGCCCCCAGTTGACTGAACTGTTCGGAAAGGATTTGGAGGTGTGGTCTTGTCGGAGGAGGTGGGCTTTGAGGTGTCAAGTCTTGTGCTCTGCCTCCCACTTACCCATAACATGTAAACTGTCAGCTGCGGTTCCAGCACCAAGCATTCCGCATGCCCCCCACCGTCATGACCATGGACTAACCCTCTGGGACTGTAAGCCAGCCCCACAGGTGTTTCCTCACGCAGCCCAGGCTAGATCCTGGCCCCTCAGCTGCTGAGGATGAGCTTGAACTCCTGGCCCTCCAGCCTTTCCTGAGAGTGGTGGGTATGCACCGCCACACCCGGTTTTACGTGGTACTGAGGATGGAGCCCCAGGCTCTGTGCACACCCAGAGACCCTGCCGTCACTGAGGCTCTGCCCAACCTCTTTTTAACCTTTTGTTTGTTTTCTGAGACAGGGTTTCAGTACCTCAGGCTGGCTCGGGACTTAGGAGCCTCCTACCTCAGTTCCCCAGAGTCTGCCACTCCACCCTATGAACCACTGCTTCTGAATGGCTGACAGAAGGGGCTGCTCACCTTGATGAAGGATCTGGCCGCCTTGCGGCAGGCATCGTAGAACTGGCTGAAAGTCAGTGTGTCCCACCTCTTGTCGTTCTTCGAGGCCAGGGCTGGGTGAGCGCCAAATCGCTCAACAGACTCCTGAAACAGCTCAGGAATGGTCATCGGGGTCTCATGGCCTGGCCCATGTCGGGAGAGCCTCAGCAGCACCTCTCCGTCGCAGTGACTGCTCCACAGCTTGAGAGGAGCTGCAAGAGAGAGCCCCAGGTGTTAGCCCAGCAATGGTGGCACACGCCTTGAATCCCAGCACTGGGGAAGCAGAGGCAGGCAAATCTTTGTGAGTTTGAGGCCAGCCTGGTCTACAGAGTGAGTTCCAGTATAGCCAGGGCTATACATGGAAACCCTGTCTCAAAAAATCAACCAAACAAAAGAGTCACAGGTGTGGGTGGTGCTGGGTTGGAGCTAGAGGCTCTGTATACACCGGGCCAATACTCTACAGTCGAACTACAGCCTCGGCCCTCACAGGCATTTTCAAAACAGTTTTGGGGGTTTTGTTTTGGTTATTTTGTTGCTTTTTTTTTTATTTTCTGAGACAGGATTCCTCTGTGCAGCCTTGACTGTCCTGGAACTCGAGGTGAAGGCTAAGCACTTTACACCTGCAGTACCCACTGTGGCCAGCAGAGGACACAGCAAGCATTCTTAACTACTGGGCAGTACCTCCAGCCCCCACAGGGAGTTCCACCCAAACAGGAAGGGGCTGGAGGCTCAGTGGCTAGGTGCAAGCTGCTGCCCTAGTTCACGCCCCTGAAAGCACGAGGGGAGGGAGAGAGCTGGCTCCTGCCAGTGGCCCTCTGGCCTCCACTTGGGTACAGTACAGTGGTATGTATGTCCCACCCTTAAAAAGAGACAAATAAATTTAATTTTTTAAAAAGAGGCCAGGCACAGTGGCTCCTGTTTATCAACTCATTACTGGGGACTACAATCAGGCTCGCTCAGTGAGGGCTTGGTGCGCATGCATTTAGGTCATATGTGCCCAGGTTTTAAAAAACAAAACAAAACAAAAAAACAGGAGCAGTATGGTGTGTCTGTAATTCAAATAGGCAGTCAGGCAAACAGACATAGACAGATAGATATAGATAGATAGACAGACAGACAGATAGATAATAGATAATAGATAGATGACAGAAGACAGACAGACAGACCAGAGAGTGACCGAGGAAGACACTTGTCTCCTGGCCTCCACGCGCACACACATACACACACATACACACACACAGAGTTTGAGGTCATCCTCAGCTTCATAGTGCATTCAAGACCAGCCTGGGTGAAATGAGACATGGTCTCTAAAAGAGGAAACCAAACAACAGCAGGAAGTGACAATGGCTGTATCAGACAGCAGGGTCATGGGATGTGGGTGCACAGTGGTTTGAAGACAGTGAGTTCCCAGCTGTTCCCAACCTTCCTAACCCTGCGACCCTTTAGTACCGTTCCTCCTGTTGTGCTGACCCCAACCACAGTCACTTCTGCTGCTGCTGCATAACT
Source organism: Myodes glareolus (assembly GCF_982192425.1). NCBI lineage: Eukaryota > Metazoa > Chordata > Mammalia > Rodentia > Cricetidae > Myodes > Myodes glareolus. The sequence continues at coordinate 100,820,972 of NC_142033.1, read as the reverse complement.
GTAATTTTATGAATGAATCATAATGTAAAGGTCTGTGTTTTCGTATGGTCTTTGGTGACCCCTGTGAGGAGGTCATTTGACTCTTTGTGACCGACATTGAGGACCATGGTTGAAATTTTGATTGATTGTGGTGTTGTGGGGGGAGATTTAAGGGGTGAATTTTTTTTTTAATTAAAGAGGAATTCCCAGGGCTGGAGAGATGGCTCAGCGGTTAAGAGCACTGAGTCTTCCAGAGGACCCAGGTTCAATTCCCAGCACCCACATGGCAGCTCACAGCTGTCTGTAAGTCCAGTTCCAGGGGATCTGATGCTCTCACACCAATGCACATAAAATAAAGTTATATTTAAAAAATAAAAATAAAAAGGGATTCACAGCTAGGCCAGTCCTCGCACGTGTAGGGTCTTGAGGCAAGGCTGCTCCGTGTGTGTGTGTTGCTCTGTGTGTGTTGGAACTACTTTGCAAGGTGTTCTGGCAAGAAGTGGAGGGCACTGAAGTACTCAGAGAGAGAAACTGGGGTTCAGCCTAAAGGTCAGAAAACAAAGCATTCAGTCACTGGCTCTTACCTTAGTCTGAAAGTAGCGATCCTGCCTCTAGGAATCTCAGAATGAGACTTTTTATAATCCTTCAGTTTTATAATCCTCTCTAGTTCTTGGATTAAAGGCGCGCACCACTGGGATTAAAGGCATGCACCGCTCGGTTTCTATGGCAAACTAGTATGGCTACTGGGATTAAAGGGGTGTGTTGCCAGAGCCTGGTCTGTAAGGCTGACTAGTGGTGCTGTTTTTCTCTCTGATCTTCAGGCAAGCTTTATTTATTAGAATACAAATGAAATACAGGGCACACTGGGAGCAGCACAAGGCTTTCCTGGGTTAAAGGCCGCCCCTGTGACACTCTTTCTGCAGCACCTGCTGGGGGGACCCGAGTTACAATGCCCCAGACAGGACCATGAGGGAGACTTCTCACTCAAACTCTCAAACCGCGCCTCGGTGTGTTTTCCTTCACTATGACAGCACCTCTGAGGCTGGGAGGGTTACAACATCAGCTCACAATCCTGGAGGCCAGGAAGCAGAAAATAAGCCTGTCCCTGGCAGGGACCTTGGACCTGTGATTGGCATGAATGCAAGCAAAACACGAACAACTTAAAGCAAGAACTCCTTTCTTTGTTGCAGGAGGCTTTAAACATGATGTTGGCTCTGTCTTGTGGTTAGAGAGATCACTCTCAGTGAAGGTCTACGTGAGAAAGAGCGGCAGGGCAGCGAGAATTTCAACCTGTGCAGTGTGCAGAGAAAAAGAGCGCCAGGAAACTTGATGCTGCCCTGCAGGCTGGTGATGGAGGGGAGGCTCCCCCCTCCCCCGCACTGGAATGCAAGGGAGGGCATTCAGGGCACAGTCACCCAGCTGAGCTCTAACTCCTGCGGGCATCTATGCTCCTGGAAAGAAATTGAAGGGAAAAACTGCAGCTGCTGTGGTCCGAGGGAGCTGTCCGTCCCAGGCTGGTAGCACAGTGGACACGGTGCTGACTTTGAAAGCACAAAGGATGCAGGAGTGAATGAAGCATGGATTCTGGATTCTTTCTCTGTGGCTTCAGAGGGGTGCTGGTTAGATTTGTGTCAACTGGACACAAGGCAGCACCATCAGAAAGGAGGGAGCCTTGATTGAGAAGATGCCACCTTAAGATTTGGCTCTAGGGTATTTTCTTAATTAGTGATCAATGGGTAAGGCACAGTCCATTGTGGGTGGCGCCATCCCTGGGCTGATGGTCCTGAAAGCAGGCTGAGCAAGCCATGGGGGGCAAGCCAGTTAGCAGCACCCTCCGTGGCCTCTGCAACAGTTGCTGCCTCCAGGTTCCTGTTATGTCTGAGGTTCGGTTCTGACTTCTTGGGTACTTTGAGAATGGCCCCCATAGGCTCATATGCTTGAATACCTGGTCCCTGTTTCTGGTACTGTTTGGGGAGTGGCTAGGTGTGGCCTGGCTGCTGGAAGTGTGTCACTGGGGCAGACTTTGGGATTAAAAAGCCTGTGCTACTTCTGCTTTGCTCTCTGCTTCCTGCCAGTGGCTCCAGACGCGAGCTTTCTGTCCCTGCGGCTTGTGCCGCGCCTCCCACCACATAGACTCTTATTCCTCTGAACTGCAAGCCAAATAAACTCTTCCTTAAGTCGCCTTTGGTTGTGGTGTCATTGCATCACAGAAAGTAACCAATGCACCAAGGATCAGAGCAGCCAGAGATGGGGCCCACCGGCCACAGAGCATCAGCAGAGCGCGGCCATGGACTCCAAGCTGGAGGGGAGTGGCCTGCAGGTATGCGTGTTTATGGACGTGTGTATTGAACAGATTAAAACACACTGCCATGCCCAGAATGTTCATGACTGCGGAAGTAAACCATCCAGAACCTCCAGGAAGTCCCTGAAACTGATTAGATTCACCAATTCCTCCCTCTGTAGGTTGGTTGGTTTTTGTTAAGCTGACACAACCCTAGACATGTCTGGGAAGAGGACTCTGGACTGAGAAAATGCCTCCATCAGACTGGCATGTAGGCAAGTCTGGGTAGCACTTTCTAGGTTGATAACTGATGGGGGAGGGCCCAGGCAATTGGGGGTGGCACCTCCCTGGGCAGGTGTTCCTGAAAACAGACTATAAGCTGTAAGATGAAATAAATCCTTCCTCCCCAAGTTGCTTCAAGTCATGGGGTTTATCCCAGCAACCAAAACCCTAGCTAAGACCCTCGCAGATGTCTATAGTGATGAGGATGGCTGAGAGATGCTGTCAGAGTCTTCCAGCTGCCTGGAGGAGGCTCAGAGCAGCTGAGGCATCTGCAAAGGATGCTCTCCAGCCTGCTGTGGCCTGCAGGCTGTGCAGTGGGCTCCAGGTGCCCAGTTCTGTGAGCTGTCACCCACGCTGGGGTCTCCTCACCCACAGGCCTGTCAGTGACCCCAGGAAAGCTCATGGTCCACCAAGTGGGACTTGGGTGGTGTCTGCACTCGGTCTGCTGTGGGCTCCCTACCTGGTGAGTGTCCCTGTGTGCTGCAGTTCCTCGGGAAAAGTCTCTGGTCACACAAAGAGGGTGAGTAGGTATTTGTTCAGGTTCCCCCAAGAATAGTGTTACATAGCTGACAGTATGTGTATGCGCATGTGTCTGGTCATGTGTGTTTGTATCTGTGTATGTGCTTACGTGTGGATACCTGTATCTGTGTGCGCACATCTGTGTGAATGAGTGTGTGTGTATACAGGTGCACATGTAGGCCAGTGGTCAAGAGCTGTGTCCTCCTCAGTTGCTCTGTACCTTGTATTTTAAGGCAGAGTCTCTCACTGAACCCAAACTCCCTGACTGGTTGGGCTGGAACCAGGGAGCCCCAGGGATCCTCCAGTCTCTGTCTCCCCAGTGCTGGGGTCACAGTCGGGAGCCACCGCATGTGGCTATGGGCTCTGGGTCCAACTCAGGCCCCCATGCTTGTGAAGTCATCTCCCAAGCCCCGAGATGCGTTCTTGCAAGATCAGGACTGGCGGAGAAGGGGTCACAGAAGCTGCCACTCACCCCAATTCTCTGAGAAGGGCTGGTGCAGGGGTAAGCAGAGGTTTGCTCAGGTCCCTGCATAATGACCACAAGTGACTAACACGAATGGCTCCTGGGCTGTCACCCACACCCCGGCACTATCACAGCTCCTCATGGTGGAGATACGTGTGATCCTGCTCACATGCACACACATGCACGCACACAACCTTTTTTCAAATTTTACGTTTAAGAACATTGTGTTTGAATGTATGTCTGTGGCTGATGGCCATGAAGGTGTGGCAAGGGCGTCAGAGAGTTACAGGCAATCCTGAACTACCACACAGATTCTGGGAAGGGAGCCAAAGTCCTCTGAAGAGCAGCCAGGGATCTTACCCACCGAACCCTCTCTTCAGCCCCATATAGCCTTTTTTAAAAAAGTATTTGTGTGAGCAGGGTAGTGGTGGCACACTCCTTTAATCTCAGCATTCAGGAGGCAGAGGCAGGTGGAGTTCTGTGAGTTCAAGGTTGGCTACATGGAGAAACCTTGTCTTGGAAAAAAGGAAAAAAGAAAAAAAGAAAGAAAAAAAAGTATCTGCGTGATTAGTTTTGTCAACTGCCGCTATTTAGAACAGCCTGGTAAACCTCAGTGGGGAGCTGTCCAGACTGCACCTGTGGCACGCCTGGGCTGTGGGTCACCCACCTCAGGTGACCCTCTCCCTCTTCGGCCAGTCTTATCATCACATCAGAAGCTAGATAATACGTAAGTAACAAAGGCCCCTAGGTGTCACCTGTGACCCAAGTGACCAAACTTCAAACTGCCGATTGCTTGCTACTTCATACCCAACCAGAAAGACTGCGCTAGCCCGGCAGGTCAGACAAGCTTGGTTGAGCCCTGCTGACTGAGGCGTCTATCCCCTCCCCAGTGCTCCCTGGCCATCACAGACCTGGGGTGGCATCTATGCCTCTCTCGGGGTCCTCCACCTTCTTTTCTTGAGCCATTGGTGGTTCAGTCTTTCCAGGTCACAAGAAGCGTGCGTCACACGCTGCACAGCTGCTGAGTCAATGAGGGGAATGGATGAACTTTGGCAAGAAGAGCAGAGGAGCAGACCGCTGTCCGCTGTGATGTCTCCAAGTCCCTGGCTCAAGACTGCGTGGTCTCAGCCCGGAACGATTTCTAAGTTGGAAGGTATTCAGTGGTGAGGATCTCACAAACTTCTCCCCTTCTCCTCTCATCCCTCTTCTCTCCTCTCTTTTCCTCAGAATTTTCAATGGACCACCCAGACAGCTTGTAGGGAGTTCAGTCCCTCGGACCAACATGATGGACCAACATGATAGAACAAACTGCCCCAAGTTGTCCTGTGACATCTAACGTGTGCAATGGCGCACGTGTGACACAGGCACACACACTAATAATAAAGTAAGTTGTAAAAGTCTGTTGCCAGGTAGGGGCCCGCTGTGACCACAGCTGTCTGGAAGGCAGTGAGCAGAGTCACAGGCAGCAGGACCTGCTCTTGAACAATAACTATAATTAAAACATTTTAATTCTCCACAAGGTTAGAAATATAAAAAGCTGCCTGGCGGTGGTGGCCCACACCTTTAATCCCAGCACTTGGGAGGCAGAGACAAGTGAATCTCTGTGAGTTCAAGGCCAGTCTGGTCTACAGATGAAAGTTTCAGGACAGCCAGGGCGACACAGAGAGACCCTGTCTCAAAACAAAACAAAACATAGCTCAAGAGCAAGGTTGGTCTGAGGCGATGTTTCTGTGGGTAAATGTGTGCAGTCCAAGCACAAGGACCCGAGTTTGAAACACCAGCAGTCATGCCAAGTCCCAGGTGTGGCTGCATGCATCTGTAACCCCTCTCTGGAGAGGCAGACACAGGGCATTGCTGGAGCTCACTGCCAGCCACCCAATCCACTTAGCAAACTCCCAGTTCTATGAGAGACCCTGTCTCAAAACACAGGGTGAATGGTGCCGGAAGGACGGCAGTCAAGCTGACCTCTGGCTTCTATGCACACATGTACACAGTGGCTTTCAGACACCGCCTGTGTAGTCCCACAGACTTCAGGACAATGCACCCTGCTACAGCACCCACGACAGGGCGGGCGGCCTCTACCTTGCACCCCTACCTTTGACACTGCAGGTCCTGGGTTTGCAGAAGGGCCCAACTGTGCCTGGCTTTTGTGTGTGTCTAGGAACCTAAACTCAAGCCTCATTCCATGAGCAAGTACAGGAGCATCAGAAGTTCAAAGCCATCTTCCCTCTGTGGGGAAAAACTGAACTTCTCTGCCTTCCCTAGTGTGGGTTCTGTTCTGAAATGGTCACGTGCCCTACGTGGGGATCATCTCTGGAACCTTACCAAGCACCATCCTTCACAAGATGCCACTCTGGCCGAGGTGGCCAGGCGTCACAAGTGGAGACATATGGTCACGCAGATATTCCTCCTTGCACAGAGTTGGTCAGCGGCAGGTCACCCCAGAAGCACTGGTCACGCCCTCAGTCTAGCCAGGGTGATGGTGATGGTGGAGGGTGGGACGAGGGTAGATGGGTTTTTCCTGCCCCACAAAGCTTTTACCCCATTCAGGCTTCTGGAACCTTCCTCTCAGGTCACCCCTTGTGACATCACTAGCCATTGTCTCCTGCACCCAGCTGCAGGAGGAAGGTGCTTCCAGGAAAGGGGAAGTGTGGGCTCCCTTTACCCAGCATTCACCCTGCAAGTACTTTCTTATCTATTCACCTAGCCAATCACTCACCCACCCTCTCATTCATGCATTTGTGTTTGTGAGGTTTTTGTTTACGTTTCTTTTTACAGCTCTGGGGCTGGGCATTGTGCCTTACACAGGTTAGAAATATGAATGAAACCAGACAGGCCCATTCAAGTACCTGTTGGGAGTCCTAAAGCAAACACACACACACACACACACACACACACACACACACACACACACCTACCATCGCATCTGGGTGGTGCTTGCACAGAATGAATAAGGCCCAGGCCCACGCCAAGTGTCACATGAATTGGGTGTGGTGGCACACACCTGTACTCCCAACACCAGGGAAGGCAGGAGAATCAGAAGTTCAAGGTCATCCTTGGACACGGAGGGAATTCAAAGGCAGTCCCAGCTAAGTGAGACCCTGCCTCACACAAACAAAACACATTCACACTGTGTAACAAACCCCGTCACTGTTCAGTACTGGAACCTTCCTTCTGGCTCTCCACACTGAAGCTCTGCCCCAGTTCAGTGCTCGGTCCCAAACCCCCACCCTCCGAGGACCCCTCCAAGCACTTCCTGTCTGTGACTGGCTCAAGGAGCCTCCAAGTGGGCCCTGGGGGCCATACCCTCATCTGGGACATTTCTTTGTGTCGTTACTGCTCCTCCTTGTTGGGGTGGGTATTGTCAGATGTCCTCTTGGAGACTGGGGAGCCCACACCCTCCCTCCCTCATCTCTCAGTGAGCATGGACCAGGGCAGCTGCCACGTGGATATGGATATGGAACGTCCCCAAGTCCCTTCTTTTGAAATGCCCAGAAGGGGGACTCAAGATCGCAGGGTCATTCTAAGTTTTTTGACACAGGGTCTCATGTAGGCCGACATGCCCTTAGGACACTGGAGTCCCACAGGCTTTCAGACCAGAACCCAAAACTTTGCCACCAGCCTTGGGGACCAGGGCTTTGGGAGCTCCCTGGCTGGTGGCAGTTAGGCGAAGTCTCCTCTCCTGCACCTGTTCTTGTCCCCCAGAGCTAGCGTCTTGAAAAGGGGCATTGGGCCACATTGCCATCGCGACCCTGGCTCATGGAACGCAGTGATGTCACAAGGGCTGGGCTGCAGAAGGGAATTGTTCCCGAGGACATCCATTCTGGGTGCTTCTTGTCTCTGTGGCTAAAGCGGGAGGTGGTGAGAGAGTTGGACGGGGGTCACCACTGTCCTGCCGATGAGAAGGCAGTGAGGCCTGTGGGGAGAGGGAAGGCTGAAGGTCCAGGAGTCCCAGCCTCTCTCGGGAAGCACCTGGCAGCAGTCCTAGGCACCGAAGGTTCTGAGAAACCCCATTCTTGCCGCCTCCTTCCTTCCCCAGGGTCTCCCGTAGCTACTCACCTGAGGATCTGAGTTCAGTCCCCACCCCCGGGTAAAAGCCGAGTGTGCAGCACACCCCTGAGAGAGGAGGAGCCCTAGTTCTCACTAGCAGCCAGCCGACAACAGGCTTGGGTCGGGGGCATGGTGGGGGACCGACGATGTGGCTGAGGAAGACACACGCCTACAACCTCTGGCTGCAACACGCCTGCACACACCACCCACGCAGGAAATGCCCTCGCTAACACCCAGTTTGTTTCGTCTCCTGTGCCAACACCCACAGCTGGTCTGCAGGTTCCTTTCTTTGCCGGGCCAACTCTGCTACTGTCTACTTAACTCTGTGAGGGGCAGGACCTCTGCTGTGTACACCTGACCCCCCCAAACCGACTCCTGTCACCTGGTCCCTGTCAAGAGGATGTCTGACCCTAAGGAACAAGGTGACCCAGAGGGTGGCCATCCCGTCCAGGCAGCAAAAGCCATTCTGAAGACCAAAATTTACAGCAAAATGATGAAGTCATACAGATCTCGAGACTCAGAGACAAAGGCCCCAGGTGGGAGGCCTGCTACCTCGTGTGCTGGGAGAGGGTGGCAGGGCCAGCACGGGGTCCCTGGGAGTCCTCTCACTCTGGCACACTTCCTGGTGGGACAGGGAGCAGAGGTCCGAGGGTGGGTGGACCTTGTGAAGGGGGCAGCTGTACCGGGGAAGGATGGTATCTGTGGCCAGGTTACCAACTATCCAGACCTTGTCGACCTGTGATCGTAGTCGCGGGACTCCATGTCCTCCTTTCTGTGGGTCAGGGGACAGGGAACATCAACTCTCCTGTCTTTTGGCCTGTCCTCTTGGAGACAGTGACCCCTGACCTCTATGGTCCAACCTTCACGGGGTGGGGGGAGGAATGACCTCTGACCCCATGCCCTCTTGTGCTGGGGACAGTGACCACCATCCCTCCTCCCGTCCCATGGAGTGATCTCTGACCCTGCCACAGGTAGCTGCTACTGGACAGCAGAGCGCGATGGCGAGGTAAAGCTGCGCATGGGCAAGAATGTGGAGAATGAGCCTCCGGTCACCGTGCCCGACCTAATCATGAGCGCTGCCACCAAGTACTCGCACTACCTGGCGATAGGCACCAAGTACAAGAAGAACTGGCAGCTGCTCACCTACATCGAATACTACGAGGCCTGCCGACGGGCAGCCAAGGCCTTCCTCAAGGTACTGCGCCTGCGCGTGCGCACCCCACCTGCGCCGCCGGCGGCATGGGGCCGCGTGAGGTGGCTACTGTCACCCTCTACTTCCGGTTGCTCATTCACGCCACTGAGGGTCACACCTGCCATTAGTCACGTGGATTATTTGCCACTCTCTACCTCAGTTTCCTCACATACAAGAGTCATTCTGCATAGCTGACGTGCATTAATGTGAGTGCATAGAGCTGGAGGGTAATTTTCCAAGTTTCTGTATTACATGTATTTTGTGTCTTTTAATCTTACAAGTGTATAAAATGCAGAGCTTTATCAGGTATGCCACATGTATACTGCCATATCATATGGCTAAATATATTCATATAAATATTGAAATCTAGCATGTGATACTCATAAATATGAGAACTTTCACACAGGGCATATGTGTTGTGTGTATAGTGTATGCCTTCCTACATGTAATATAGAGAAATAGGGACTGGAATTGTGGCTTAGCGGTAGCGCACGGGCTGCTGTTGAAGAGGACCAGGGTTCAGTTCCCAGCCTCCACGTAGTGGCTCCCAACTGTCTGTCGCTCCAGCTCCAGGGACCCAGATGCCCCTTCTCACCTCTGTGGGTGCACACGGCATACAGGCACAAATGCAGGCAAACACCCACTTATGTCTTTTAAGAAAGAATGATTGCTGTTAAAAACTCTCCGTCAACGCATGATTGAACGTGTCTTATGTGTTTTGCCAGCACAGCCATCTCCTTGCCCCGTCTTTCTGGCTACCTGGTGTTGCGATGGCATCTTTGTTAATTTCCACTGGAAGTTACCATTCCACCCTCTGGCGTTTGTTGAGTAAATGATTTTAAAAACGTCCACCCTTCAGAATGGGGAAGGACACAAAACCTGAAGTGACCTTCCCGGTCAGACTGGTAAATAAGGTCAGGATGGGGGATCTGGAGCCTGACCAAGAAAGAGCAGGAGTTAGGGTGGATTTTTAAAGCGTGATAGCCAAGGAGGGTTTCACTGACAGTAAAATTTCAACCAAGTGGGGGAAGCAGCTATCGGGAAATCTAGGGAGGAACATACCAAGCCAAGGGCACACAGCATGCAAAGGCCCTGGACCAGAGGCTACATGCTATGCAAAAGATACAGCCTGGTGAGTGGGGAAACATCGGAGATGACAATGAGTAGATGGATGGGTGGGTGGATGGGTGGATGAGTGGATGGATGGATGGATGGATGAGTGGGTGGATGGATGGATGGGTGGGTGGATGGATGGATGGATGGATGTGTGGGTGGATGGACGGATGGATGGGTGGGTGGGTGGGTGGATGGATGAGTGGGTGGGTGGGTGGGTGGATGGATGGGTGGATGGGTGGGTGGATGTGTGGATGGATGGGTGGATGGATGGACGGACGGATGAACGGATGGATGGGTGGATGGGTGGGTGGACAAACAGGTACAGAAGAGTGTGGTGGAGATGCCCTGCTTAGCATTACTACTATATGGCACCTGGAGCTAGAGAACAAATGGTCCAGAGAAGGAGACTGAGATTACCAGTTAAAGACTCCTGTGAAGTCAGGGTGAGGATAGCTGAGCTGAGTCTCTCAAAGGTGTCTCCTCTCTCAGGTGGGCCTGGAACGCTTCCATGGCGTGGGTATAATGGGCTTCAATTCCACGGAGTGGGTGATTGCCAGCATTGGAGCCATCATGGCAGGGTAAGGGGCACTCAGCCTGTCCCAGGTGCAAGTCAATTCTTGACAGGGTTTGTCAATGACACAGCCCTTAGTATGCTCATTCTCCCTTCCAGACATTCTCTTCCCCCATCAAACTCATATACACCCTCTGGAGCCCAACATTCACGCCCCCTCCTCTAGATATACTTCCTTAGTTCTTTCAATATCCTAGCACTGAGCCATCCCTGAGCTCACATGGAACATTAGTGGAAGCTTTGAAAGGGGTTACCCTGAACCCCACCTTCCAAGGAGGTATGAAAGCCCCCAAGAACCACACAGTTCCCCAAAGCCTCCACTCACGAGGTCTGCACCCCTGAATTCTGCTTCCAGCGGCATCTCTGTGGGCATCCTGTGCAGCAACTCGCCCAAAGCCTGCCAGGTCATCGCTGAAGCCGCAGAGATGGACATCTTCGTGGTGGACAATGACAAACAGCTCCAGAAAGTTAACCAGGTGAGAGCCTCTGGGGTGCTCTCAATGAAAGGACAGGCATCGGCATAAGACACCCCAAAACCGAGTTCTCAACAGAGAGGATATTTATTTGCCCAGGAGGACAGAAGGCAGGGAAAGTGACAAAGAGAAAGAAGGCAGGGGAAGGAAGCAGGAAGAGTGGCAGGGTATTTGTCCCGGCCGGAGGACAAAGGACAGAACTGCCTCTGGATACAGGAGACAGATGTGGCCAATAGGAAAATTGCGGTTTATAAAGGTAAAACAGGAAACTCTGATAGGAAGAGGTGTTTAATTTTAATTGGCCATGTTAATTAGGTGAGGTTCTGACTGATGGACTTCTATACTTTGATAGCTGGACCTTGATAGTCAGTCACAGTAGGAGAAAGTGGGCAAATGAGGGAGCAGATCTTGGCGTGTAGCTTTAGCAATGCAATCTAATGATTTCTAGCAAGGCAGAGGGAGTGGGGGAGAAAGGCCAGGCCTGCCAGAGCCACATGTTTGAGTGAACTCGTGCCCCTTCACTCAGGTATGTAGATCTGGGGACTCTCTTGGGCAGTCCGTGGGGTCTGAGACCCCAGATGGCCATGCCTGCATCCTGCACACAGCAAGATAAGTAAATTTTAAAAATTCTATGGTTGGAGAGCAATAGAGGAAAACACCAATGCCATGCATGTGTGAGCATGCGCGTTCGTGCATGTGTATACACACACACACACACACACACACACAGAGAGAGAGAGAGAGAGAGAGAGAGAGAGAGTCAGAAATGAAATAAAATAGAAACGAATGGTAAGAAACCGGGTTGGTGGCGTGTCTCAGCAGTGGGGCCTGCTTGGCATATGTGAGGCTCCGCACCATAAACTAGAAAGTCAGCTGAGGCAGGGGTCTAGGAGCTGGCTCAGAAGCAGGTGCACTGCAGCATTCTGCTGGCTGCACCTGCAGAGGACCCCAGTTCGGTTCTCGTCAAACACACAGTGGCTCGGGACCACCTACTGTAGCTCCAGTTCCAGGGATCTGACGCCCCCTTTGGACCTCCACTTTGCACATGAGCAATGCAGATGTACATATACATACACATGATAAAACTAGGAAGTTTTATCATATGTCACCACCGGGACTGAGCTCAGTGGGCAGAGCTCACCTGGCATGGATGAGGCTCTGGGTTCCATGCCCAGCACCATGGAAACCGTCCATGGTAGTAAGAGCAGTCAGGATTTCAAGATCACTTTCCATTATTACATAGTGAGTTTGAGTCCAGCCTGAGCTACAGGCATCCCCACCACTTCTGGTGTTGACCCCACGGTGTCCTGCAGATCCAGGGCTACCTGAAGCATCTCAAGGCCATTGTACAATACAGAGAAGACATCCAGGAAGTACAGCCGAATCTATACTCGGTATGCTTAGACAGGGACGTCAGAGGTGGAAAGCCAGCCACAGGCCCAGACAGAGAGGCCAAGCCTGGTGCTGGGTGACATTGAGAGTCCAGTAAAGCCAAAGTGGGATTCTTTCTTTCTTCCTTCCTTCCTTTCTTCTTCCTTCCTTCCTTTCTTTCTTTTTTTAATTTCCCCACCCCAAGTGGGATTGGATTCTTTAAGTGTGTGTTCTTACATGTCTGGCACTATGTTCTCGTAGTTCCTCCATTTTGGAACATGTATCAAATGGCTTTCCTTTTCCTGATATTCCAGTGTACAAATGGAGCTGAGGTGGCTGGGCTGGGCTGGGCAGGTCTCTGGGCTAGCCTCGACTTCCCCAAAGCCCATTGATTAGCCTTTCTACAGTGGAAAGGCTTCCTGGACCTCGCAGATGGCATCTCGGATGAAAAACTGGACCATATCATCGACTCACAGAAGCCTAACCAGTGCTGTGCTTTGGTGTACAACCAGGGCACTGTAGGGGCCCCAAAGGTCATGATGCTCAGCCACGACAATGTGAGTGATGCTCCCCAAGGGACAGGAAGGATCGGCCCAGCGTGGTGGCTCTTGGAACTAAGGACCCAGGCCTGACTTAGAGAAGTGCCTTTCAGATCACATGGACCACAGCAGCTACCGTTCAGAGCCTGGGGTACAAGTGTCCACCTGATGGTCAGGAGGTCCTTGTGAGCTACCTGCCGCTCTGCTATGCTGGGGTCCAGATCTTGGATGTGTGGGTGGCCATCTCCGTGGCTGGAACAGTCTACTTCCCCTCATCCGAGGCAGGGAAGTGGAATGGGCCACCACGAGCCCCTGGCACGGTGAGCTCTGGGGGTGAGAGCAGCAAAGGACCGGGGGGGGGGGGGGGGAGCTAGGGATCCTTTGCCATCTCTGGGCCAGCTGAGGCAGGTATGAGCATGGGGCAAACCAACAAGAGCTGGTGCAGCCTCTGTCCTCCCAGTTTCTGGCCCTCTTTTTCTTCTCTCCCTCATTCGGGACAGGGGCCTCTGTGGCCTGATGCTGCCTGTCACCTGTGCTGTCCTTGGCCCCATCCTGGCCCCCACGCTGAAGCTTGACCCTTGTGTGCGTGAGGGTCCCCCAGCGCCCCATCCCGTCCCATCCAGGGCTTCCTGACAGAGATGCTCCGCGAGGTCCAGCCCACCACGTTCTGCGGCATCCCGTGGGTGTGGGACCGTATGTTGGACAACCTGAAGACCAAACACCTGGACTCCACCGCCTTCCGCAGGAAGATCGACCGCTGGGCCATGCGTGTGGGACTCAGCACCAACAGGAGGCGGCTGCAAGGGTACAGCGGGCGTTGGGGGCGGGGAGGACGGAGACCGGGGGTGGGGCAGCGATCACACCGTGGCCATGGCTCCGCTTCTAAAGGCAGATCCACCAGCCACTGTGTTTTGGCCTGGCCAAGAGGGTGACCTTCGACCCTGCCAGGAAGTTCCTGGGTCTCAACCATTGCCAGCAGTTCCTGAACTTCGGCCTGGGGCTGTCGAAGGCCACGGTGGACTTCTTCCTTAGCCTGGACATCCCCGTTTTTCAGCTGTACGGCATGACCGAGTCCAGCGGACTTCACTCTCTGTCCAGCTACCAGGCCTTCCGGCTCCCGAGGTGGGTCGGGTGGGGGGCTCTGTCTCCTCCCCACCCCTCGGGACAGCAGCTGGTCAGGGGTCCCCGGGACCCAGGCTACCCCTGAGCGTCCCTTCACCTTTCTTCTGGACGTTTCTCTCTGCGGTGAGGGGCAGAGGTGAGAGGAGGTGGAATCCAGGTCCCTCTGAGTACCAAGCAGATGCTGGGAAGGGCAACCTCCCTCAGAGCAAGCCTGGCAACAGAGTGGGAGATGGGGCCTCTGTACACATTGCTTCGGGTTGTGCATGAGGCAAGACACATTAGTTTTGAAGGGTTTCTCTGTGTAGCTTTGGAGCCTGTCCTGGAACTCGCTTTGTAGACCAGGCTGTCCTTGAACTCAGAGATCTGCCTTCCTCTGTCTCTAAGTCGAGGGATGGAAGGTGTGTGCCACCAAAACCCACCCCTTCCCTGGCTTTGTTGCATTTTGTTTTCTGAGACTGGATCTTCCTGCACAGTTATGGTTAGTCTCACACTTACAGTAAACTTTACTGCTTCAACTTCCCAAGCACTGTGATGACAGGTGCCATCACATCCAGCTTTGGGCTGAATCCTAAAACAGCAAACCCATTCTGATTGGTTGTTTAGGATGCCCCTAGTGGAGAGAGGTGGATGAACAGCCTACCTGGCCTCTGTCTGATCCTGAGGAGGCAGGGGGACATTTGGTTGTATGTCCTGACTGCACTTTGGTGCCTTAACCTTAATTATTTCATATTTTTCTGCACTGTTTTGTTTAGACTGAGACAGTAAAGGAGTAGGAGAGGAAGAGACGGGGAGGCTCTAGGGATAACATGTCCTGGTGGGGGAGCATGCCATCCCTGCTATCCCCTCCACACCCACAGCTGTGGGAAGGCACTGCCCAACTGTCACACAAAGGTGGAAAAAGAGAACCACGAAGGCATCGGGAGGTTGTGTCTGTGGGGCCGAAACATCTTCATGGGGTACCTCAACGACAAGGAAAGTACAGAGAAGAAAATGGACAACCAGGGCTGGCTACACACAAACGACCTGGGCTTCTTGGATGTCGACAAGTTTCTCTATGTCACGGGGAACAACAACGGTGAGGAACATGGCACAGAGGTGCAGACTGCATACGACGCAAGGAAGAACAGCTGGCCCCACTCCCTCCAGGAGGGGATGTCAGGGGATGTCCCCCACGACAGCCCCCAGAAACCATTCCATGTGCCTTCTCATTCCTGCCACAGATACAATCACACTGAGCTCGGGCGAAGTGGTCAACCCGCATCCCATTGAGGAGCGAGTGAAGATGCGCATCCCCATTGTGCGCTACGTGATGCTGGTGGGCCAGGATGCCCCATACCTGTGTGCCCTCCTCACATTAAAGGTACCCAGTGGCTCCCCCAGAGCAAGGCTCTGACAGTACCGAATGAGATGGGCTAGATGGGAGTCATTCAGCTCCTCAGTCACCACTTTAGTGACTAAATACCTAACCAGAGCATTGAAGGGCAAGGGGAGACAGCCCATGGATAAGCCGAGTACTGTGTGAGCCTGGGCATGCTGGAGCACTCTGTACGGTCCAGTGCTGGGGACACCGGTGAGTCTGCAGGCCAGTGAGAGACCATGTCTCAAACTAAAAAAGGACAGTGCCAGAGGAATGCACTGATGCTGCCCTCTGAATTTCATGCACGCGCATGCACGCGCGCACACACAATTTTGTTTTGGTTTTAGTTTTCAAGAAAGGGTTTTTCTGTGTAGCCCAGGCTGTCCTGGAACTCACTCTGTAGACCAGGCTGACCTCGAACACGGAGATTCGCCTGCCTCTGCCTCCTGAGTTCTAGGATTAAAGGTGTGCACCACCATCGTCTGGCTTAATTTTTAAAAATTTTTTTATTATGAGTGTCTGTGTTCATGTACCACAGCACCTGTGTAGAATGCATTCTCTCCTCCCACCGGTACACAGTCCCAGAGATGGAACCCACTGCCTTGGTCTCACAGGGCCTTCACCCACTGAGTCACCCCAGGGACCCCTGTCCACATTCAGAACGTGCCTTTTCATCTCAGTTATGCTGGAAACCCAGACACAACTCCAGTGGTGTGTTGTCATAGTGACTGCAGATCCTGTTCCATCAACACTGAACATTTACCCTTTAGCAGCTTTCATGAGGAGTTGTGGGTTCTGTGGAGAGGTGCAGAGTGCTTGAGAGCAGAGAAGAATCTAGAATATTCCCTGTAGACCAGTGTCCCTCAAAGCATGAATATAGGGCCATTGGCATCAAGGCACCAAGTTGAGGATATCAACCACAGCCTGGCTGAGGAAGGTGGGCTGCACTTGAGAGCTCTCAGTGGGTAAGGATGCTCGCTGCCAAGCCTGATGACTTGAGTTCGATCCCCAGGACCCACACGGTGGAAGGCAAGAACTGACTCCCAGATGCCTCTGTAAGCTTGCATGACCTCTGAGCTGCATGCTCTGCCCCTTCCTAGTGGGTTCGGCGGGACTTTCTGACGCACTGGCTGCAGCCTGAAGGACGCGCGTACCATGGGAATGGGCCCGGAAGGATGCTCACAGAACACCAACTCTGCCCACCTGCCTTCTCAGTGTCAGATCAATCCGGAGACTGGAGAGGCTCGGGGTGCCCTGACCAGCGAGGCCGTGGCCTGCTGCCGGAAGCTGCGGAGCCAGTCCACCTGGTTGACAGATATCCTAGAAAACCGTGACCCCTTGGTCACAGAGTTCATCAACCAGGGCATCCAGGACGTGAATGCGGAGGCACCCTCGGCGGGCGCCAAGATCATTAACTGGGTCATTCTAGACAGCGATTTCTCTGTTGGCGGTGGGGAGCTCGGTGAGTGAATGGCAGGCATGGGTGGGTCATGGACTCGCTCAGCCTCCTAGCCCCAGGCTTCCACTGAGTATGGGAATGGTCTGTGGTCATGTGGCTCGAGCTGAGTTTTCCAACAAAACACATTTAAAACAAGTGTGGTGGTACACACCTAGGAGCCGGGCACTTGCAAGCCGGGCAGGAGAATCTAGAGTTCAGGGGCTGCCCAGGGTAGAACAAGAGTGAGAGACTGTCTCACTGGGGCTGGGGAGATGGCTCAGTTTGTAAGGGTGCTGACTGCACAACCATGAAGACCTGAGTTTGAGTCCCCAGAAGCCATTTACAAGCAAACAACAAACCAGGGGCATGCTGTTTGACTTTTAAAATTACTTTTATTTTTACGTGTGTAAATGTATGAATGATCTACCATGTTTGTCCTGTGCCCACAGAGGCAAGACAAGGGCATCAGATTCCCTGGAACTGGAGTCAAAAGTGGTTGTGAGGCACCATGTGGGTGCTGGGAACCGAACCCAGGTCCTCTGCAGGAGCAGCCGGTGCTCTAACCACTGAGTTTTCTCCCAGGGCTGGGGAGGCTGAGACTGGAGAATCCCTAGCTCTCCCTGAACCATCATCTTAGCCTACTTGGTCAGCACCAGGTCAAAGAATGAGACTGGTTCCAAAAACTGGGGGTGGGGCTAGAAGTAGAGGTACACACCTTTAACCTAGCACTCAGGAGGCAGAGGTAGGCAGGCAGATCTCTGTGAATTCAAAGCCAGCCTTTGAATAGACTATATAGGTATATAGACTATACAGGTCTATAGTGTGAGTTCTAGGACAGCCAGGGCCTTGGGAAAAAAACCAAACCAAACCAAACCCATTGGGAGCTCAGGAGATGCTAGCTAGGTGGGCTAAGGGAGCTGGTGCATGAGGACCACATGGGCTCACGTAAAAACGGGTGCTGTGGGGACAGAGACAGGAGGATCCCTGGGGTTTGCTGCCAACCAGCTTAGCTCAGGGTTGAGCAAGAGCCCTTCTGAGAGTGATGGAGCATGACATCTGACACCCTCCTGGGCCGGATAAGCACACACTCCCACATCTGGAACCAGATGGCTCAGAGGTTAAAAGGATCTGCTGCTCTTGGAGAAGATCCAAGTTCAGTTCCCAGTGGCTACACACACACTGGGCAGCTCACAACCACCTGCTAACCCCAACTCCAGGGATCTGACGCCCACTTGTGGCCTCCATATGCACACACAGGGATACAAACTGTAATATAAACCTTTAAAAACACCTCCAACACTCAATCCCTGCTTGTACAAAATGCAGTGTGCTGATCCCAATCCCAACACCTTCATCACAAATGAAGATGGGTCAACTCCAGACATAATTCCTGACTTTCTTGAGGGTGCAGAGGCAGCATCTGAGTGTTGGAGGACTTTGGGCTGGGCCCACAAAATACTGCGCAAGGCTGTTTGGGTCACGGGTCCCTGGGGTGGCGTCTCTATGCCTGTTTTAACCACTGGCCCATAACTGAAGGAAAGGACTCACGAAGTGCCTTAAAGTGGGTTTCTACTCTCCAGTTCGCTCTCCTACCCCAGTTCCCATGCACCCCTAACATGCACATGGCTCAGGCTTCTGTGAAGAACAAGGGGTAGAATACGAGGAGGCTCTCACAGCCTTGCTTTCATCACAGGGCCCTTGTCCAAAATGAACAGGCACATTGTGGCGAAGATATACCAGGAGGACATCCAGAAATTATATGAGACGAGCACCTAGCAGTCCTGTGCACCCCGTCTTCACGCAGGTGCTGGTAGTTCGTGGTTTTCATTCTGCCTATTAAGGGACAATTTCTACAGTGGGGGACGTGCTCTGGATGAGGGCCTGAGCAGAAGGCATATCCTGCCCTCTAGTGTTGGAACCAATTGTAAAGGAATAATTAAATGTGTTCGGTGAAGTGGTGGCTCTCACCCAGGGGTGATTTTGTCAGGGGACACTGTGTGACATCTAACTGTCATGACTGGTGTGAAGTGGGTGGAAGTCTGGGACACTGCCCAGCGCTCAGCAGGGCCCAGAGGCCACTCAGATGCTTGGGTAACATCCTAAATTGTAGTGACTTCTGACCCAGGGATCATGTTGACACCTCAAGCAAAACTCCCAAAACTGAAATGGCTCCCACCCTAGACTTTATTTTTACTTTGAAAACTACACTCTTTTATTCCCTTGGTTGTAGTCTGGAGCCCAGGCCCTTACACTAGGATAGTTCTCAGTCAGGCCTCCAACCCCTCATTGGGGATCCTAGGCGGGAGCTCCATCCTGACCACGCCCCCAGCCCCTCACTGGGTATTCTAGACTGGTGATTTTGAGTTACAAAGTGTTGTGAGCTGCCATGTGGTGCTGGAAAATGAATGTGGGTCCTCTGCAAGAGCAGCAAATGCTCCTAACTACTGAGCCGCTTCTCCTAATCCACTTATACACTATACTAAATGAGTTGAGGAATTTCTGAGACCTACAGTTACAATTTTTCTTAGAGACAGAGCAAATGCTTCCAGCAGGTGCAATTCCAGCAAAGGGACCTGACAGCAGCCCTTGGGCATGAAGTTTAGGGGGCAGGTTCAGGAGATCTCATGCTATCTTCATCAGAACCACCTGGGTCCGCCAACCCCCAATCCATGCTCTCAACACCTCAAACTACATTAATAAGCTTAAATTCTTGGGTTTTTGGTTTTCCGAGACAGGGTTTCTATGTAGTCCTGGATGCCCTGGAATTCACTATGTAGATCAGACTGGCCTCTGTCTCACTAGTGCTGGGATTAAAGGCGTGTGATGTGTTCAAGACAGCATGTGCTGAAGTAGTCCTGGAACACATGGCTGAACAAGTTCTGATGGGAGCTAGGGACGTCCTATGAGCTGGGGCAGTCCGTGCACACAATTTACAACAGAGGAAATGGAACACATTTCCTGGTGTCTTGTAAGTCTTATTAAAATGTAGGAAGAAATGACACTCAGAAGG
Organism: Myodes glareolus; assembly: GCF_982192425.1. Classification (NCBI taxonomy): domain Eukaryota; kingdom Metazoa; phylum Chordata; class Mammalia; order Rodentia; family Cricetidae; genus Myodes; species Myodes glareolus. Next base: position 100,801,209 of record NC_142033.1, on the reverse strand, counting down.
TTCTGGAAGAAACAAGTTTCCTGAGGCCCCATCCACACATGGCGTATGCAGTCACGATGGCTGGGAGGGTGGCAAGTCAGCAGAGACAGCTTGGAATGGGCACCCATGCTGGAGTGGGCTCACAGGTGACAGTCCAAGTATCCTCAGCAATCTCCCTGACTCTCTAAGCTAGCTGATGTCTTTGGTCCATCATGGGGACCCTATCTGGAGTGAATTCACATTCAGTTACCCAGGAAGTTGTGACAACAAAGTGCCCAGCTCGGGTTTCTGGCTCCCAGCCTGACTTATAACTTGGAAGACACTTCATCCTCAAGAGAAAAAAAAAAGAACAACAAAAAACCCCTGAGTATGGGTAGTTCTTGTACCTGTCTGGAGGTGGAGATGGTGATCTAGACAATTCTGGCAGTCCAGACCAGCATTAGCAGGAAGGGACACCTGTGTGAGACAGACTAGTGGTTCATGGTAAAGTTTCGAGGCGAGGTTTTGGTATGGTCCTGTAGCTGTGTCATAAGTAGGGGACATTAGCAAGAACACACATGAGAAAGAATATGGTGAGTTCAGGGGAGGGGATGACCTCCAGGATAGCAATCATGTTCACATGAGAACATCATTGACCCCTCAAGGGATAACATCACCACCACTGGGACATCAGCTGAGTAAGTACTACCACAGGCTGCTGCTCAATGCAGGGCAGAGTGCTCAGCTAGTGCAGAGTCCTGGGCTCCCATCCTCAGTACCATACAGACCAGTGTGGGGGTGCACACCTGCCAGTCCAGCATTCAGGAGCAAGAGGCAGGAGGATCAGGAGTTCTGTAACAAAAATGGCTGATGGGTCAAGCAGGAGCTAGAGTGTGAAGAGGGCCATGCTGCAGCTTGAACATGGTCTGTCCTCAGCAGCACTCTCAGAGCTTGGCTCTCCATGGCTGTTGGGAGGGCTTGGGGATTCTGGGTGTACAGCCCTCAGAGGTGACTTCCTTCTTTCCTCTTGGGAACATGTTATGAGAGCTCAGACCTCTCTCTTGATGCGCGCACCAACTCTTCAGGCACTCATAGAACGTACATAAAGACTTTGCCAGAAGACAAGCTGATGTAGCGGCCTGACTGGAACTCACTTTCGGAACTGCAAGCCACACAAATCTTTTCTTCTTTACAAATTACCCAGTCTCAGGTAATTTGTTATAGCCACAGACAGTATTATTCAGTGATCCAGATTCCCAACAAACTTTGCTAAGTCCAAGTTTAGTAAATTCAAACTTTATGTGCATACATGTCTTTAATAAAAACAGTGCACATGTATGCTTGTGGAGACCAGAGAGCAAACTTTTGTTCTCATTTGGGATCTGTCTCATCTTTTTAAAATACAACAGGGTCTCTCACTGAACTCACTGGCTGTCAGTGAGCCCCAGAGAGCCTCCTCTTGCTGCCTTGTTTGGGGATGGGGGTGGAGAGGGCTCAGTGCTGGTGAGTGCTTGCTGCCCTCCCACAATCACACTACACAGTTCACAAGGACCTGCAGCTCTAGTCCCAGGGGACCCAACACCAGCATTTCCCAACACACACACTGTTACACATTGACTGTGGATTCTGAAATGGAACCCAGGTTCCCAGGCTTATACAGTGATTTTTTTTTTCTAAATGTCTCCCAGCTCTTATATTTTTTGAGTCGCCCATGGATCTCCCTGCAGAGACACAGGGCTCCTGTCCCCTGGGGTAGACAGCAAACATCAGTGAGTGAGCACAGGTCTGACAGCACACCAACAGCTTTCTGGAACCATGTCTGGCAGGCTGTATCTTGATAAAGTGGTTTGGGAAGGTAGTGTCAAGCCCTAGGGGCCAGAGAAGAGTCCACTTTCACTGCTGAGCATGAATCCCCAGCTACTACCTGCTAATAGGACTCCAGAGGTGGCTGCCCCATGGGCATGGTGGCCAAGGATTTGGGTTTGTGTATGCTACCCATATCCAAAGTCTGTGAAGACAGGTCCTGCGAGGGTAACACCAGAGGTTCACAGGTTCTACCAAGGTGCAGGAACATGGGAGTCCCTGCAAAAGGAGCCCTCCTTCCACTCTACTCCCACCCTTCTGTCGACCCACCCACCCCTCTGCAACTCCAAACTCCAAGCCTGTAACCAGCCTTCAATACCTGTTCCCAAGGGAAAAGCACAACTGCCCCCCCACCCCGCCGCCAGGCTCCTAGTGTGGCTCTTTCCAGTGCTGATTGAATCAAAGGTGGGCCACCCACTACTCCCATCTCACTTTATTTTCTATAAAACTCCTCCATAATTTCACAATTTAACAAAAAGTTTAAAATGCGGGACAAACAGCCCTGCAGCTCATTACAAATACGGCTCTCTTTGTCCCTCTGTCCAGGGCTCGTCTGGGCCAGTGACATGTCTATTCCTGGAGACATGTCTTGTGAAGCCCTGGGGAGGAACAGGTATCCAATACCTTTGCACCCAGTGTGGTGAGCTGGTTCAGGAGGCTGCAGCACAGGGACACGGGAGGGGGGTGGTCCTGGTGCCACCCCTTCCTATGGACCAGTCCCTAGAGCCCTCAGGGCTCTGGGTGCAAGCTGCTTCTTTAGGCTTCCAGACAGCCAGTATGGGCCCCAGAGTGGCTCTGGAGGACAGTGGTGTGGCCTTCTGGCCAGAGGAGGTAACTGAGATGGGTGGATGCTTCCAGGAGGGCCCCAGAAGCATCTGGAAGGGCTGGACACCGAGGCCCAGGGTAGCAAGAGGGTTGGGCCACTGGTGACCGCAAGAGGAAGAATGGTACCCTGGGCTGAGGCTGTTTGGGACCCTGGCACATTCCCTGTGGATGCCGACGGCTGCCACAATGCCAGGGCCTTCTGACCAAAGGCTTGGAGGCTGCAGAACGCCTGGTGGAGAGTACTGTCGGCCTATTTGGAAAGAGATGTGGAGCCCAAGCCCTGTTTCCTCGCTGGAGGGAGTCAGAAAGGGGCGGGGGGGGGGGGGGCGGCTCTCCTTTTCCTGGGGGTAAGGGAAGCCTTAGAGGCTGGGGTGTTCCTGACAGGGAGAGGGAGCTGGGAGGCCAGGCCTCCAGGGGTGAACCCACATTGGGGAGGAAGCAACATCAGAGAGGCAACTGTGAGCCAGCTTGAGCTCTGGCCACTTTCAAACACCTTGGGGCACAAACACTGACAACAATTGGAGTTGGGGTTGGGGTGGTACTCCAGGCTCAGGCATGGGAAAGGGGCTGGCCCGGCTCTCGGCAGTTTCTAGGACATAAGCCCAAAGCCTCTCAAGGCCCACTGTGGAGACAGAGGCCATCTGGCTGGGGACAGAGGCAGTCTGGGGCTGGGCCCGCCTCGCACACACCATCCTATCATATTTGGCAAAAGCTCGTTTTCAAAGTTCAAAGACTTGATCAGTGAGAGAACAGAGGAGGTGGCCCGTGGGAAATGGTGGCCCAGACGTGCCAGCATGGCCAGCCTTGGAACTGTGGGTGCTTGGCTGGCACATGGCTACAGAGGTGGCCCTTGGGAGCCCAAGACTGGTGCCCACCGTAGTGTTCACTGGCCTGGAGCCAGGAGAGGCAGTGCCATCCTGGGATCTAGAGGGGAGATCCTCCATGCCTCCAGCAGGGGGTGGCATGAGCCTCCCCAGCTGCTGGACACACTTGGAGCACACAAATACACAAGGCTGGCAGGACACCAAGCACAGGGCCTGCCAGGCAGGGCCATGTGTCCATGGCCAGTCTTGACCATGCTGACAGACCCTCAAGTCTAGGAAGCAGGTCACAGAGGGAGGTCTGTGAGCTGCATGGAAGACTGTGGCCATCCTGGCCACTCAGAGAGGCCCAGGCCCTGCTACTCAGCCCCACCCACAGTGGATAACTGGCAGAATGAACAAGGGGATGCAAGCCACATGTGTCCTGTGTCACCCCCTCCTGTGGAAGTGTGGCCCACAGCCCCTTTAACACCAACCACTGAGGGGCACCAGGGCACCATGGAGAGCTGGGGGTGGTACCGGGAACGGAGCCATGGCGGGCCAGCCCTCATGCCCAGCCCCTCCCGTGCCCATGCCCACCGTGGCTCCACAGTGGTGGCCGGGGTCATGTGGCCACGGCCTCCAGGCAGCTCTGCAGCTTGCGAACGGTGCTCTCGTCCAAGGAGAAAAGGTCAAAGTCGAAGGTGGTGTTGGTGACATTGAAGTGGCCAGTCTCCTCGATCAGGTTGACGATCTGTAAGGTAGGTTTGGTGGACTCAGAGGACAGAGCTGGGTGCCCCATGCCCAGGCCCGGGAGGGGAAGGCGCAGTACCTGCTGCAGCACATTGCGTTCACGCAGAGCCATCAGCCTCCGGTGCAGCTCCACCAGCTCATCTGTGTAAGCCTGGGGAGATGCACGTCAATGGGCGTCAATGGGCTATGGTAACTCAGGTGCAGTACAGCTCCAGGATCACCCGCCCCCACCCTCACAGGCCCAGACACACCCACCTTATCATAGGTAGCCTTCTTCAGAATCTTTTCAGGTTTGCTGCAGGGCTCGGGGCTCCTCCGGCCAGAAACCTGTGGGGACCCCAGACCTGTGAGCTCTAGCACAGCCCCCCCAACTCTCCCAGGATAACCAGAGGGCCCGGCTCAGAGCCTGACTCCACTCACCTTGCTGCTGGGAGGAGGTGGCTTCTGCGGGTGCGGGGGCTCACGGCCAGGCAGGCAGGAGTCAGCACTATTGTCACTTTCACTGTCACTGAAGCTTAGCCTAAGAGAAGACAGGGTGCTGTCAGAGCCAACTCATGCTATACTACACTGGTAGGAACGAAGTGCCCCGTGTTCACACTGCCCTGCCTCCACCCCTGGCTGAGCTCCAGAGCTGTTTGACCTGCCTCTAGCTGCAGAAGACCCCATGCTGACCTTGGAACACGGTAGTGACCAGCTCTGCTGGCAGCCATCCTTAGCAGGGCTATGTGAGGTGAGGGCCAGAGACCCTTGGGGCAAGTCTCAGCCCCTGCTGCATTCCTGCTATAATCCCTCCTGCAAAGCAGGCTGTGCAGACATCACACAGAATGATGTCCGATCTGAGTATCCAAGTGACAGATACCTTAGCCCACAGCAGGCAGTACTGAATTACATGGCACCCTGACTAGAACATGTCCGGTCATCACTCACCGATTAGACTACACTCTCAACCCACTCCTGCTTCCATCCTGTCAGTAACAAGGTATGCAGGAAGTTCCTCAGGGACCCCGGGCAAGCACAGTGGCCACAGTTGTCTCCTGGCACACTCAACAGCACACTTTGATTCCAACAAGCCCAACATTAGTCCTTGCACCATATGGGCTCTGGGATCAAACCCAGGTCCTCAGGCCTGGTGGTAAGTGATTTTACCCACTGAACCATCCACCAGGACGGCATTTCCTCCCTCAGCTCCCAGTCAGTTGGTCCTGCCCAGGGCTCCTGCTCTGAGGCCACAAGTGGGGCTCTAGGCCAGGCTGTTACCAAGCAACCACAGCCTCAGACTCCCCTTTACTTCTGCCTCTTTCTGTGCTCAATAGGTGGCACCTGAGAATGCTGGATCTCAGATCTCTTTAGGGAGCAAGGCAAGACATGGGGCCTTGCCAGCACCCTTGTGTGTGACCCTTTCTTAACAACAGGGACAATTCCAGCTCTGCTGGCTAGCAAGCTCCCTCCCACCCAAGGCCTTCACAAACACCCTGAAGATAATGTCCCTACAGGATAACTATGGCCCCTTTGGAGGGGACTACCTGTGACTCTCAAGAACCCGTTTTCCCCTGTTCTCCCAGGGTCAAGTCCTCTCTGTGAGCAGAGGCCAGATCCTTGTGGGATCTAGGCTTGAATCTCATGGTTCTTGGGTGGCTTACTGTAGAGACGCAAAAAGCTGTAGCCCTGAATGATATGGAAGGAGCTACGGCCAGAATGTGTCAAACTTTCTGGGTCTCTCCACAGTAAACTGCTAGATACACTAACCTAAAGCAGGGCCACTGGGGCCCTGGGTTGCTGTGCCATGCCCAGTTCTGCCTGTCACAGCCTAGTGCTCAGCCTGCTGGAGGCCTGAAACGGAGACTCCAGGCAGATCTCCCATTCTAGGGACCCAGTATAAGGACATGCACACCAGGAGTGAGGAAAGGTTGCCTTAACCCTGACTCACCTGGGTAAGGTCACACTTACCACGGGGAAAGGTTACCCTGCTCTGTCTCTGACTCCCCTAAGTAAGGACACGCTCACCATGGGGGAAGGCTGCTTTAAAGGTGGCTCACCCGGAAACCCATGCCTCCCACTATCCAGCACGCCTCTGCTATGCCCAGTTCTCCCACAGGCAGCTAACCTTAAGCCAGGGTGGTGAATTCCATGCTGTCCCCAGCCTGCCCTGACAGTGAAGGCCAACACCAGGACGGCTTCTGCACCACCCAGGCCCCTCACCTGGACTCTCGGCCTGGATTGGCCTTGACAGTGGTCTCCTCTCCAGATGAAGAGTCGTCCTCATCCGACTCCTCAGACTGTAGATCCTCCACCATGGAGCGTAGGGGGCCTGCAGCAGATAGGGGGAGCTGAGCCTCTGGTTGCTTACCCAAGGGCCACCCCAGACTCATCACCATCTGTAGGGTCCCTGACCCCCACCTTCCTGGCCCTCCTCACAGGTCTCAGGCTCCTGATCTCTGACTGGCCTGAAAGACCCCTCCATCACAGCAGCTAAAGCTCAGATTCCCAGGTGGCCCATAGCTCTGTCTGGGACGACAGCCCCACCCAGCTGCACCCCTTTGTGAGGGTATCCAGCGCCTCAGAAACCCTGCATAATGTTCTGGGTCCACCGTCCTCCCCTTTCTCAGAGGCACCCAGTTCCAGTCCCCTACATAGGGCATCTTGGTTTATATTCCTGTTGCCAAGGCAACAGAGGGACACAAAGCCCTCAATTACCTTGGTCATGTGATGCCAATTCAGCTGGTTCCCTCCCTAACCAGCAGGCAAGAACCTCGGAGAATATGAGTTCCAAGGACCCCATCCCCCAGTCAAGTTCCCAAAGGAGGCTGTCACCATGGGAAGTAGGCTCATCAAAACAGCTTGGCCGTGCTTGGCCTGATCTCAGTCTGCTGAGGCAGAATACAGAAGCCAGCCTAAATGCCCCTGGGAAGGCCCAACACACAGATCATCCTGATAGATCAGAACAGGCTGGCTCTATAATGCTGAGTGACCATTCCTCAGGAGGGAGCACCTCTCTGGCTACAGGCCTGTGGTCCCCAGGGAGTGACGTGAATCCGGGTGACCACAGCTCCTTGTCTTTATCATTTCCCGGTTGATAGCATGGCCCAGGAGAAGGGATGCCAGCCCAAAGGAAAGCCTGGCTCAAGAGCACAAGTCCAGGCTCAGTCTTTCTAAAGCAACAAGCAGTCCCATTCCCTGAGAGCCATGCCTCTCCTGGGCTGTGCCTACTGTCCATCTCCACCTCCCCTTCACACTCACCTTGGCTGTGGTTCTGAGATGGTTCAAAGTCTGAGTCGGAGCTGGAGTCAGAGCTGGAGCTGGCGTTGGCTGGGCTTGACTGGGCCGACTTCAGTCCATGCCAGGGCAAGCAAAGAGGGAAAGAAGAGACTGTCATCTTGCCAGTTGGAGGAGGGGCAGTGAAGCAGCCACATGGCCCCAAGGAGCTAGGGCAGGAAGCATGTGCTTCCCTGGGGCTGAGTGATGATGATCAAATGTCCAGACTCTGCCCAAGCCTTCCTACTACCCACCAGATGCACAGGAGTGATGGTGGAGCTGTGTGTTACACACCCTGGAGCAGGGCACACCTTGCCTGGTCTTCCTATGACTGCACAGGGATGGACTTGGCCACCAGGGGGCAATGACAGCCAGGACAAGACAAGGCAGGAGGCTGCCACTGAGTCCTTCAGTGAGTGCTGAGAAAGGGGTGTGTGGTATGTACAGTACGTAAGGAGTGATCTGTGGTGTGAGGTCTGTAGTGTGCAATGTTGTATGTGGTGTGGGGGACATGATCTTGACATACACTCACGGTGGGGATAGACTAGTTACTGTGGTCACCAGCAAGAGGCTGGCTATGGGAGGAAGCAGAAAAAAGCAGCAGGTTAGTAGATCTTCTAGAGCCTGTCCCTTACCTGGGACCGAGTGGCTACAGCCCTTCCCCTGGTCAAAGGTGAGTGTGGAAACGGAACACACCTGTCGTGGTAGAGTTCAGGACTGAGAGCTGAGTGGCCCTCAGCTCTGCCCAGAACATGGGACAGGACAGTACCTAGTCTGCAGAAAGCACAGTTCAGGAGGGAACATTCCAGGCTAAAGGCAGAACTGTCCTGCTCAGGGCTCACTGCAGCCTGGCCCACTGGAGGCCAGGTGTGCCCGTGAAGTCTCTCCTCACCCACCTTCTGCTGGCCAGTAGGAGTCCCCAGGGAACCTGTCCTAGCCACCCATGACTGCTGTCCACTGTGAGGCTCTCAGGGTAGGACCTCACAAGCCTGGGCCTGGAGCCAGGGCACCCTCCCTTGAACACAACCAATCCCATTTGTTTTCCCTGGGCAGTAAAATGAAGAAAGATGGCTGCTGCCTGGCATTGCACCAGGTCAGGGTAGGCTCTAGTTTCAAGCCTCAATTTCCCCACCTATAAGGGAGTGGCCCTGTAGGCTGAGGCACAGGCTAGGAGCTGACTGGGACAGGTGCCCCTCCGAGGCCTCAGTGGGCTTGTGGTGGTCCACAGACCTGGCACCTTTCTTACCACAGAGAGCCCAGGAGCAGAGAGTACCATCATCCTACTGCAGCCACACTTCCCACAACCACAAAAGCCTGGGGTGTGGACAGTAGGACCAAGCACAGTGGCAAGGCCACCAAGCTTACAACAGCAGCTGTTCCTCAGAGAGATGACGCTTGCTGAGGCCCAGCAGCTGTGGCAGACACTCTGATTGGGGTGCTCCTGGGTCATATACTGTCTACACTCTGCTCTAGTCTGAGAGGGGAGTGCCCACAGAGTGGCCTGTGAGCTCCCTGCCTAGGATCAGAACACCAGCCCACAGTTCAGGCATGGTGGGCTCCACAGCTGCCCTAAGTGCCCTGCCCTGGTACCTGGAGGAGGGTGTTTTATCACCCAGAGCCACAGTTTCATATAGCAGAGGCTGAGCCCTGGCTGAGGTGGTCCTGCACAACCCAGCACCTGAGGGATAAGCCCTGGGAGCTGCTGACACACTGCTCTGCTTTGTCTCTGCAGAGCTGAGACTTCCCTGAGAACTGTGGAAGGTATCCAGCACTCAGCAGGCAAAGTGCCAGAACTCCAGGGACAGAGCACTCACCTCTACAGCTAGGAGCCCACGTCCCTGACACAGGCAGACAGCCCCCCAGAAAAAGGTAGACTGAATCTGTACCCTGTTGCTTGGCACAGGTGCAGGAGACAGGAGGCTCCCAGAGAAGCTCTGGATGGCTGGCTCTATGGCCATCACTCATCCTCCTGATGGGAGAGCAGGGTCAAGGCACACCAGAAAGGCAGGACCTCAGAGAGGGAACTGTCAGGTTGATCTTGAATCAACAGTGCTTGCCTAACCACCAAAATCACAGCCTGCCCAGTGGGTGGCACCAGGGCTGGGGTTCCGAACTGCAGTACTACATGGTCCATAGCACCTAGGGATCTCAGCTACTACTGCATGGGCAGGGGAGACAGGAAACTGGCAAGAAGCACCCAGCACGACCTGCTCACCTCTGACCGGAAGGAGGCCTCATCCTCTGAGTTTGAGTCGTCAGCCTGCTGGGTCCGCTTGGCCTCCCGAGCCTCACTGTCTGCCTTCCCCTTGTCACCTTTGCTGCTGCTCTTGTCCCTGGGCACCTTCTTGTCAGGGAAGGAGGAGGAGGCGCGGGGTGAGGTGCCAGGGGCACGCCGTGTCCCCTTCGATCCGCTCTTCTTAGGCTTTTTGGCACTGGGCTTCGGTGAGTCCGTGGCAGCAGGCCGCTTGCTGGAGGCCTTGGGCAGGGTAGGGGGCTGGGGTGCCCCCTTCGGGGACAGGCTTTCCAGCTTTGTCTCCTTTAGGGCCATTTTGGGTTCCTTGAAGGCAGCCTTGGGTGCGGGGGCCTTCTCCTCCTTGGGCAGCTTGCGCACAGCATCCTTGGCACTCTTGGGCTCGCGCTCTGGCTCCTTGGAGCAGCTCCTGCTCTCTGAGTCCTTGCGCGGCCGCTCACGGTGCTCCCTGGCCACCTTGTGAGGTTTGGACGCCTTACCACCCTCTTTGTTGGCGTCCTGCAAGGCCAAGGGCAGGGAAGATGAGGAAGATGTGTTAGCAGCACCTTAGGGCTGCCAGACTTAACCACCCAGGCCCAGGCAAAGGCTGATTTGCCTGTTTGAAATGTGTAGAGAGAATCTGCAGAGTGAAAGGGTACAGCCAACAGACACAGTAGAGCTATGCCCACAAACCTGTATAGCCACTATAGCCACCAGCGCCTACAGCTACTTGCATCAGGGAGACCCAAGGCTGCACCAACTAGGAGGTGTGGTCAGCCTCTCTCGAGGCCCTAGTCCACGTTCTTGGTGTTCGCAACCCATCCTGGAGCTGAGCTGGGCAGCCAGCACCTCCAAGCTGACGGGGTGGGTACAGTACAAGGCACATGACCCAGGTGGCTCTTCTAAAACTAGATCCAGAGGTCCAGAGAGCTCAGTTGACAGGCATGGACACCCCAGAGAGACAGAGGCACCACCCAGGCAGAGCAGTCCTGTTTTAGCTATGGAAACCAGTGGGGAATGCCCAGCTTTCTGCACCCATGTTCCCTCCGAACGTGGGAAGGAGTGCCTACTCCAAAGAGCAAGAGCTCAGAAAAGAGGCCAGTGCCCACGACGACGTCAGCAGCCCACAGCCCGACAGGCAGTACTCTCACATCCCCTCTCCACTCCCCAGTCACCAGATCATTCTGGAGCGCTCAACTCGTGCCTCCACCAGTTCCAACCTTCTCTTCAGTAGGTATAGCAGTGGCCAGGCAAAATAGCTCAGAGCTCACCAGGTGACAGCTCTTCCCATGCAGGCCAGACCCCAAGACATAGACAGCAGAAAGTACCACAGAGGACACCAAGCTGGTGGGACAAGCCCCTGGCAAGAAGGGCTCTGCAACACACTTGGAGCACTCAGGTGTCTAGGGACAGATGAAGCTGCCTCAGGACTGTGACCTGTGCCGTGGCCATGCTCCTGCAAACTTAACAAGGGCACTGCAGGATGATGAGTGCACAGTAGACACTGGAGAGAAGAGGACTGTGTCCCAGCAAGCCACAATGGAGGCAAGAAATGGAAAGCATGCGGGCCTCACCCTCTCTTGCTGAGGACAAGTCTACAGGGAAGAGCGGCTGCGAGAATGTGCCCACAGTTCTGAGTGGTTGACAGGAGCCACTTCCCTAGGGCCATGCCTGGGCAACTACGCAGTTCCAGGCCAACTAGCCCTCCACAGCGAGACCCAATCTCAAACACTGAGAAAGCAGTTGGTGAGGATGGAACCATCATAGGCTCGACGCTGCCCTCTCTTCTCAAAAGTGAAGACGGGCACTTCAGAGAGGCTGCCAAAGCTGGTGGCCTGGTGCCCATGAGGGTGACACAATCTGTGCCTCCAGGGGAGGTCTGGGTGGTCCTAGCTCCAGCCACAGGCCATGAAAGACTGCTCAGTCAGGGTAGTGGAAGAGCTGACACTCAGGTGTGGACCATGCTCTAAGGCTGGTGCTTCTGGGAGTCACAGAGAAGAAGCTGTGCTGCCTAGAAGTCTGTGCGGCCCCAGGCAGCACCCACAGAAGTGGGTAGAGAAGATCTGCTCACCAGGGAGGCACCTGCACAGGAGACACAGCACCCTTAGCCTTCAATGCTTCCGGGGATCCCAAACAACAATGGCTGAGTAAGAAGCCCCAGGCTGCCAGCAAAGCCTGGTCTCTCCTGCAACTTTCCAAAGTCAGTCAAGGGTGACATCAGGACTCTAAGATGTGACCAGCTTGAGGATGATACAGGCCTGCTAGCCTTGTGGAAAGAGCTGGAAGGAGCCTGTCTAGTGCTTGCTTCTCTTCCTGTGGTACCCATGGATAAGAGGGCCCAAGGGTGCTTGAGTCTCACAGATGCCCTGCTGACAATGCCCTACAGGCAAGTGAAGCAAGAAGAATGTGAAATGAAGGACAGATACAAGGTCACGCCAAGAAGTGTCCCAAAAAGGTCAAGCCCACATGTTTTAAGGGATGGGTCCAGGGTACTAGGTTCAGATGTCATGGCGGTGCTGATAGCATTGGGCAGCTTATGTCTTGTGTGGCTGCTCCAGGAGGCCCACTGAGGACCTTCCAGAAAGCCGAGTGATGGAACGAAATATGTGTCCTTGGGATTCAGCTCAAGCGCATACATGCTATTCTCAGCATCCCCCAAATCGGTTTCACGCCAGTACTGCTGACCAGCAGAGCTGGAAGTGGCAAGGGCAGGTTTGGCCTGGCCTTGTTGGAACTAGAAGGTAGCCAAGGGATCACTGATGGAGATGCCCTGTCCAGTGACCAAATCACTGCTGGGCAGGAAAGAGGGCCCAGGAGGCCTGACTCAAGAGGAGTAGGGTGCAGGATGAACAGCCAGATCACAAGCACTACTCCTTGACGCTAGCTAGCGAAGCGACACAGATCAGGAGCAGAGGCTTGGGATGTAGGCGCCAGGTGTACAGGCCAGGCTCAGCAGATGGTGGAAATGGCCTGCAATTGCCAGTGGCCAGGTCCATGCTCCGCAATGTTGGCCTTCCACCTCACTAACCTTGGAGCCGTGGGACGGTTTGTTCTTCTTGGGGTCAGAGAAGGCAGAGAGTGGAATTGTGGGTAACATGGGGTAGTCGGGGCTGGGCCTGGACACCGTGTCCACTCCTTCGGGCATTACCATCACCTAGTGACAAAGAAGAGACAGAGGTTATCCACAGGCCCCAGGCGATGGGCTGGCAGCCGTGGAGCTGGCCTCCTGGGGAGGGAGAAGGGAGCCGGAGGCCAGCTGCCCAGAAGAATCACAGGTTTATCCTTATGATGGACAATGGCAGGGGACCAAGATGGCCTTAAGGCCTCCAGCAGACTGCAACCCTGATCAAGAAGATTCAGAGTCTGTGGCAAAGCAAGAGATGCAGCTGGGGCCACAGACTGCGCTGAGCACTGAGGAGGAGGCTGGAGTGAGGCACAGCAGGAGAGGCAGAAGCTGGTGGCAGCAAAGAGGCTTCTGAGGGATCAGCACAGACGTGGCTGGGGACAAGCTTTTCTCACTTCAGGTACAGGCAGTTGCAGCTGGTCACATAGAGCCCAAGCAGCAAGGCAGAGGCCAAGACCAGGGCCAAGGGCAAGAGAAGAACTTAAGTGGCCAGAGCTGGTCACTGCAAGCACCAGCCAGCTCAGGGTCACGGGCTGAGATGAGGACTGGCCTAAGGCCCAGAAGTACTGCCCGGCTTCAGCAGCTCCCAAGACATCAGCAGCAGTTTGGGACTGGCCTCCAAACGGCAAGGTCACATAAAGATGGAGGCCAACCATTGAGGACACAACCATTGCATAGGATGGCAAATAGAGGGAGGATGGGACTGTAAGAAAAGGGCTCAGGCTGGCCAAAAAAGTGACGTTCAGCCCCAAGCACCTGGGCTCTGCAACCACACACACCTGTCCTCTGGGGATGCGGATGCCCCACACCACACGACACCGAACTGGAAGAGGGCAGGAACTTGACCTGCCCTGCTGTGACTTGCTCACTGGAGCATGCCCAACCACAACAGAGGTGAGGCTCCTACGAAGGCTGTGTGTCCCCAGCTGGGTCTTGTGAACACCAGTTCTTAGAAGCACCTGTGAGGTCCAACTTCCAGGACAGGGTAGGAGCTTAGTGCAGGAAAACCCAGCTCCAGGGTAGGTAGCCAGGCTTCAATGGTCCCTGCATGGCTTGCATTCTTCTCCACTTGCCAGCCAGCTTGGCCTCCAGGGCCAGCACCTTGTGTTCCCTGCCAAGATGCCCGAGGCCAGATGGGGACGGCACACAGACAAGATGCCACATGGGCCCGGTTACCTGGTACAAATAACCCCAGGCCACAAGCGGACGAGACCAAGCTGGGCACTGCTGGCTGCCTGGCTATGGCAGTGATGGACCCCAGTCTGCTCCTTCCTAGGGACAAAGTCAAGTACAGAACCTGGAGCCACTGCAAGAACATGTGACCCTAACATGATGCCACCTCCAGTTCCCCAGTGCCCACAGCTCCTAGACAAGCATTACCCCCACAGATATTTACGACCCAGAAGGCCAACAACACAGAGCCACAGTTACCTGGTCCCGGGAGTCACCTGAGAGCCATCGTCCCATAGCCAGGCCACCTGAGGCTGAAAGTGTCTGTTTGGCTGGCTGGCTCCCTAGAAGCACTCTAGGACCTCACTGCAGTTTCTCTTCAAGGCCGGCTGGACACAGCTTCCCTCCCTGCTCCTCCTATGCTGTGTCCAGATGATGCCCTGAGAACCTTCTCCACAGTTCGGGTAATACCTCCCCTGGCACCTGAGAGGCTTGGAGAGGCCTGAGACGCTGACGCTCCCAAGAAGCTGACCTGGGGCCCTGGGGACGCCCACACACGCTGTGGATGCGCAGTTCCTAGTGTAGGGCAGCAGAGGGTGGAGCTGCCTCTGCACACACCCACACACCCTCAGTTATTCCAGGACCTGAATGCAGAGTAGTATCATGTCTGTACGTCCATCCCAGGCTGCCACTGCCCTGCCACCACACAGTCAGAGAGCTTCATCGGCAGCACACAGGGTTTGAAACCCACTCAACCCTTTGCCTGGAAACAACCACTTCTATTCTGAGGAGGGAGTTCATGAGAGACCTGGCTATACAAACCAAGAGAAAGGGGATGCCTGACTCCAGAAACATATGCTGGCTGACATGTACCTGGGGGAGAGGGCTAGCCATACACTCAGATAGCACCACAGAGCCCCAGTCCTACCATACCACAGACCCCCATACCTCAAGACACACACAGACACACAGACACACACACACCATCTCAGACACTACCACATACTCTGTCCTACGTTTACACACATCCCAAACGACACAACACCACACAGCCCACCCATCTCTACCTCTGCACCCGATACACCACATGATGTGCTTACAGCTCAGAACACCATGATCTCCTAAGCAGGTACCACATATAACCTGCATGCACACATGTGCACTGACATACAAGACCATGGGCAGCCATACAAACTACCCCACAGTGCTCCCATACCCACTGCCACTCCCCATATCCTCACACCCCTTGCCAGACCATCACAGGCCTAGGCTAGCACCTGGGTATGCTCTGTGACCTTAGGTCACCGAAAGTGGCTTTGCGACCTTCTCCTTCAGCAGCCAGTTGAGTCGTAGTTGTCTGCCCTTGTCCATGGGCCCCTCCAGGTCCTCAGGCTGCTGCCTGCCCCACCAGTTAAGGGCCACCCAGGCCCAGCCACGCCAGCAGCCAGCACAGAGCAGAGGTGGCGGGCAGGCGCACTCACCCCGCCAGCCATGAGCAGCTTGCAGCGAAACTCTGTAGTAGGGTTGTTGAAGGTGAGCTTCTCGCAGCGCAGGTGGTTGACAGGAGGGTTGCCCTCCAAATTGAGGAACAGGTCGTAGGTAAAACAGACCTTCCTCGGTTCCTCCTAGAACACAGAACATGGAATTCCATCAGCAGTGAGCAGGAAGCCAGAGCACTGGACAAGACAGGGCCTTCCCAAGCCTGCCCCACGCCTCCTATCTCTCCAACCATTAATAATAGAGCCCTTCGCTCCCGAGAGGGCGCTGAGCCTCTGGGATTTCCCTTCAACACCAGTGAGGTGTTGCTCTTCTTCAAGTCTTATAGATACAGCAAGGCACTCCTTGTGCTTTCCTTACAGACCCCCAGAGAGATTGGGTCTCAATCCTGTGAGCAGTGCAGAAATGGGGGTCAGATAACACAGTTTTACCATAGGAGGTCTTCAGGAGCCACCACAGAAACCAAAACCCAGAGGCTTTTTATGTGCAGTGGTGTAGAAGCCACAAGGAACCATTTTCACAGTGACTTGATGCCCCACTGCCAGGTGATGTGTAAACAAACTACACTCCAGGCTGGCCTTGAACTCCCAGTGTTCCTGATTCCACCTCCTGAGAGCTAGGATAAGGAGAGCATTCCCATACCAATACCCATCCCCAGATACAGGGCAGACAACTGATTTGTGACATGGGTGTCAGGGCAGTTTCATGGAGGCAAAACAACCTCATCAAACAATGGTGCTGGTACAACTAGATAGCAACATGAAGAGAAACAGAACAGAACCCACCTCACCTTGCAATCAGAAAGTGGATCAGCAGAGACAGACACTTGACCATGCAAGCCTGAGGACCCACATGGTGGAAGGAAATGGTGGCAAGTTTAAGAAACCAGGGACACCAGGTGGTGGTGGCACATGCCTATAATCCCAGAAGGCAAAGGCAAGTGGATCCCTATGAGTTTGAGGTCAGCCTGGTCTACAGAGTGAGTTCCAGGACAAGCTCTAGAGCTACAGAGAAACCCTGTTTTGAAAAACCAAAAAAGAAAAAATATAAATAAAAAAAGAAAAGAAAAGAAAGGAAGGAACAAATAAACCAACCAGGAACAAGAAAAAGAGGGATAGTCCTGGTTCCTAAAAGTTCCAGAAGCTGCTGAGACCTGAAGGTCCAAAAGCTGGTGGCTGTAAACTGGGGGCCATGACATCCAAGATGCCCAATGCCCAATTGGGAGCTGTAACTGCTGCAGTCATTCATGGCTGCTGGGAAGTAGTCATCACCATAGCAGCCAAGTACTGAGCATGCAGAGTGGACACCTCCAAGCCGAACACCAGAGACTCTAGTAGTCTCCCGCCCCACTCATGGCAGGAGGAGAGGGGGAGGTATCTAGTCAGTCTGTGCAGTACCAGGTTTTGGGGATTCTTGGGTAGGCAATGGCCAGCCTCAAGAGCCCCTCCTCCCTCTGATTTCTTCTTTGGATGTATTAGCGGGAGAGCACAGATACTTCAACATCCCTAATGGAGGAACAGTACTCCCTGAGGGATAAGAGGCCTTTAGCCCCATTTCCCCACTCCCAATTCTATGGAGATGGGTCCAGCCCAGCAAATGACAGCAGCGGGAACTTTAAACCCACAGTGAGCTTCATGTTAGCTAACCAGTGAGATTTAAAAATAAACACTCAGCTCCCAAGAAAACAAAAGCAATCTTAGCAAACAAACAACACCTCACACAGAACGTCAGGCCACAGGACAGGAAACCTCTGTGAGCGGCAGCAGGGCAGGCCCCAGTCTGCCAAGTGCTCCTCCAGTAGGTGAGGGAAGGGGCAGGGTCTCCCTGGTTTCCTGGGGATATGTAGGTCACAGTTTGCTCAATGGTGGCGTGTAAGCTTTGGAGACTCGGGGTGACTCACAGCAGGGTCAGTCAGCTATGTGTTAACCCTCAGCAGCAGAGTGGCCACTGATGTCCTTATTCATCTAACACTAACACTGACACTGGATGGGTCCTCTAGGAGTTGCGAGTGAAGGGCAACAGGGGTGAGGCTAACCTTGAGGATGGGGAGCTCACGTTTGGACATGGGTTTCTGCAGAGCCTGGCCTAGATGAATGAGGACTGTGCCCCCTTCTTGTTCTGGCCACAACACGAAGCAGAAGATGAGGGGACAGGCTAGCACAGATGGGACAAGAAGCCACCATCTTGCACTGGCTCCCTTACCTGGCCACCCCTAACTGGGTCCCAGGCATCACTCCATTCACAGAGGGGTCCTGTCTGGCTGTGGAGATGACCAAGCAGTCAACCTGCATTCCCTACAAAATGGACATCAGGGAGACAGGTGGGCCAAGGAGGGACGACAGAAGAGGGAGTTGCTACTGTGCAGCACAGAGTCTGGGCCCAGCCAGCTGGCCACAGCACAAATGTGAGCTCAGACAGTGTGCCCTTGGGACCATCGAGCCTCAGGATCCAGTGTCCAACTGAGGAAAACTGCTCACAAGATGAACCAGCACTCCAAGTGGGTGGAACTGGACAGCACCAAATGGATACCTTGGGTGTTCAGCAAATGATCTGAGAAACAAGTGGGGGGAGGGGCTCAGAGACAGTGACAGGAAGAGGAAAGAGGACTAACCACCAGTTTAGTCACCAGCGGGTCAGGTCAACTGCACCCCATTGTTTCCAGCAGCTGCTCTCTGGCAGTACCTTGAAGGGCTATGCAGAGCTGGCCCAACAGGGCAAGCAAGGACCCTTAGGGGGAAAAGGCTAAGTTTTTGGACATGTGTGTACACACATGTGTGTGTAAAATGTCTTCCTTAGTTACTCTGTACCCTATTTTATGAGGCAGGGTCTCACCAAATCTGGAACTTACCCTTGGTCTCTATTCGAGCACAAGGACATACACCCAGCTTTTCCCGAGGGTGCTCAAGTCCCCATGCCAATGTAGCAAGCTTCTTCCTGGCTGGGCCCTGTTCTCTACTTTAGTCACCCCTGCTGACTCAGGACAGGTGAGGGATGACAGAGGGAGACAGGGGCCTCCCTGGGGAGGCAGCATCAGAGAGCTACACTTCAGGACACGAGGGTCAGCAGTGTGCTAACCATCCCCCAAGTTTAAGGCCCACAGACACTTCAGTCGATCCCCAATTTGCTTCAACTCCAAGCAGCTTCAGCACAGGCCCCTGGTGTATGCACTGCAGCCACCTGTACTCGCCACAGTGGGCAGCGAGCCAGCATCTCTCTAGCCTCAGACAACTGCAATGCCACCCAACTGGCCAGACCAGTGCTAGTGCCAGGGAGGCCAGGAGTGCACACAGCTCAGGATAAAGGGCTTTGGGACAGACTGGCCCCAAGCACCTGAACCCATCTCCCACCCCGAGTGTGACAGAACAGCAGCCACCACGAGGACCCCAGTATGCTGTGAGCCTGGGGTTCACAGACTCGCAGTTAGCAGTCAGATAATTCTGAGTGTGGCCTGAAATGACTGAGGATCCAGGTTCAAATGTAAGTTCACAAGAGATGCTGTAATGGGGCCATCCTCAGCATTATGCCCTTATGTGACAAGCAGCATCACTGAAAGAGAGTGAACAACGATAGGAGGTGGCAGAGGGGAGAAGAGAGGAGAGGGGAAAGAAGAGCCTCTGAGACCCAGTCAAAGAGCCAAGACCTGTCCTGATTGCTGATTTAAATCCTGAACAAAACAGACTAGTAAAACATAGATACAAAGCAGAAAAACCATACAGGCAGACAGACAGACAGACATACACAGATACACACAGAGAAAAAGAGACAGATACACACAGAGACATACAGATACAAACACACAGAGTCAGACACACACCTGGGTTGGATGAGGCTCAATAACAGTGCATGTACTTAGCATGTGAGAGGCCTGGGTTCTACCCTCAGCCACCACTTCAGACAGGTTGACCATCTATGAGGTACCAGGAAGCCCATGTACAAGACGCTAAGGCAGCTGCAGAGCTGGTCTGCAGACGCTCTGATGAGGTATCACAGTCTTATCTCCTACAGACACGCAGTGGACTGTTTACAGGTCACACATTGAGCCAGTTGAGTCGCCAGGGCTCACGTCCAAACATTCTGGGAGTAGAGAGAAGGCGCTGCAGGCGAGCCGGCAGCTGGCAGGCTGCTCTCCACTTCTGCACAGATTCTACACTTCTCTATACTACCAACTGCTCAGTGCATACACCCAGCTGTCACACTCTCCTCAGAGCTCTTTGGTACCCTCTATGTCCTATGGGCTTTCTCCTGCCCTCCCCTGGGTCACCTGTGCCACCAGGCTTTGCTATGTGCCCAGGTTTCCATAGCATCAGGGACAATCTGAGCCCCACTGGCATCTGGTCAGGATCAGGCCACATATAGGTCTACCACCCATACGCACAGGGCCTTCCCAGAGACCTGGTGAAAGAGCTTTCCCTCTAGGGCCCCAGCAATGTGCACTGGCACCTACTTTTGCTACAGCGAGAGAAGTGTCATCTCCTGAAGGAAGACAGGACAAGAGACCGGAGGACAGGAGGTCCTTGGGTGTGAGGGACAGTCAAGTAACAGCAAGAGGAAGACTGAACAGCAGCGGACTCTGCAGGACAGAGGACCCCATGTGACAGTGGGATCATCCTGAGACAGCTCAGGGACCCACCACCTGGCCTGGAGATGACTTGGATTAAGAGTACTTGTTCCCAGCACCCATAGCATGACTCACAATGGCCTGATAACTCCAACTCCAGAGGACCAAACATCCTCTTCTGGTCTGTACAGGCACAGCACACACACGGCACACAGATATACACATAAGCAAACACTCATACACATGAAACAAAAATAAATCTTTCAGAAAAGAGAAGAAAGAATGAATGAACCCAAGCATAAAAGAGTTCAGTCATCCTTGGCCACACAAAACTTGAGGATAGCCAGACTGCACAAAGCCCTGACCCAAAATAAAGCCAACAGACAGGAGGAGGAAGGACTTGTGGATACTGAGGAATCACAGGAACTGTACAGTGCACAGCTCAGGTGAGGAATTACATGCTGGGAACCCCTTCAACAAAGCGCGGAGCCTGAGCAGACCTATGTAAGAACTGGAAGCTTGGAGCAGCCACAGCTCACACATCTTGCCCCATAAACCGAAGCCCAGTGACAAGTGTTTATAGGCCCAGACCCACACACAGCAGAGCCAGAGCCAAGGGCTCCTCACACCGCCGCCTGACAATCCAGGGGCAGAGGTGGAGACTGGAAACAGATGAGAGGTTGCCAGAATGAGTTCAACAGGCCATGTTTGGGAAACTGGGGGATCAGAACCACTATGGACCCAACATGTGGGCCCCTATACAGAGTGCAAGTGTGATGGGTATGACTCCAGGAGAGACTGTGATGGGACACAATGAACCTAGGAGACTGAGGACAGATGGGACTGTCCATCTTCACAGTCAGATCAATCAGCTTCTAGGTGCACAACCCTAAACCAAGAAAGAGACTCACTGGCTGGCATGTGGTTGTCAGCAGGGAACGACAATCTCTGAACCAGCCAGAGATCAATGTGGCTGTGAGAAGGGCTTTCCTGGTTCAGTACCCAAGAGGAGCAGGACAGGGACATTGAGCACAACCCTGGCTGGCCCCAGCCTCCTGCCCTCCAGTGTAAGGCCCTGAGGTTCCCTGGAACAGGTGCAGGGAAAGTGTGAGGTGGAGACGGGACACAGGCTGCACTCCGAATCACAACGTGAGAAGCAGCTCCCAGCGACAGCATAGAGTTCAGCAACAGAACGGGAAGATGCAGTAGAACCCCAGGAAGAAGGACTGCCAGTTGTTCCATGGAGACGGGGGAGAGGCCGGAAAACCTCATGCCAGGCCGAAACCATGTGACACACTCTTCAGCAAGCAGAGACTCAGACAAGAGTTACCAGAGAGCTGGGCACAAGGTAGCACTTGTCATCCAGTGTGCAGGAGGCTGAAGGAGGAGGATGCAAAGACCAGGCTAGCCTGAACAGAGTGAGGCCTTGACTCAGAATAAAAAGAAAAACTATACTGAGAGCAAAGATGACAGGAGGACTCATTCAGTTCCAACTAGCTTGTGTGAAGACATTCACTGTAACCAGCCCGTAGCAGAGATAGCACAGCAGGCCGTTAAGAGCACTCACGGGACCCGGTACCAGCTTCTGATCCCTGTGGGTTCTGGACAAATGGTACACACATATATACACTCAGGCACATACACTTGTACATTAAAAACAAACAAAGGCCCATAAAATAAGATAGCTTCCTAAAACAGAACATACAAAGACCCAAATGTGAGAGCCAGGCTCCAGCCATGGAGAAGCACAGACAGGGCCCTGGAGTTTGTCCATCAGCCTGTCCAGCCACCAGGGAGCTCAGGTTCAGGGAGTGAGACCCTGTGTCAAAAATTAAGGAACAGAAGGGCTGGAAAAGTGGCTCAGTGATTAAGAGCACCAACTGCTCGTCCAGAGGACCTGGGTTCAATTCCTGGCACCCACATGGCAGATCACAACTGTCTGTAACTCAAGTTCCAGGGGATCTGACACCCTCACATAGACACACAGACAGGAAAAACACCAATGTGCATAAATAAGAAAGCTATTTTTTAAAAGATAAAGTAAAAATAATTTCTTAAAATGAGGGGCAAGACAGGGAAGACACTTATGTTGACCTGCGGCCTTCACACACCAAACACACAGCACACACAGTAGAGTGGAACTCTAAGGGGACACTATGAACAATGTGCACGGACAGATTAGTCACCTGGAGAAAACAAGCATCTTCCTACAGCAAAGTACACCAGCCACAAGAGAGCTAGCTCAGAAGCTATAGCATCCAGGTTTGGTTCCCAGCACCCATCAGTCTCTTAGGCCCAGGGAATCCAATGCCCTCTTCTGGTCACCTTGGGTACCAGGCACACATGTGGTGCACAGACATGCAAACAAACACTCAAACACATAAAATGTATCTTTTCAATGAAATTTTTCCCTCACACAAAAAAGTAGAAATTCTCAAAAGATCCACCACACACAAGAGACTCAGGCACTGTCAGGTTCCCTGGAAACAACAGGCCAGAGGTAACACCTGCATCTCAGTACTGGGCAGGCTGAGGCAGGAGGACAGTGGATTCTAGACCAGCTTGGGACTATAAACATATCCTGCCAGACAGACAGGACCTAGGACCACAAAGCCTCCCTGGCACACACTACGAAGCATGCAAACACAACAGCTCATCCTACTGAGCTCAGCAGGGTAAGACGAGGAGCAACCACTCCCTAACACAGTCTATGTGACAGGTATCAACCCATATAGAAACCAAGGACACCACAGGAAGCCACCAACTGACACTGCCTATGAACACAGACACAAGTACCCTGGCAAAACACTAGGCAAGCAAGCGGACTCAAGCTCTGAAGACGGTATACATCACACACCCAAGGAGAGGCCAAGGGCTGCAAGGCAGAACACACAAAGCCACCTGCAGTGGTGCACTGGTGACAGGAAGGGAGCAGCCTCAGGGTGTTCTTGATAGTGGCAGAAAAAAGAAGTCTCTGACAAAGTTTAATACCTCTTCATCATGAAAGAGAACTGCACAGGAAGGTAGGGGTAGGTGTGACATACGAAAGCTCCCACTGAACTGACGCAGACGCTGCTGAGGTCCCTGCACTCACAGGTGCTGTGTGCAGACACTGCGCAGGATCATGTGTACAAAGACAGGAAAAGCTTTTGTTTGTTTTTTAGTTTTAGAACTAGGCTTCCTTAATCCAATAATGGTCATTTACAAAGACCCATAACAGATGTCCCACTCAATAGTAATAACTGGAAACTTGCCCTAAACCAGGAGCAAGGTGAGTACTCACCAGAGCAACGACGAGCTGGCTGTAGGTGACAGAAGGACACACGGAAAACCCTACACATGCACATGCACCTAAGCTCAGCACTAATGAACCTACTGAAGCCGCAGCTGTGAGGCCATTACATCGGTAAGATCTGGAGGTACCTGGGAAGCAGGACTCTGACATGCCCGTGCGGACTGTCTTGATTAGGAAAAGACCTGCCCACTGTGGGAGGTATCACTCCCTGTGCCGAGACCCTGTGCTGTATTAAAATAAACCAAACAGTTCAACAAGATGATCCCAGAGGTAAAGGTGCTTACTGCCAAGTCTGAGTTTGATCCCCAGGACCCATATGGTAAAAAGCGAGAATGAATTTTCGTATGTTGAGCTCTGGCCTCCTGATGAGCATACACACAAAGTAAGTAAGCATATGGGCTTAAGAGATGGCTCAGTGGTTAAGCGCACTGGTTGCTCTCCCAAAGATCCTGGGTTCAATTCCCAATGCCCACATGGCAGCTTATAGCTGTCTATAACCCCCATTCCAGGGGATCTGATGCCCTCACACAGACATACCTGTAGGCAAAACACCAATGTACATCAAATAAAGATAAGTAAATTAAAAAAAAAGTAAGCATAATAAAATGTACGTACATAAAAATGAAGCTGGGCATGATGGCATAAGCCATTGATCCCAGGACACCAGAGACAGACTCATCTTTGTGAATGGAAGGCCAGCTGGGGTCTGATCTACATAGCAAGCTCCAGGCCAGTCAGGGCTACATAGTGAGACCCTGTCTCAAAAAACAAACAAGTGTGAAAACACACTGTCCCTGGAGAGTGGGGGTTCCACAGCTGAACACATTTCCAGGCATGTGTGAAGCCCAGTCTCCTTCCCCAGCACCAAATTAGTCCACAGGTGAAAGTTGTGTAGTGTTCAGGGTCAGCCTCTGTACTGGCTGGTTTTGTGTCAACTTGACATCAGAGGACGGAGCCTCAGCTGAGGAAATACCTCCATGAGATCCAGCTGTAGGGTATTTTCTCATTTAGTGATCAATACAGGAGAGCTCAGCCCACATTGGGTCCTGGGTTCTTTAAGAAGGCAGTCTGAGCAAGGAAGCCATGGGGAACAAACCAGTAAGCAGCACCCCTCCATGGTCTCTACATCAGCTCCTGCCCTGCTTAAATTCCCGTCCCAATTTCCTTAGATGATGAACAGCAATGCTGAGGTCTAAGCCTAATAAATCCTTTCCTCCCCAGCTTGCTTTTTGATCATGGTGTTTTGTCGCAGCAATAGAAACCCTAACAAAAACAGCCTCTATGACCTCAGACAGCAACTGAGTCACAGACCTGATACCACAGTCATTCCACACACACAAAAATATATATATATATATATATATATATATATATATATATATATATATATATATATATATGGAAAAACCATGCCAGGCATTGGTGGTGCACACCTTTAATCGCAGCACTCGGTAGAGAGAGTTAGGTGGATCTGAGTTCAAGGCCAGCCTGGTCTTAAGCTCAGAAAAGAAACCCTGTCTTGAAAAAGCAATCAGATAGCCAAATTTCATAGAAAGGTGTGATCTTTGTACATAAGGACACAAATAAGAAAACAACTGCAGACAGAAGAAGACAACCTGCTGGCTGCACCAGGCCAGGATACACAAAGAGCTTGCAGCAACAGCAGATCTGAGAATGGAGCATGTTCTCTAATGAGAAATTACCAGTGACCAGAAGATGCCAGCCCTGTGATCCAATAGGGAATGGCAAGAATCTCAACAAGAGAATCCATCCATCCGTCCTTGGGGAGGACCATGGCTTACACAGAGAGCTGGCATGGCTGAGCATTCCCAACAACAGGTGAAAAGCTCCAGGGCTGACCCATGGGTCCCATGTCTGTAACTTCCGCAGGACAGCCTGACATGCAACAAACCTGTCTGCTGCCAGTGTCCTCTTGACAAATCTCATCCTTTCTGACAACAGGGTGTTTAAAGTAGCCTCTGAGAGTATGCTGAGTGCAGGAGACAGGAGGGATGGACCTCAGGTGTGGCTGACCACACGCAAACATCCATGGTGCTCTCTACATCCTGATAAACATTGTTAGATTCAGCATGGTTCAGGCAGGTCAGGAATGGCGGCTCAGCCACCTCAATGATGTCCACAATCAACAGACAACATTAAATGAGGGATCTTTAAAAAGGCACATACAAAGTCACCCACTGGCCAGAGACAAAAGGGCTGGTATGAAAAACCTGGTTTCCCCTGGGAATGACTATCCAGTCTCTAAATAGAGCTGGCCCTGAAAGCCCCAGAAACACATGAATAGATGTGCATGGAATGCACCACAAAGCAAGGGGCCCTTGCCCACTAACCCATCAGAACCTAAGCCTGAGATCCTGAGAGGTTACCTAGCCATTGTGGCACCCTCAGTCCTGAGATCCAAGTATAGTATGGCAACCAGAGCCTGTGTTTTTTTTCTGCTGTTGTTAAGGTGGGGGATGCCCGGTAATCCCGCCAGGCCTCCAAGAACACTGATGTCTTGTGCTTTAGATCTCTCCCATTCTGATAACGTCTCAGGACCATGTATATCTGCACGTCACATGCAGTTCCACACATCAGGGATACGGTGGCAGGTAGATCTGAGTGCCTCCAGTGTGTCACCTACATGTCTAGCAGCCACCCAGAGCAAGATGCAAACCACAGCTGTGTGACTGGCCTGGCGCCACCCTGAGGCTGGAGATGGTGGAGAATGGTGTAGGCCTATAGTCAGAAAGCTCTTGATTACACTAGGTCCTGGCTCAAAATTTTTCCAGTGTGGTGCTAAACTGACACTCCTCCACAGCAATGAATCCTCAGCAAATCTCCCCAGGAGAGATCCATAAGGCAACGTGGGAACACAACCTGCAGACCACAGTGCTGTCAGGGCTCTGAGCTGCAAACTCAGAGCAACCCCTCTCCCTGTCTCAGCATGCCAATATCTACAGCATGGGTGATAAAGAGGCAGGACCATGCTCAGCTTAAGCACTGTTGGTGTGACCACAGCTCAGGCTGCTCCCTCCAGGGAACTCACTCCTGACAGAACACAATTCCCTGGGCCAGCCTTTGTCCTGGGAGTGTGTGCACAGGCAGGAAACCACCATATAGATGTGCATACAGACTCCAAGAGAGAGCCTCACCACTTGAGAACCCGTGATGAGTTAGTCAGAGCCAAGAACTGCCCCAGGACATATGGGGACCTAACACTGTGCATGATCAGCAGCCCAGAGACAACAAGGGGTTCATGACAGCGCCTGACCTGCAGCTCATATGAAGCCCTAGGGATCCCTGAAGAACACTCAGGGACAGAGAACTTCAACTACTTGTCTTGCACCTTCCTGAGGTCCCAGGACAGTACCTCTCCCCTAGGGACAGGACGTAGGGGCAGAGTTGCCTTGGTACCTGGCGTGGTTGTGGGATGAAGCAGACCTGTACACAGACACCTTGAGCTCTGGGCCCAGAGGGCATGGTGGCACAGGAGCAACCAGCTCAGCCTGTACTTCATCACACCCGAGGGCTGCTGGAAGCTTGAGAGCCCCTCCCTAAGGAGCCTGAGAAGCAGAGATCAAGCTCATAGTGCAGCCCACCCCATCTCGCTGACACACTTGACCAGCCAGGTGCAGACACAGCTCTGCTTTTGAAGCAAAGGAATGTGCTGGGTGCCGCCCAGTGGCCCTGATTCATCCCACCGTGGCTAAAGTAACTAAGAAACACCAGGAGTTTGACACTCCCTTTATTTTAAATGGTGCTTGGCCACCCTCAGCATGAGGTCTGTCCAAGGACACCAGGACACAGATGATAGCCCCACCCTACGATGTGCCTCAGATAGACTGGGGGACAGCAACAGGGGAAAACAGCCTCCACCCAGGCCACTGCACAGCGCCCCAGTCTAGGAACTCCGTGTTGTCCCACCCCTGAAAACTGGGAATACCAACAGCATGTAAGGACACAGGGACATCATATCTGACTACAACCTTGCAATCAAAGTCAGACCACCCTGTCCTCTGACAGCCAAATGATTCTGGCTACTGGAGGAGTAGAGGGGACTTATCACCACAAAATCAAGACCCTACCTATGCTCAGAGCACTGTGCTTTCCATGGCATGATACACTCACCAGTCTCCCCAGCCATGAACACAACAGGCTTCAGTGCAACCCTCAGAGGGCTGTGGGGAGCTGGGTTAGGAACAGTGCCTAGGAACCAGAGTCCAGCCATCCCACATGTCTGGCCAGCAGGGAGATGCCCACAGATGCCACGGACACTTGTGACACTTGTGACCAGCCCAGAAGTGGTTCAACTGCCCCAAGACAGGTAACAGCCCCCTGGCCCGTGCCTAGACCATAGCAGGAAGGACTGCCGTGTGTGTCCTAATGCTCAGTCACTGAGGGCTGCAGGGAGGAACTCACGGCTGAGACTTGGCGTGCTTACAATCCACTGAAATGGTACCTGGTCCCATGAGGCCGCACACCTGAGCCAGTCCCCAGAAGTCCCTGCCAACAGAATGGTTCGTTGCCACTCTCAAATCTCCTGCAGGCCTGATATAAACTAGGACTCAAGACTTGGGGCTTCAGAGGGAACAAGAACCCTAAGCAGCAGAGGCCTTTTCCAACAGAATGAAGTGTGATGCTCCCACACTACACATCTGGGCCTGGGCAGGCAGTTTCAGTGTTAGTTTTTATTCACAAGCATGAGCCTGAAAACTGGGAGACAGTGAGCCTGGAGCTCACTGCAGCCAGGTCAGTGAGAGGCCATGTTCTCACACGGTAGGACAGAGAGCCACTGAGTCTCTGAAGACACACTCTGGCCTCCACGTATGCACATGTAAGCATACCCACATACACAACTCAGGAAAACATACTCTCACTGTGCCACCATTCAGGGGTCCACAAGGTATCACAGACCTCCAAACAACAGAAAGAGGGCGTGTAAGAAGGTTCACTGGGTGAAAGTGCTTGCTGCCAACCCTGAAGGCCTGAGTTCAAGCTAAAAAGTCCCCTGGTAAAAGGAGAGAATCCAATTACCACAAGCTGTCCTCTGGCCTCTAAGTGAGTGCGTGTTTGCACAAGCGTGTACACAGAGTAAATACTTATAAGAAATACAGAGAATTATAAAAAAAAAAAAACTGGCACAGCGCAGATTCCCAGCATACAGAGTGAAAACTATGGAGGAAAATGCCTGGGTGCCCTGTGCCAATGCTGACTGCTGTGTGCCGCTGAGGGAACAGGACAGATGCAGGCTGTTGAAAAGAATTTCCTTTCTGCATGTCCACTACTCCTGTATGCCCCACGTACTCAGGAGCACTGACAACACTTCTCCAGCCTCCCCACTTGCCAGCCTAGGGCATTTAGAGAATCAGTAGGTCTGTGCAGGAGAGTGGGGTTCTTTCCTAACTCCATAGCCTCAGGCTCAGAGGGATAGGAAAGTCTTAGTTGGGGGACACACCACACAGCAATTACAAGTTCTCCCCTTGGGTGTTGATAGTCTACAAACTGGTCCCCTACTGAGACTGCTCCTACAGAGAGTAGCTAAATGTGCTTCCCTGTCACACTGTGTGCGTGCATAAACATCTCCCCACCTTGCCCAGCTGTATGCAAAAACCCCGCCTCCCTGCTCAGCTGCATGCATACCCCCACCTCAGGCTGCAATTTCTGTTTCTCTGAGTCCTGCCCAGTTCACTGGATTGGAGAGTTCTGTGTCCTTCTCCATTCCCACTCTGCTCCGTTAGATCAGGTGGCCTAATATCTACTTGCTCCTCTGGGCTAATAGGGACTGAAGCTGGTTCAACCTCCAGTTTTGCTTCTGCTTTTCTTCCTGTCAATGTCCCCCTAGGCAGTGTGGGCTGGGACCATGATCCTTGCCTTAGCTTCTGAGCTGGGCTGACAGATGCTTGCCCCAACCCCATTTCTTTCACACACTGTCCTGCTCCACCCATAGTCACAGATACTTTCCACCCCCACCCACCCAGTCTCTCACCTTGTTTTTGAAGTACACTTCGATGAGCATGATGAAGCCTGCATAGCCCGATTCCTCCACTTTGTAGGGGGGCTCCTTGCACACTGCAAAGAGAGTAAAAAAATCTTCCATCAGCCCACCACCGCCCCTCCAGGTCCTTAGGCTGCTCTGCAGGAGACCTGGCTCCAGGGACACTGGAGCTCCAGGCCAGGGCTTCTGGGAAATGACAGGGCAGAGCAGGGTCAGGAAGAAGGCAAGGCAGAGCCTCTGCATGGTCAGCAGAGGGTATATCCAGTGACAAGCACCTTGGCACCAAGAATGCCAGGCAAGGGGCTCAGGGGCACCTTCCTAAGATCCTCAGACACACCAGCCTGAAAAGCCTGTCCTACTGTCTACCCAGTCTCCATACACCCTGCCCACGTGACGCTGCTCAAAGACAGTAGTCATGGAAGCAAAAGAGAAAGGAGAAAGGAAGATGAAGGGGACAGGGAGCCGGCAGGAGTCAGAAGGAGATGATAATGACCTTCTACACTTTGTGTGACTGTGGAGACTCAGCAAGCAGGTGACTTGTGGGGCTTAGGAACCCCTGAAGGCGTGACTGGGCGGACAGCTTTGCATGGGACCCAGGCACGCAACTGCAAGGGCTAGGCTAGCCTGTGGCTCCTCAGGACTGGAGCTGCAGGGCAGGCATGTGACAGGCAGGCCCAAGACTCCCTTCTCCCTCCTCTGCCATGGCTGGGCTGTGCAGCACACTCACTGTTTCCTCCAGGGTTACCCTGTGTTCCCTGTGCTAGCAGTAGCTTGGGGACACCTGCACCAGCACTTCCTGGGGACAGCAGGGTCTGCACATGAGTCACTACAGCCACAAAGTAATGCCTATGCTTGTTCATTCATTCTCCATTCACCGCAGTGTTCCTGGGGCAGAGGGACTAGGACAATGTCAGGCCACTGCAGCAACCACCACCCCTGCTTTTTCCTGGGAGGGCAGCATCCTTGAACTGATGGAGGTGGAGAATGTGGCTCAATTCCTGGTTCCCACTAGTCTGGTTTCCATTCCCCATACAGGCTTCCTGCTGGAGATACCTTGGCCTCCTGGTGCCTGAACTGTTTGTTCTTCCTAGTGTCCTCAGTCTTGATGCACGTCCCTCCACTGTTTCTCCTAGTATCCTCAGTCTTAAAGCACCACACCCCACTGTTTCTCCTAGTGTCCCCGGTCTTAGTGCACATCCCCCCACTGTTTCTCCTAGTATCCCCAGTCTTGGTGCCTGTTCCCCCACTGTTTCTCCTAAGGTCCTCAGTTCTGGCTCCCCCTCACACACTCAAGGTCACCCGGCTGTTTTCTGGTCAAGTTCCAAACCTGCCAACACTCACAATGGGCCCACTGCGCACTAAGTGCTGCAGGTAGGGTTTCTTTGCTGTTACCCACCCTGTACTGTCCGGCACCAGGTCCTGCTGGGCAGCTTCTGCTCAGTCAATCAGCCAACAAACCAATCAACCCATCACCTGAATCCTGCACTTGGCTCCCCTTCAAGGTGTCCACTGTGGCTCTCCACCACCCCAGGGACCACCTCCTGGCTCCAGCTACCTGCAAGGTACTTCACCACTCTTAGACTCTCCAAAGATAGGCACTGGTTCCTAGGGCCCAGTCCCAGTGAGCAAGCAATGGCCAAAAGTCACCCCCTCCACACACACAAAGCTCAGTCCAGTGTTCCTCACACACTGGGTGTAAATCTTGTTCCATTCCTCCAAGCTACAAGCTGCTTTGCTTTAGTCTTATCTCTAGGACTCTCCACAGACAGCAGTTCAGAAAGCAGCTACCACGTGCCACTGGCTAAGGCAAGCCAGTCTCTCTACATCTTCCTTAGAAAAACAAACCAGACTCTCTACTGCCCAACTCACTGACAGTCTGAGAGCTTCAGAGCACTTCTCAATGAGGTCTGTGTCAAGATGGAGGGCAGAGAAGAAAAGTCCTGTTACCTGCTGAGAACAACCCTTTTCTTTTCCTTTTTTTTCTCTTTCTTTCTTTCTTTCTTTCTTTCTTTCTTTTTTTTTTTTTCTGGTATTTTGAGACAGGGTTTCTCTGTAGCTTTGGAGCCTGTCCTGGAACTAGCTCTTGTAGACCAACCAGTCTGGCCTCAAACTCAGAGATCCGCCTGCCCCTGCCCCGAGTGCTGTGATTAAAGGTGTGCGCCACCACCTCCCGGCTGGAACAATCCTTTTTTACACTACGGATATATTATTCTCATTGGTTAGAAAGCAGACAGGCCAGTAGCTGGACAGGAAGTTAGGCAGGAAAGTCAAACAGGATGGGAAGGAGAGTGGAATCAAGAGAGATGCCAGTCAGCCGCACAGGAAGCAGACATGCTAGAAGACAGGTGAAGACACTAGCCACGTCACAATATGTAGGTTACTAGAAACGGGTTCGGTGATAAGAACTAGTTAGTAATAAGCCTAAGCAATTCGGTCGAGCATTTATAACACGAAGCCTCTGAGTGGTTATTTAGAACTGGGCGGTCAGGACAGGAAAATCTCCATTTACAGTCACCACTGAGCCTCATCCCTGCCCACATACTCTAACCCCAACACCTCTCAACAGGACCTTTAAGTCTCGTGTATGGAAGGTCACGTCCCAGCAGGAGAGGTCTGGATTCTCAAGGTCTCTGACCTCCAGGTCACTAGCTGCTCAGGGGGAATCTCTGCAAGTTTTTCACATCTCAGCCCATCCATGTAGAGGAAGAAGCCCTCCTGTGTGTTTAAGGTTCTAAAAAGACCTCACGCCTTCCTTCAGTGTCCAGCAGGGACAGACAGGGCTCTGCAGGGACTCCCTGTGCCACAAAGGCTCACAAGGCAAAAAGGAAACTGAAATCTGGACTAGTAAGATGACTCAGAAGGAAAAGGAGCCTGCCATGGAACTGACCTGGAACCCACATGGTAGAAGAGAAAACACTGTCTTCTACCTCCACACAGGCACCATGAGCACCCCTCCCCTAACACACACAAAATAAATCAATCAACGCAATTTTTTTTTTAAAGGAGCTGGAGAAATGACAGATCTTGCAGAGAATCTCAGTTCAGTTCCCAGCACCCTCACAACTATCTTTAATTCCTGCCCCAGGTGGATCCAATGCCTCTTCTGGCCTAATGGGGCACCTGCACTCTGGTACACACACACCCACACCCACACCCACACCCACACACACACACACACACAGAATGAGAAATGTAAAACTGGTAAAATATTCAAAGAATACAATGTTAAAGATAAGTAAATTCAATGGAAGCCGCTTGGGCATGAAGTGAGCGGGAGCGGCAGAACCCAGGTGACTGACAGCTGTTTGGTAATCACATGTCAGGCACTAGGGCATGAAAGCCAGTGAGCAGGAGCAGGGGTCAGGGATGGGCTCCTCAGTGAACTAGAAAGAAGCAGGTGGACTGCCAGGCAAAGTGGGCATGGCTAAAACATGAGCCTGGCTGCTCTGGAATGAGAGGAGGCTCCTAGAGCTCAAGTGGTAAAGGAGAGTGCTGTGCTGTGCTGTGCTGTGCTGTGCTGTGCTGTGCTGTGCTGGGCTGGGTTGTGCTGTGCTGTGCTGTGCTGGGCTGGGTTGTGCTGTGCTGTGCTGGGCTGGGTTGTGCTGTGCTGGGCTGTGCTGGGTTGTGCTGCGCTGCGCTGTGCTGTGCTGGGCTGTGCTGTGCTGTGCTGGGCTGTGCTGGGCTGGGTTGTGCTGGGCTGTGCTGTGCTGTGCTGGGCTGGGCTGTGCTAGGCTGTGCTGGGCTGTGCTAGGCTGTGCTAGGCTGTGCTGGGCTGTGCTAGGCTGTGCTGGGCTGTGCTGGGCTGTGCTGGGCTGTGCTAGGCTGTGCTGGGCTGTGCTAGGCTGTGCTGGGCTGTGCTGGGCTGTGCTGGGCTGTGCTGGGCTGTGCTAGGCTGTGCTGGGCTGTGCTGGGCTGTGCTGGGCTGTGCTGGGCTGTGCTAGGCTGTGCTGGGCTGTGCTGGGCTGTGCTGGGCTGTGCTGGGCTCCTAGCACAGCATTCTAGGACAGGGGAGAGTCAGGAGTACAAGTTCAAGGTCATTTTCAGCTACAAACTGGAAGTCAGTTTAGGCTGGGGTACAAGACCCTGACTCAAGAAAATTAAAAAATCATGAACCAGGCAGTGGTGGCTCATGCTGACTGCCACAAAGTTTGAAGCCAAGTTGGGTGACATAGTGACTCCCTATCTCAACAGGTTGGGCCTGGCTCACTTGGTAGTCTTTACCCAAGGAACATAAACCCTGGCCTCCACCACCTGGGTGTGGCAGTCTGGTATATTCACACCTGTCACCCCAGCACACCAGCAGCAGAAGCAGGCAGGGCGGTCAAGAGTTCAAGGTCATCTTCAGCTGCAGAGCTAGTTCGAGGCCTGCCTAGGCTCAAGAAAAAAAAAAAAAAACAACTAACAATAAAGGTCCAACCTCACCAGCAGTGTGGCTGGGCGGCAATGGCCTTTCCAGTGAGCCAGGGCTGACTAGAAACTACCTCCTCATTAACAGCCCCTCAAGATCCCAGAGTGGGAGGGGCGCAGAGGAGGAGGGCACAGAGGAGCATCTTGTGAGAGAGGCCTGAGGATAGTTGCAATGCACCACAAACTCTACAGGATGAAGGGAGGGCAGACAAATACACCCAGGGAAAAAGCAAGTCCAGGCCACAGAAGATGTCACTGCGGGGCAGGGTGGGGCACTCAGGAGGCTCAGGGAACCACAAATGATGAAAAGCACCTGCCTTCTGACCCTGCAATGACCTCAAGTGCTCTCCAAAGAGTAACTCGGAGGTGAGGTCCAGACAACAGCCAGCTGCACCACCCTTAGCCTGATCTGCAGTCAGAGCTGCCATCTGTACAATCAGTCTCACTGTCCACCACCCCCAACGCTGGAGCATGAGTGTAGAACCATGGTGGGTGAGGGGCAGCCACCCCCAGAGTGCTGTGAAGGTTCCTGGAGAGACAAGTCTATATCACAGGTCCTCAGCCACCAGCCAAAGCTGACAGGGAAAGAGGTCATGTGTACTCAGTAAACACTGTGGAGGACTCAGGTCTCTGCAGATGCCAGTCCCACAGACAAAGCAACTGATGTGAGCTTGGCATTGGGCACGAGCAGGACTAGCCTAGATAGCTACACAGGGTCTCATCGTATAGTCCAGGCATATTCATCAATGTATGACTCTCTAGAGTACAGAGGCTGCAGGGAATGCACCACTGCAGCCAGCTGACGGGCAGCCTGCACCACTGAGCTGACTGCTCACCCATGAGGGCTATCAGGAGATAGGCGCCTGTCTGACACGTCCAAGAACACCTGCTATGCGAGGCAGCCATGCCTGCTACATTCTAAGATGGAGGAAACCAAGGTGCTGGGGGAAGATGAGGAGAGCGGATGGGTGGATGGCCATGTGGCTAGGTGGGCAAGTGGGTAAGTAGATGGCTAGAAGGATGGATGGGTGGGCAGGCAGGTAGGGGAGAGCGCAGGCAGCTAGGATGGATGGGTGGGGAGAGTGGTGACAAATGTGTGGGTGTGGGTGGGCGATGGAATGCTAAGTGGCAGGCAGGTCATAGATAGGTACGTGAAGAGAAGGAAGAAGAAAGGCAGGTAGAAATAGAGAAGATGAGCAAAGGGGGAAAATTATGATGGACAGCACAAAGCCAGAAAAAGAAAAAAATAGTAAAGCAGAAAAAAGAAACTCCCGCTGCCCTTAGAAGTGCTTGGCCCCAAGCATAACCTTCAATGTGACATCTATCACCTATTGCAAGCCCATAGTCAATATCCATGAGCTACAGTCCACATAGCAATGTCAAAGGTAAACGGTCCGGCAACAGCTCTCTCCATCTAAAGAAATAGATCTTCACTACAGAAAAGCATTCTGTCCATTACTAACACACCCAAGGAAACAGTATTTATTGGTAGCTGATCCCCCAGTGAGGGGCAGGGCCGTGGTCAGCTTGAGCAGAGCAGAGACTCAGCAGCGCAGAAGGCGACCCACCCTACACACACACTTGACAGAGACCACCTGCCAAAGTCTGCCAGGACAACCTTCCACAAATCCCAACAGACTGTCCCCACCCACCCACCCTCCCGGGGAAGCTACTCCTGAGGCAAGTAGGGAAATGTGGAGAAGAGTGATGGGAAGCAGGCACTGCAGCTTCAGTAAAATGGTACCCAGAAAGAGATGCATATGCAAGGACAGTAGATATAGGAGTGCCTGTAATCCTACCCTAAAGAGTATACGGTTTTTATTGAAAATAGATTCTTTCATACATTATATTCTGATAAGTTTCCCCTCCCCCAACTCCTCTCAGATTCCCCCCCAATGTCCCCACCCACCCAAATCCACATTCTTTCTTCCCCTCTCTCATTAGAATACAAACAGGCATCTAAAAGCAACAATACAAAATAAAACAAAAACAAACAAACCAGAATAGAAAAAAGCAAACAGTAAGGGAAAAAAGGAGCTAAAGAGAAAGCACAAGAAATAGGTACAGATGCTGAGACACACACGTTCACACACAAAGAAATCCCACAAGTAACAAGTCAAAGATCTGTAAGAGGGAGAACCCAAAGCACTGTGAGACAAAAGGGAAAAAACCCTCCCAAAATACCACTGAGTTCATTTTGTGTTGGCCATCTACTGCTGGGCATGGGGCTGCTCTTAACAGTGGTTTTGTCTACCCAGTGAGACCCTCAGAATTCTTAAACCATAACCCTGACTGCTTCTGGCCTGCGCTGGTTCTTGGCTATTCCAGTTCCCATGAGTGGGTGGGGCAGTCACTAGTCACACCACCAGGCTGGAATTGGAGGGGCACTGGTAGGGAGGACCAGGGAAAGGGGGGCACTCACCACGCTTGGGTTTGGGGAAGCTGTCATGCAGTCGGAAGATGACCTTCTCCACGAAGTGCTGGATGTCACACTGCTCAGGGCCACGTACGAAGACCATCCAGTCATGGGTGAAGCCCTCAGTGGTGGGCTTCTTGCGCAGCTGGGCACGGTGCCCCAGCTCTAACTTCACCTGGACAGTGCACTGAGGGGGAGAGAGAGAGGCAGGGCCAGGTCAGCATGGAGGCAGAGTCACACACTGCTAGCTTGCACTCTGGCCTCCGGAACACTGTCAATGCTGGCTGTGGGAGCTTCTGTGCGCTTCCAGGATGCAAATACGCGTGTACTACGCTCTCAGCGTGAGAAAGGGTGCAGGTCCTGGCTCCTCCCACCAGCACAGCTGCTGTGGCCCCTTCAACTCCATGGACATCCTAGCTGATTCATCACTGAGAGGACAGAAAGGTCCTCTCCACGGGGCAGTTTTTCCTGGCTACCTCCCACAGGCTCTGTGGCCCCTGCTGATCACCTGGACCTCAGAGCATAGCTAGGTCCTCAGCTGAAGGGCCCACGGTGCCAGCCTAGTCAGCACAGCAGCTCCTGAGGGAGCACTCTCATTCTCCCCTCTCCTGCGAGTGTATTGACACAGGATCCTGAAACCCCGGGTGGCTCAGGCTAGCCTCAAAGTAAATGCAAAGACACTAAACTCCAAGAGATTCCCAGCACAAGGGCAGGGCCACCTCCAAAAGGAAATCAACTAGAATGTCTGCAACATGGAAAACTCTCTTTAGACACATTATGTGTGCCCACATGTGTGTATATGTGTGTGAGAGTGGTGTGTACAGGCCCAAAGTTGACACTGGGTTCTTCCCTACCATTCTCCACCTTACACCTTACAAGAGGCTCTTCATCAATGAAGAGCCTCTTGCCTGAGCCAAGAGCATGTTTGTCTGGCTATTACATGTTGCTAGCTTGCTCAGGTGGTCTTAGTTTTTAACAACCTGACATAAGCCAGAGTCATCTGAACAGGGAAGTTCAACTGAGAAAAGGTTTCTACTGGATTGGCCTGTGGTGTTTCTTGATTAATGATTGACATGTGAGCGCCCAGTCCACCATGGGCAGGTGGTTATGGGACATATAAAAAAGCAGAACTAAGGAAAGCACGGGGAGCAGGCGTCAATTTTCCTCCAAGATGGGCTGTGATTGTGAGGTTGGCAAAATCAACCCTTCCTTCCCTGCCCCAGCTGTCTTTGGCCACGGTGTTTACCCCAGCAACAGAAAGCCGAATGAACAGGCCATGAGACTTCTGCCTCCCCAGCGCTGGTCTGCCTTTGACATGAGTGCTGGGAGCTCAACTCCACCTTCATACTTGTACAGTGAGTGTTTTAGTCAATGAGCCATCTCCTCAGCCTTTTTACACATTTTTAATGTAGTGTATGTGCATAAGTGGGTGAACACGTGTGTATACATGGAGGTAGAAGACAGCTCTGAACGACACCCTCAGCAATACTATTTACCTTTTTCTAAGATTTAGTTTTACTTTATTTACGTGTTTATCTGTGTATCTGTGTGTGGGGCTAGGGGCCAGGGGAGGTCAGAAGAGGGAACAAGATCACCTAGAACTGTTGTTACAGGTGTTTGAGGATGCTAGAAACCCAACTCCAGCCCTCTACAGCAGTAGCAAGTGCTCTTAACAATTGAGTTTCTCCAGCCCCAGGGATCCCCTTGTCTCCAGCTCCCCAAGGTTGGAATCACAAATATACACCACATCTAGTTTTTATTCTTTACTGAGTCACCCCTTCAGCCCAAAGAGAACTTTCTTTTTTTGGGGGCGGGGGTTGTGGTGTGTACTGGGTATTGAACAGAGGCATTAATGCATGATAGGCAAGCACTGTATCACTGAGCTACAGTACCAGGAGCTCCCTAGACACTGATTTTTAAGACAGAGTCTCACTATGGAACCCTGGCCAGCCTAGAACCTGCCCTGTACACCAGACTTAGATGCGGGGCTGAGACTTAAGGTATGTACCACCACGCTCCACCCTAGCCTTCTCCCTCCACTCACCACCAGATAGGTTTCTCTATGTAGCCCTGGCTGTCCTGAAACTCACCCTCTATACCAGCTAGCCTTGAACTCGAGCTCCTCCTGCCTCTTGAGTGCTGGGATTATAATCGTGTGCTATCACCACCAGCTACCCTAGTCTTCTATTTATTTATACATTTATTATTTTGGTTTTCCAAAACAGGGTTTCTCTGTAGTCCTGGCTATCCTGGAACTCACTCTGTAGACTGGACTGGCCTCAAACTCAGAGGTCCGTCTGCGGGGATTAAAGGTGTGCACCACCACACCCATCTTTACCCCAACCTTTTTTTTTTTTTAAAAGACGAGTTCTCACAACCAGCCCAGGCTGGCCTTGAATTCCCCACCCTTCTGCAGCTGAGTGTTGGGGTCTCTCCAGTCTGACCCACAGTTGGTATGAAACAGTCACCACAGGCTAAGCTGGCTTGCTAAGTGCTCTACCTTGATAAGCAAGACAATCAGGCAGGATGTCCAGGCTGCCTGCCAGGAACTCCACACACTGGTCTCTGCTAGCCCTCTCCTGTGAAGACACTGTCCAGGGGCCCAGACCCTAGAGATCCCACCTATGTATGCCCCAACTCCTCTCCTGACACCTGACCACATAGCCCCCCAGAATCTGTGTACTCAGATCTCTGCCAAGACAAGCATCCTTTGTTTTCCTACGAAAAGCTCCATGGTTCTAGGTCTACGGGAGGGCTTGCAAGAGGGCAGGCACGTGGGAGATGCAAGTGAGTGAGTAAAGGCAGGGCCATCTGGAAGACGTGCTCAACCACAAATGGTGGTGAGTGGGGTAGAAGCTGGAGAAAGGGAACGGAGGACTGGCAGGAAAAAGCAGCTGGACCTAAGTGCAAAGACCTATCTCTGGGACAAGGGGGCAGGGCTGCAACTCTGCACGGAGGGGAGAGCAAGTACTGGGGACATCCGGGAGAACTAAACATCAACTCCGAGACACACATAGCTGGGTCTGGTGCCTGCCAGTGACTCAGCCGAGGACCAGCCTGGGTTACATGGATGCCTATGTGGACACACTGAGCTCAGGATGAAGAATGTTCAACCTGACTCTGGAGCAATACTGCCAGCACCCCAGTCATCCATGATCAATAGGGCCACTGCTGGCTGGAGGCTCCCTGGACTCCTAAACACTGGTGACTCTACTCTCTGAGCCACTTTGGAATTTCTGTCTGCTGTGGGCCTGTCTCCCTGAATCTACAACTTGCCAGATGAGCCCTGGGCCAGCTGCCTGACAGTACTGGTGACATGGGGTTCCCAGTCGGGTCACAGCACAGGCAGCACAGTGGCTATTGCAAAAGAACAAATGACCACAGTTCCATTGGAGCTGGGGACACAGGCGCCAGAACTTCAAGGCACAAGCCAAAGTAAACAGGAGGTTTCAAGGCT
This sequence comes from Myodes glareolus, assembly GCF_982192425.1. Taxonomy (NCBI): domain Eukaryota; kingdom Metazoa; phylum Chordata; class Mammalia; order Rodentia; family Cricetidae; genus Myodes; species Myodes glareolus. The sequence continues at coordinate 100,761,606 of NC_142033.1, read as the reverse complement.
GTGGTAGACTGTGCCCAAAGCACTGGCTGGCAACAGTGATGCCCAAGGGGCCGGTGTCAACTGGGGCCACAACACCCCTAGCTGAGGGCACCACAGTCTGGACCAGCAGTGCTCCAGATTCCCATACCTAACCATCTTTGTCCTTTCTGAGCTGGACCCTGAGAGGCCACAACTTTCCAAAAATAATGGTAGTGGGACAGCACAGGACCTGTACCACCAACAAGAGAAAGGAACTTGAAGCTGCAGCAGCTTGAGCTGAGTGAGCCCCAGCCACCCAGTGGCCACTACTGCACAGGCCCCTCCTTGCTGTCCTCTATCTGGAACCCTTGAGCCCAGCAGAAGCTTGAGCAAACCAAGCAGCTCCTGGTTGAACCAAGTTCTCAGGAGTGGAGTGGTACTGATGCAAGAGGTACTCCCACAGCCAGCACAGCTCTCCTCACGCTGCCTTGCCCTAGAAGGTCCTCCAGGACTGTGAGCACTTGTTGCATGGATGCCTCTGCACAACCCAGAACTGGGAACTAAAGCGACCCTGCTGCCTGCACCCAGGAAACCCAGTAAACAGCCAGGACCTGCCCAGGAAAGTGTCACCCATCGTGCTGCTGGAGATCAGAAGCCAAGGGGTGCAGTGCCCTAAAGGCTCAGAGTGCCATCTGGGGACAGTTAAGCTCAGGCTGGAGGCTTCATGCTGCCAAGCCAACTGGCAGAGGGCATTCAGACTTAGAATCCCAATCCAGTAAGCCAGGCAAACAGCATGTAGGGCATCTCATAGGCCCTTCCTGAGGGAGACCGCTCTCTCTAGGTGTGGATGGGCAAAGGGCCAAAATATTGCATTTCATAGGTCTGTGTGACTCCAAATCCAGCCACCCACCCATCCATCTATTCACCCACCATACACTCACATATCCTTCAATCCACCCATCCACCTACCAATCCATCCATTCACCCACCCACCCACTAATTCATCCATCCATCAACCCACCACATCCACCCATCTGTCTACTTCTCCTACCACACCCAGCTGGGGCCCAGGAGGCAGTCATTAGCTGTTAATTTTCCTATAGGCTTTCACCTGATTTCTGGCGGGAATTCTTTGTAACAAATGCCCTTTCCTCTGGGAATTCACATGTCACCCTATGGTGTAATTACACCTATCACCTGGCTCCAGGAGCCAGTACTTTGGTATGTACTTGGCTCTCCTCTTTAATAAGAAAAAACGTCAGGTCCGCCCCATAGCAAGGTCCACACACACAGATGGAGAAGGAGCCAGGACCCAGGCCCATGACCCCACAGAGCACCGGTGACACAAGACCAAGTCAACTGAACTCTCTAGAACCTGTCCCTCTAATCCCAGACAGGACTCCGGGGGAAGCAGGTGCCCTAAGATGATCACTAAAGCGAAAGGCACCGGAGTAAAAGACAAGGTAAGTCTGGAGGACAGCCAAAAATAAATAAATAAATAATAGAGCTAACCAGCAGCTCTGGCCCCGTGCTCCAACCACTGCCACCCCTTTTGATACGGCACAATGCTCAAGACAGAGGGACGAGAAGAAGCTGGGAAGGAAGAGGTGTGCTGTCCACATGGATATACCAGGTACTTAAGACAGATGGTGGACAATAGCCCTGGGCAGGGGTGTTTCAACTGTTGGCAATCCCAGCCCAGGCCCCTCACCCCTGCAAAGCAGGTCAGAAGAGCAGAGTAAGAAAGCCTGAGACTAGCTTCAGAGGACCAGGGATGTGGCTCCAGCTCCAGCACCTTACCCACAGCCTTCTATGGAGAGGCAGTAACACTCAGGACACCAGGAAAAGATGCTGGCTCTGGCTGCCCCAACCTCCCCACCTGAGCCAAATCTCTGCTCCTGGTGTGCAGTACAGCCAGGCTGTGGGCCTGTGTACCACCTGAGTCCACACTGCACCCCTTCTGAGGCCAGGCCTGTGACTCTGGGAAGGGAGCTCCCAGGTTCTTTGGGGATCAGGAACACTGGATGCTGACACCGTCTCTAGCTGTCTGCTGAGGAATCCCACTGGACTCTCAGACCCTTCCCATCTTTCCAGCACTGTACTCAACAAACCAATTCCATTTCATCCCTCCCCAAGGTGAATAGCAATCCTGGCCATGCCCGTGCTGAGCACAGAAATCCAATACAACAGACAGCACTGGAGGGGGACAGGGTGGCACGAAGGGAACACTTGAGACACTTTCCTGGCCTTCCTATCCATAGGGAAAGCCCAGAGGAAAAAGCAAACTAGACTTCTGTGCTTGCCTCTGCACTGACCTCAGAGTCACTGGGGAAGGCTACACCAGGACAGGGGGCAGAGAAGAAAGGCATGCAGAGTCAGCCCAGGGTCCAGCCCACTGCTTCCCTGAAGGGCACAGCCCTGGATGGAGGGAGGCTGGGACTCTACCTGTGCACCTACAGTACCCTGCACTCCCCACACAGGTCTCCCAGTTGCAATGGGGGCAGCTATTGGGTTCTCTGGAACTGGCAGGGAAGGAAGGGCATATGACAATGCAGACCAACAACCCAGCTCAGCGCCACCAGAGCACTTCCGATGGCAGGGTCCTGTCTGCACAGCCTCCTGGATGGCCAGGTGCTCAGTCATGGTGGCTGTCTGTAACCTAAAGTCTCAACTTTTCATGTTACTTGGCTAAAACCTAAAAGCAGCTATAGTCACAGCTGAGTTCAGACTGAGAGGAGCCTTTTCCCCACTGCCCCTGAGATTGCCACCTTTACTCAGCATCCCAGCCATGAAGTGACAGCGCCCAGCACATCACAAAGAGAATGGCCTCCAATCTCTGGTAGAGACTCTGGTAGGGACTTTTGAGTGCAGAGGGTGCTGAAGGGACAGGGACAGGGACAGGGACTTTGCACATGGTTCAATCAAAGAAGAGCCCAGGTAGCAAGCAGGCTTGCAAAGCAGTCTGTCTGTTCACTAGCAGAAAGCCAAACACACCAGATCCAAGAGCAATGGCACCAGCCACCTGCCCAAGGATAGTGGGACACAGGAAAGTTCCTGGCCCATGCGCCTGAAACTACACAGCCACATGGCCAAACCAGACAAAGCCGCCTCCATGGCGCCAGAAGTCAGGAATGCCCCAACCTGCCCTTGCAAACAGTAGAGGAAGCCATCAGCTGCCACCCCCACAGCCCCATACCTTCCCAGGACGAGCGCCCCTGAAAACTCGGGCTTGGGAAGGAAGGGGAAGATGTAACCCTGGGTGAGAGTAATTTGAAGATGGGGAGGAGCTCACTTGGTGAGATCTGGGTGCACCAGAAGGGACTCAGGAACCAAAAGGGCTGGTTACCAAGTGGGAGAGCTGCCAGTGGGAGCCTGGAGAATCCACCTGTGGCTAGGTGAGGCTGAGAAGCGATGGGAGTGTGAGGGGAGGGGTGGGGTAGTGGGGATGGAAAGGTGGTCCAGCACGGCTGGCTGAGATCACAGTCAGTCAGAGGACAAAGCTGCACTAGGATTACTAGACAGGTCCAGGAGCAATGTTGGCCAAACCCAAGGGACGTAACAGGAGTCTTAGGGGTCTGAAGAGCTTGTGGGGTACCGGGTCAGAGCAGAGACTGCCCTTGGTCTGTGTCTGAAGGAAGGTGCCACCCTTCGGCACTGGGCACAGAGAAGGGCGGGCAGCAGGGTGGGTCAACGGGACTAACACTGGCCCAAGATCAAGATGGCACCAGAAGTAAGTTCCCAGAGGCAGTCCAGGAACATGCTTCATGTGCACAGGGGTAGGAGAGCAGAGGCAGGTCATGTAGAAGAATGGGAAATGTGGCCTGAAGTAGTATCTCAGATGGGAGGTGTAACTGCAGCAAGAAACATTCAAAACACAAGTACCTGTTTGGGGCTTCATGGAGTTCAGGAAGAATTCCCTCCACAGAGGGAGAGCCAGATATGGGGAAGTGTGTGGCACGTAAGGGGATTTCGCCGAGAGTTCCTGGACACTTTACTTGAGTCTCCACAGGTTCAGAGCCACGCTGGGACCCCAGAGGCTGGAAGTTCCACTGGAGTTCTGAGACATGTTTCCAAGGGTTCTGGGCCAGACAAGGGTGCCAGGGGCTGTGGGATGCACTGGAGTTCTGAGGGGAGTCTGCCTAGATTTTGATCCACAGGAATCATGAGTACCCTGGGGTTCCCAGACAGCCTGGGTGGCTCTGGAATTCCGATGGAGGCCAAAGGATTCCAGAGGATTCTGAACCAGAATAGGATCCCTAAGGTGCTGTGGGTGGCTATAGGGTTCCAAATCTTCCTGGAGAGTTGTGGACCAGGCGGGGGAATCCCCAGGGTGCTATGGTAGCACTAAAGCTCCAAGGGGGAATCCCAAAGGGTTCCGAACAGGCTGGGATGTCCAGGGTGCTAAAGCCCTGGCTGGGATCCTGAGAGGCGCCTCGGGAGTCTGTGTACACTGGGGTTCTACGGCATGCCTCCGGAGACCTCTGAAACAAAATAGAGTTTCCCAGGGTGCTGAAGCCCTGAGGTTCGGAGTGGTGCCCGAGGGATTCTAAGGGGTGCCTTGCGTGCTCTGGGCCAGGCTGTGTCGCTCAGGATGCCGTGGCGGCTCCAGAGCGATGTACATTCCCTATGCAAGAAAAGGGTTCTCCGGGGTGGAGCGGATGTCATTGGGGTGTTGGAATGCCCTCAGGGGGTTCCGTAGCAGACCTGGGGTCGCGGTGGGGGAGGGGCGCGTGGGGTCGCGGTGGGGGAGGGGCGCCCAGATAAGGCGTTGGGGGAGGGTCGTCCCGGGGTCGCGGTGAATGGGGGGGGGGGGAGTCCGGCCGGGCGCGCGCACATCGGGCGCGCGCGGGGCCGTGTGCGCGCAGGGCCGGCCGCCGCGCCACGGGAGGCCGGTCCCGGGCGGCGGCTTCTCACCTGATTGTCCATGGCTGGCGCCCGCCCCGCCCCCGGGCCCGCGTCGCTCCCGCCGCCGCCGCTCAGCGCCGCCCCACCGCCCTCATTGTCTGTCGGGCGCCGCCGCCGCCGCTCCGGGCCGCCCGCCCGCCAGCCGCGCTGAACCGGAAACCGCCGCCAGCCCGGGCCGCTCAGCGACCGCGGGCCCCCAGCGGCCGACTCGGGCCCGGCCTCGCCAACAGACAAGCCGCCGAGCCTATCGGAAGGCCGGACAGCCGCGCGCGGGGCAGGACTTCCGTACTGGTGGGGGCCCGCCAGGCTGCAGGCCGAGCGACGAAGCCGTCAGCCAATAGGAAGCAGGCGCCATAGGGGGCGGGCGGATGGAGGGAGGAAGGCGCGAGGCGAGCTCGGCCGAGCGGCGCGAAGTGTGCGCCGCACGTGGAGGGGGCGGGGCCAGGCCGCGGTGTGACGCCTGCGCGCTGGGCCCCGAGCGTCCCCAAAATGGCACTACGGCTTCGGGTACGAGCACTGGAGAGGGAGGGGACGCCGGCGACAAGTCGCTGCCGTGTGGTGCAGCGGGAGGTCAGTTTACCGATCTGGGTCGTACAAATCTAAAGGACTGAGCGCGTTTCTCCCTCCCAAGCCTCAATCCCGGGTTCCCCGTAGCCGGGGCACGTACTTCAGCGCCCTCTTATGGCCTCCTTGGGCACTGCACACAGATGCAGGGGCTTGCACACAGACACACAGAATTGAAGATAAATTGTCTTTTTTTTAAAAAAAAAAGATTTATTTATTATGTATACAGCATTCTTCCTCCGTGTATGTCTGCAAGCTAGAAGAGGGCACTAGATCTCATTACAGATGGCTGTGAGCCACCATGTGGTTGCTGGGAATTGAACTCAGGACTCTTAACCTCTGAGCCATCTCTTCAGCCCCCTAATTTAAGTCTTTTAAAAAACATACATGCAGGATTGTCCAGTGGTTCTTCCTGTGGCTGTAACAGTGCACATTAGAAGTGGTGCCATTCTAAATGGTCAGCAGTCTCAGCACCAGGAAAGGACTGAGTCAGTGGTCTTCTGTAGACCAGAGCTGTTTGCTGTTTGTTCGGGTTTTTTTGTTTTGTTTTGTTTTGGGTTAGTTGGTTAGTTTTGTTTGTTTTTATTCAAGACAGGGTCTAACTGGGTAGCCCTGGCTGTCCTGGAACTCGCTCTGCAGAACGGGCTGGCCTCAAACTCACAGAGATCCTACTGCTTCTGTCTCCAGAGTGCTGGGACTAAAGGTGTGCGCAACCACACCACTCTGACTATAGCTGTTTGAATATCCTGCCATACTGAGGATTGAACCCAAGGCCTCCACCTTCGCACTGCACACACAGCCCTGATCTCACTTTTTATTTGGAGGCCAGGACTGAGGCTTAAGTCGTTAGCCTAGAATGCCAAAACCTTGGGTCCCAGCCTCACACCCTGTAAATCAGGTTCAGGGGCACATACCTGTTCTCCTAGTACTTGAAAGGTGGAGACAGGAAGATTGTAAGTGCAGGAGCAAGGGGAGGAAGCTATCTGCCCTCCTTTGTTTGCAGAGTCAGGGTGCCAAGCCACTTTCAGAGAGACTAGCGCGGGTCAAGGGACATAACTGAGGAGGGACAGCTGTGTGGATGCTGGCAGGGCTAGAAGGGAATGGCATCTGCATGCTGTCTTGGAGAGGTGAGCCAAGGGCTCAGATCTGGTTGTCCAGATCTCACGTTAGACTGGAGGGACTCAAACTCCTAAATGTTATCCTCTGGCTTCCACGTGTATGCCATGGCAGGCATGCCCACACGCTCAACAAGACCCAATGGGGAAGTCACCCCAGTATGGCTGGTGACTGACTGAACATGTTATTCGACAGGGTAGCAGAGTAGAAGACAGTACACTAGGACATCTGCAGACAAATGGAAGGATGCCCTGACTCCAGTGACATGATGCTCAGAGGCATGGACCAGACCCAGAAGGATACACACTGCAGGATCCCACTCCCAGGAGGGATGGATGGAGTTGGTGTGGAATGGGGGCAGAGCTGGAAACACAGGCATGCAACCCTTGAGAGACTGAGGCAGGGCAGTCTCAGGTACAGCCTGAACTACGAAGTAAAACCATATCTCAATAACCCTAACAAAGCACCAACCTTGCCCATCAAAATCCCAGCAAAATTCTTCAAAGACCTTGAAAAAACGGTACTCAACTTCATTTGGAAAAGCAAAAAACCCAGGATAGCCAAAATAATCCTGGACAATAAAAGAACTTCTAGAGGCATCACAATCCCTGACTCCAAACTCTACGACAGAGCTACAGTACGGAAAACAGCCTGGTATTGGCATAAGAACAGACAGGAGAACCAATGGAACCGAATAGAAGACCTGGATATCAATCCACACATCTTCGAACACCTGATCTTTGATAAAGAAGCAAAAAAATATATATATATCAAATAGAAAAAAGAAAAGCATATTTAACAAGTGGTTCTGGCATAACTGGATATCAACATGTAGAAGAATGAAAATAGACCCATATCTATCACCATGCACAAAACTCAAGTCTAAATGGATCAAAGACCTCAACATAAAGTCATCCACACTGAACCTCATAGAAGAGAAAGTGGAAAGTACATTTGAACGCATTGACATAGGGAACCACTTCCTAAATAGAACCCCGGCAGCACAGACACTGAGAGAAACAATTAATAAATGGGACCTCCTGAAACTGAAAAGCTTCTGTAAAGCAAAGGACACGGTCAACAAGACAAAACGACAGCCTACAGAATGGAAAAAGATCTTCACTAACCCCACATCAGACAGAGGTCTGATCTCCAAAATATACGAAAAAGAAATTGGACACCAAAAGATCACATAATCCAATAAAAAATGGAGTACAGACCTAAACAGAGAAGTCTCAACAGAGGAATCTAAAATGGCTGAAAGATACTTAAGGAAATGTTCAACATTCTTAGTCATCAGAGAAATGCAAATCAAAACAAGTGAGATTCCATCTTACACCTGTAAGAATGGCCAAGATCAAAAACACTTGTAACATGACAGGCCGGCTTGTTGGGGTATCTGTCCCGCCCAGTGCTCCCCAGCCGGCAAGCCCCAAAGGAAAATCAACCACACAGAGATCTCTATAAGTTATAAAGCTGATTGGCCCATTAGGTCAGGTTACTTATTAACTCTTATAACTTATCTTAACCCATTATTCTGATCTATTTTAGCCATATGGCTTGGTACCTTTTTCAGCTGGGCCAGTTACATGCTGCCTCTTCGGTGGTCTGTGCAGGAGTGGCAGAGGGAGTTTCCTGTTTCCCAGAATACTCCCAATCTCTTTGCTCCACCCCTACTTCCTGTCTGGCTTTCCCGCCTATATTGCCTGCCTGGCCAATCAGCGTTTTATTAAAATATGATTGACAGAATACACACAATTCTCCCACACCATTTCCCTCTTTTTTTAAAAAAAACAAAGGAAAATACCCATAGTCCATTTGTTGGGAATGTGGACATAGTATTTTAGGCTACTTCCTGCTGGTTGGGGGCGCTGATAATCTTATGGGGACCTAAAGAAAATTTAGAGTTATAATCAAGTCCTGACTGGAGTATCCTGTGAGACCTGATCATCTCAGGCAGCGCCTTGAATCCATTTTGGATGTAGAACTCAGACATCTGGGCCATCTGTTCCTACCGGAGATTGCTCAGTTGGTCTCCCTTGGCCAAAGATGATTTTTTGTAACTCTGAATAAATCTAGAGCCTCTCATTTTCTGTGGAAACAAAAGCAAAATCTCTTCTCCAAAGTAGCATACATTTTGACTTCAATTTTGAAGCAAAGGTATTTTTAAAATATCTATCTTGGATTAATTCAGCAGCGTTTATAAGCAAATATCTTTTAGTAGCTGTTGCTCCTTTCTCAGCATTTAAACAATTTAAAGAGAGCATAATAACATACAGTATCAAGATTCTCTGTGTATTTTCCATCTTTATGTGGCTTTATTTTAACCTCTATTTTTTTTATTTTTATTTTTACTTTTTGAGACGGGTTCTCTGTATATCTTTGTCCTGGAATAACTCTGTAGACCAGGCTGTCCTTGAACTCACAGAGATCCCATTGTCTCTGCCTCCCCAGTGCTGGGATTAAAGGCATGTGCTATCACACCTTGAACTCACAGAGATCTGTCTGTCTCTGCCTCCCAGACATTGGGATTGAAGGCATGTATTACCACACCTTGAGGTTACAGAGGTCAGTCTACCTCTGCCCTTTGAAGTCACAGAGGTCAATATGCCTCTGCCTCCCAGGCGTTGGGATTAAAGGTGTGTACCATTACACCCAACTACTCTCTTTCTTTCCTTTTAACTTTAAGAACTTTAACTTTTAACCTGTATATATTTTTAACACATTGTAAATCATTTACAGGTTTTCTTTCTCTTTGAATCTCTCTTTACTGTATATCTCTCTTTTCTACAGGAGTCTTTAAGGAGAGGATGAAAGCCGTGGCTTTGACAGCTAGATCCAGCCCATTCCTTAGCTGTACAGCCTCGTGGCTGAGGTACTGGCTGCAGCCATTTTTCTTGCCACAGCTCTATGGCATTTCAAAGTCCATGTCAGCAAGCAAGCTGCAGCATTCTGCTCACAGACCACACTCAGTTGGACTGCCTGCCTGAAAGAGTCAGAGATTGCCCTGGCAGGACAGCCCAAAAAGCCGGCATTTTAAAACAGCAGCATAGCTTTTTTTTCTGCTATGGCTGAAAGCCGAAAAGCATGTGTTCAGTTTTCATCAACATTGTTTAAGTGTTTCGTGGCAGGATCTTTTAAAAGAGCTGCAAGGTTTTGCAGCTAAAGCTGAGTCAGGAAGCCTCTCTTAGATGAGAGTATTTGCTTGCCTCTAGCAAGCAGAGCAGACCCAAGAAATTGCTGCTACCAAGAAACCATACGCAATGCTGTCATTTTTTCTAGAATTACTTCCCAAGCTGTCTCAGGCTTTATGTGAATACAGTTGTCCATACACTGGTGCCATTTGTAACATGAGGGCCAGATTGTTGGGGTATCTGTTCCTGCCCAGTACCCCACAACCGGCAAGCCACAAAGGAAAATCAACCACACAGAGATCTCTATAAGTTATAAAGCTGATTGGTCCATTAGGTCAGGTTACTTATTAACTCTTATAACTTATCTTAACCCATTATTCTGATCTATTTTAGCCATATGGCTTGGTACCTTTTTCAGCTGGGCCAGTTACATGCTGCCTCTTCGGTGGTCTGTGCAGGAGTGGCAGAAGGAGTTTCCTGTTTCCCAGAATACTCCCAATCTCTTTGCTCCACCCCTACTTCCTGTCTGGCTTTCCCGCCTATATTGCCTGCCTGGCCAATCAGCGTTTTATTAAAATATGATTGACAGAATACACACAATTCTCCCACACCAAACACTGATGACAACTTAGGCTGGAGAGGTTGTGGGGGGAAAGGGAACACTTCTGCATTGCTGGTGGGAATGCAAGCTGGTACAGCCCCTATGGATGTCAGTGTGGCAATTTCTCAGAAAATTAGGAAACAACCTTCCTCAAGACCCAATAATACCCTTTTGGGTATATATCCAAAGGATGCTCAATCATACCACAAAGACATGTGCCCAACTATGTTCATAGCAGCTTTGCTTGTCTTAGCCAGAACCTGGAAACAACCTAAACGCCCCTCGATCAAAGAATGGATTAAAAATATGTGGTGCATTTACACAATGGAGTACTACACAGCAGAAAAAAATGATGACATCTTGAATTTTGCAGGAAAATGGATGGAGCTAGAAAACATTATTTTGAGTGAGGTAACCCAGACACAGAAAGACAATTATCACATGTACTCATAGGTGGTTTTTAAATATAAAACAAAGAAAGCCAGCCTACAAACCACAATCTCAGAGAACTTAGACAATAGTGAGGACACTAAGAGAGACTTACATAGATCTAATCTACATGGGAAGTAGAAAGTATAAAAAGGCAAGATCTCCTGAGTAAATTGGGAGCATGGGGACCTTGGGGGAGGATTGAAGGGGGGAAGGGGAGTAGAGAAAAATGTAGAGCTCAATAAATATCATGGAAAAAATAACAAAAAAATAAAAAAAAAAACGAAAAAAACACCAACCTTTGAAGGTGATGCCTGTCTTAAGTCCTTCCCTCCACTTAAAGGCACAAAATCAGCCTCAGTGAATGATCTCTTCAGACAGAGAAAACCCAACTCAAGCAATAAAAATAGAAAAGTCAAGGGGGAGGGGGACCACCATTTTGAAATCACTGATGAATAACTGTGTCATTTATTTGTCTAGTTATTTGGGTTTTTTCAACTTTTGTGTTTTCTTTTGTTGAAGACAGGATTTCACCATGTAGGCCTGGCTGGTCTGGAACTCCCTCTGTAGATCAGACTGGCCTTAAACGCACAGGCATCCACCTGCCTCTACCCCTTAAAAGCTATGATTAAAAATGAGCACCATCACTCCTGTGTTATTTGGGGGTTTTGACTGAGATTCATGCTGCACCCCAGCCTGACCTCAAATCCCTAGCCATCCTCCTGCCTCTGCATTAAAGGTGGTGAGGCGACAGCCGTAGGCCTGGCTCTTAGCAACTACTTCTGTTTTCTAGTGGGTCCCTGCAAGTGCTCTGCACGGTGTCCATGGAGGCCAGAGATCTCTGGGTCCCCTAAAAGTGGAGCAGTAAGAGATTGTGAGGGCCCAGCGTGAGTGCTGGGAACCGACTGTGGGCCCTCTGCGAGAGCTGATGGTCTCTGCAGCCTCTAGATCACCCAGTCATGTGGCAGTTACTGCTGTGTGCTAGCCACTCACCTGAACAGCAGGCAAACCAAGGAGACGGTTTAGTGCCCTGGGACACCCACTGGGTTTGGATTATGCTCACCCGCTTCTTTTAATAGTTCACTCGGTGGCCAAATTCCCGAATGTACTCTGCAAGCACACCTGTTTCCAAACAATACACAGAGCGACTTGGAATCCTTGGTCCACATCTCCATCAGGCTGCTCACCTTCCCTTCCCCAAACAGGAGGGGGCGCCCCGCCACCTCTGGTGACAATCAAACTGGGAGAGTTTCTATTCCAGTGTGTTCCCAATGTGTCCAGGGTTGACGATTAGAAGGGCCAGTCTGCCCTGAACTGGTTTGGGGTGCATGCACGCAGTAAAGCAAAATTGTGTCCTCTGGCAGCCTTCTGGGGAAAGCCCTTATTACCTGTTTGCCATTGTATGCCTATGCGTGATGCATAATCGCATTATGGGAATGGACATGGAGAGTAGAAAATGCTATATGACCTAATCTACCAATCAAAATAGAGAACCAGGACCTGGGAGGATGGTTGAGCTACTAACAACACATCCTATTCTTGCAGAGGACCATGATTTGGTTCCCAACCCCACCTCAAGTTGCTCACATCCACGTGAAACTTCAGCTCCAGGGGGTCTGTATTGGTTACTTTCCTATTGCTGTGATAAAACACCATGACCAGGACGACTTAAAGAAGGAAATGTTTAATTGGGTTTGCAGTTCCAGAGGGTCAGATGTAAATGGAGGCTGCCCAGACCCAAATAATCACACAGAAACTATACTAATTACAACACTGTTTGGCCAATGGCTCAGGCATATTTCTAGCTAGCTCTTACATGTTAAATTAACCCATTTCTTTTATATTATATTTTACTATGATGCTCATGGTTTGTTACCTCTTGCTTCTTGGGCAGCTACATGGCATCTCCCTGACTCTGCCTCCTTTCCTCCTCTATCTCTGCTTGAATTTCTCACCTTGCTACATCCTGCCCTGTCATAAGCCAAAGAAACTTCTTTATTAACCAATGGTAATAAAACATAGTCACAAAGGGCTGGAGAGATGTCTCAGAGGTTAAGAGCACTGCCTGATCTTCCAAAGGTCCTGAGTTCAATTCCCAGCACCCACATGGCAGCTCACAACCATCAATAGAGAGATCTGGTGCCCTCTTCTGGCCTGCAGTCATACATGCAGACAGAACACTGTATACACAATAGATAGATAGATAGATAGATAGATAGATAGATAGATAGATAAAAAAAATTTTTAAAAAGCCAGATGGTGGCACACGCCTTTAATCCCAGCACTCGGGAGGCAGAGGCAGGTGGATCTCTGTGAGTTCGAGGCCAGCCTGGTCTACAAGAGGACAAACTCCAAAGTCACAGAGAAACCCTGTCTCAACCCCCCCCCAAAAAAAAACACCAAAAACATGTTCACAGCACACAGAAGGGAATCCCACATCATTCAGAGTTCATCATGGCAGAGCAAAGACATGGAGGCAGGAACCGCTGAGAGCTCATCTCTAGATCCACAGCTAGGAGACACAATGAAAGCCAAATTGCAGGAGTCTTTTGAACCCTCAAGGCTCAACTCCATGTGGCAAACTTCTCCCAACTAGACCACACCTCCCTAATTCTTACCAAACAGTTCCACCAAGTGGGGACCGAGTATTCAAACCCATAAACCTGCTGGAACCACTCTCAGACAAACTGCTACCGAGAGAGGATCTGATGCTCTCTCGGGTCTACACAGATTCATGCATGCACGTGTGGTACACTCACACACACCAGATAAATAAATAAACTAGGCGTGGTGGCACATGATGATCCCAGAAAACAGAAGCAGACAGATCTCTGAGTTCAAGGCCAGCCTGGTCTATAGAGTGAGTTTCAGGACACAGAGAAACCCTGTCTCAAAAAACTAAAGCCAACCTAATGAAAAAGGATAAGTAAATAAATCACTCCTTTTTGTTTGTTTGTTTGTTCTTGAGACAGGGTCTCTCTGTGTAGTCCTGGTTGTCGTGGCACTTGCTCTGTAGACCATGCTGGGCTCGAACTCACAGATGGCTATCCGCTTCTGCCTCCTGAGTGCTGGGATTAAAGGTGTGTGCCACCACTACCCGGCAAATAACCCTCTTTATGAGACAAGGTTTCACTGTGTAGCAGAGGCTGGCCTGGAATTCACTCGAGATCTACTTGCTTCTTCCTCCCAAATGCTGCAATTAAAATAGCCTATAAACATTCCAGGCCCAAGAAAACAGAACTTTATTTACTAAGATTTATTTATTTACTAAGATTTGGGCTGGGTGGTGGTGCACACCTTTGATCCCAGTACTCAAGAGGCAGAGGCAGGAGGATCTCTGAGATCTGGAGTTCAAGGTCATACTCAGCTAAATAGAGAGCTTAATGCTAGCCTGAGCTATATGATCCTGACTCTCAAAAAAAGAAATGTCATCCTGATGCTTCCTGAGACCGAGGACAACAGTTGATTTCCCAACAGAGACACGGAAACTGTCCACAGAGCTATTCCTCCCATCCCCCTGCCTCAGAAGCTCTTTGAGTGGGAGTCTTAACTTTCTGGGATCAAACACCTTTCCCTCAGACGCAACAATTTTACTGATAACATCACAGGTTCACACCAGGTGGTGGCAGTGCACACCTTTAACCCCAGCACTTGGGATGCAGAGACAGGCAGGTCTCTGGGAATTCGATGACAGCCTGGGCTACAGAGCGAGTTCCTGGACAGCCTGGGCTACACAGAGAAACCCTGTCCAAAAAAAAAAAAAAAAAACTAAAGAGAGGAGAGAGGTCATAGGTTCACAGGAGTTCCTCCATCGCTCAAGACTGGACATCCTTGGGACGCACCTGAAGAACATCTGAATTTGAAAACAGAAAGAGGGAACCTAGAAGCAGGGGCCCCAGTTCCATCCCCACTCAAGCAGTCCAAGGAACTTTTGGGAAGGATAGATCTGACATGATCATGGCTGTGTTCTTGGACAAGGCATTTGCCTTCTCTGAGCCACAGTAGTAAAAGGAAAGTATTTTCATGCGTCTGAAGCACTGCACGGCAGAGGGTTAGGTAGCATGTCCAGACACGTGTGGCTGATGTCAAATGAACCACAGATGAAAAAAGTCCCATCCACTGTGAGAAGTCAGGCACAGTTAAGCCTGCTTGTCACCTCAGTACCCAGAAAGCTGAGGTGGGAAATTTGAGAGATCTGGGGCAGCCTGGGCTAAACAGAAAAGCCCTGTCTGCAAACTCACAACAGCACCTGCTGCCACGAATTCTCCTCCCTGGATGAGCTGTGGAAACACTTGTCCTGCCGCTTCAGACCCGGCTCCAGGCAGCAACAGCTAGCCTGCCTCTCTTCCTAGGTTGTCTGCGCAGCCAAGGTACTGAAGGGCTTGCTAATTCTGGGGAGGTCACTCCCATCTGCCACCCACGAAGGGAGCCCCTTCCCCCGTGTGTGACCCCGCAGCGGCATCCTGCCTGCCACCCACGACGGGAGCCCCTTCCCCCGTGTGTGACCCCGCAGCGGCATTTTCAGCTACTCTGGTTTTGAACCACATATCAGTGTCTGCGAGCGCCCATGCAGTTTCATGTCACCGCTACCACATCGGGGGTGGGGGCTCTGTGTCTGTGGTCTGATAGAGAGGATGGCATCCTATAGATTGGAGTGAACTAAACATAAAGTCAGGAGAGTTCATTTGTGATTTCTTAATTTTATTTTATGCATGTGAACATTTGCTGGAATGGGGGTCTACACTTGATGTGTGCAGTGACCGTAGAGGCCAGAAGAGGGCATTGGATCTCTGGGTCTGGCGGTACAGACAGTTATGAGCTTTCAGTAGGTTCTGGGACTCAAGCCTGGATCCTCTGCCAGAGCAGCCAGTGCTCTAATTGCTGAGCCAATGCCTCCAGCTCCTTATTTGCATCTTTTTTCCGTTTTAGAATTTTTGTCTGTAAGTCTACTACACTGGTCGCAGTGTGTGTAACCATAGCATATGTGGGAAGGACGGAAGGCAACTTGCAGGAGTTTCTTTCCATGCCACTTCTGTGGATCAAATTCAGCTCATCAGACTGGACCACAAGCCAGCTGAGCCTTCTCACCAACCCACACTTGCAACTTTAATTTATGTAGGTGAATTAAGGAAGGGAGGAATAGAGGGAAGGAGGAAGGTGGGTGGATGGATGGGTGGGTGGATAGGTGGATGGGTGGGCAGATGGATGGGTGGGTGGGTGCTGTGGGATAATGGTCTGTATCCTGTTAATTATATTTTAAATAAACACTGATTCGCCAGTAGCCAGGCAGGAAGTATAGGCAGGGCAATGAGAACAGGAGAATTCTGGGAAGAGGATGCAGTCCGTAGTCTTTACCCAGCCGCAGAGGAAGCAAGATGTGACTGCCTCACCAAAAAAGGTACCAAGCCACATGACTAACATAGACAAGAATAATGGGCTAATATAAGTTATAAGAGTTAATAAGAAGTCTGAGCTACTAGGCCAATCAGTTTATAACTAATGCATATCTCTGTGTGATTTCTTTGGAACTAAACAGCTGCAGGACCTGGTGGGACAGAAAACCTCAGTCAACAGGTGGGTGGATAGATGGGTGGCTGGGTGGCTGGATGGATAGGTGGGCAGATGGTTGGTTGGGTGGGTGGGTAGGTGGATGGATGAGTGGATGGATGAATGGGTGGGTGGGTAGATAGGGGGATGGATGGGTGGGTATGTGGGTGGATGGATGGGTGGGTGGGTGGGTGGGAGGATGGATGGATGGATGAATGGATGGATGGGTGGATGGGTGAATGGGTGGGTGGGTGGGTGATTTGATGTATGGGTGAGTGGGTGGATGGATGGGTGGGTGGGTGGATGGATGGGTGGGTGGGTGGATGGATGGGTGAGTGGGTGGATGGATGGGTGGGTGGGTGGATGGATGGGTGGGTGGGTGGATGAGTGGGTAGGTAGTCAGTGGGCGAATGGATGGGTTGTTGAATGGATGAATGGTGAATAGGTGATAAGTGTGAGAATGGATATTTCCAAGGTTATACTTCACACACATGAGCTAATTTTAATCAAGAGAAACCCCAGGAGGAAGAAAATTTTATTTAGAAACAGTGTTTGAACATCTGTACTAGGAAAGGCCACACCCTCATGACTATGCAGGCTGAATACTGTGGAGCAGAAAGTCAGATGTAGGCATGTCTATTTCCGTACTGTTAGTCACCGTGGAAACCACCTGTGCTCAGTAGCCTTCCTTCTAAGTGCCTAGAATGGCCACCATGCTCCCCTCTCACATCCCGCTCCGTGATGTCACTCAGGTTGGCCCTCTGTTCTCTCCCATGGTTCTTGTGTGCCTCCATGGCCTGGGTGTGAATGGTTCAAAGAGTACATATCTCTGCACCTAGCGGTGGAGCCTAGAATGTTTTCTGGATACTCCCCACCTTCCCAGAACACGGTCATGCCCACATTGAATCTATAACACTCATAAATAGTTCCAGATGTGTGAGATGCCAGAGAACAAGCGTCGTGCTTCAAGCAGGTGCTGTATCAACCACTTACCCTACCCACCCATCACCGCATCAATGGCTGTGGAGAAGCTGCGGTTCCAAAGGCTGAAAGAGGACACAGGCCAGTCATGCAGCACACCAGGCAGTCCCTGCCCCTCAGTCACCAAATTAGTGCTCTGAGCCACAAGAAAGTCCATCTTGTGGCCACAGCAGGACAAGGAGTGTGAATGAGGGAAAGGAGAAGTGACAAGCGTCCTAACTGAAGTCCTGGTCCTCTATCCTCAGAGCGCAGACATCTGAGTGGCTGGTCGGAGAGTGGAGAATCCACCAAGGCTCAGCAGTTTTTGTCGTTGTCCTGGATCTCCACATAGGGCAGCCCAATGAAC